>NC_133987.1:20705833-21014166 GCF_047716275.1 Strix uralensis
GTGTGATGCTCGTGCTCCGTGGGCATGTCTCACACTGTGAGCTCTGCCCTGAGCCATCCTGCAGCTGGGAAGGAGTTGTGAGAACCTTTCTGAGACCACAGCAAGCACAGCAGGACCATGGGGAGGCTCTGGAGGCCTCTGAGCATGGAAGGAATTTAGCTTATGTCTACACGTGCTCATTACCAGCACAAACAGAAGCAGCATCTGGGATATGTCCAATTTCCTTGCCTGGGCGTGGAGTGAGGGTACACAAGCATGAGAGGATTTTGAGGACAACAGGAACTTCAAACTGGCTGCAGTGTCCAATGCTCAGACAGGTTTGTCACCTCGTGGTGCTGGAGGCCTTGGGTTGGTTCTGCTGCAACAGCCGTTGGAGAGACCGAGCACCAGAGGGCTGGATCCGGGCTCTGCGGGGGAGCCCCAGCCTCCGTGTGGTCCTGGGTGGCTTTCTGTGGCCGGCAAGAGAGGGAGGTGACCCTGCTGGCATCACACAGCTGCCGCCCTGCCCTGCCGCCACCGGCTCCAGCGCTGGCGCGTCATCACGTGTGTGGCCGCCAACACCACTGGGTGCTCAGATGCTGCTGGGGTCTGGTCTGGAGGTGTTGGAGGAGAAACGCTTCCGGGTGTCCGTGTGAGGGGAGCGGGGGCTCTTAGCACCTGGACAGATGGTGCTTGAGCTGGGTGGTTCTGCGAGTGGCCAACGCGCCAGGCCTCAGCCCTCGGGCAGCTCGGGAGCTCTCTGAGCTGAGCGGAGCTGCCCAGCGCTCCAAGTCTGCTCACGGCTGCCCGCAGGCTCAGCACGGTGAGGAGCTTCGGCTGTGTCCGCTCAGGCTTTCAAGGCGATCTCGACATCCTGTGTTTAGCAGAAAACTGGGGATTCCCAACAGCATTTTGAAAAACAGTTTGTGGTTTTAACAAAAATATGATCTCCACAGTGCAAAGAGAGTATCCAATAGCAGTGAATTTAAATGTGGACTTTTAAAGTTCACTGATTGGAAGATTATTCCAGATAACCAGGAGTTAAATTCTACATGTACATGCACACTGCTTTACTCCTTGCCTCCCTCTCGGTGGAGCCTTCACCGAGAAGCTGCAGCAATGTCTCTGTAATTGGGACTAGTTCCTCTCGCTCTGCCCTAGGCCTCCGCACGTTAAGCACTTAGACAGGGGCGTCTCTTCCTGCGTGGAGCGTCCCCGCTGCAGCCACTGCGGGCAGCAGTCACCGTGACAGGCGATGAAATGGTTTGCATGTCTAATGCTATTTTCACCGCCTGTCTGGGTTTTTTTGAGCATTCTCCCTAACAGTCAGGCCTGTGTGTTATTCTGTGAGCTGCTACCCTCGTACAAATAATGGATAACACCATGACAGGGAGCTCTTCTCCCAGCAATAACCATGTGCTCTCGCACCAGCGGTTCCAGGGAGCAGCTGGCTGTGGCTGCGGAGCCCACGCTGCCACGTCCCTGTGGACATTAAACTCGTCTGTACCAGGGAAGCGGCTGTCATGCACCGTTATCGCTGTCACGGGCTCTGCTCCTCCCAGGGGCTGCTCGCCGTCTCGCCCACCCGCCTGCTGTGCTGATCCCCAGGCTGGTGCGGCGGGGCCGTCTCTGTGCCAGGGCTGATCCTGCCTCGGAGCACCCGGCTCTTGCCGGCAGAACTGGCGCCGGTCGGGCGCGAGGACGTGCGATGAGACCCCCCTGCGGCATCCCTGAAGGGCTGTTGGACAGCAATAGTGTGGGGCCGTTTAGGCCTCGGTCCCGCAGTGTGACCCTCACTGTGAGCTGTAATTGCTTTGCTGGGTAATGCTTGTGCCCCTCCGATCCGCTCAGGGTATTCAGAAAATCAAAGCGCTTCCCTTGGCGCGGTGAGCCTGCGCTGATGGGCACTGCAGGAACACCCACAGCGGATGGATAGATCGGGGTTTGCTGCTAATGACGGGCACCGCTGCAGAAGCCTGGTAACTGCTGTATTTCTCTGCACGGTGTGCTGTGCCCTCTGCACTTCTGGTAACTTAGGGAAAGTGGATTGATTTTTTTTTTTTTTCCCCCCCCCCCCCCTCTCTCTCTGGGACCTGCTGTGAGTTGGCTTTTGCTAAAATGTAGTGACTCAGCTGCCCTCCCTCCTCTGGGATCCAGTGTGTTGGGATTAATCTGGGTTGAAGACTGTGCAAGTATTTCCGTGTAGCGCAGCTCTTTCAATACCTCATCCCCTTTGCCTTTCCTAGAGGCTGGATTAGATCCTACATGTGCACTGTTTTTTCTAGCCCAAGTCTTCCATGCAGAGCAAGCACGTGCCTGCAGCACCGACCTCCCACCGGGCCTGCCTCCAGCTCCCAATAAAGCTGGCGGCAGCTCTGGGCTGAGCTGGGCTACAGGCTGGAGGCTGTGAGCAGGGCCCAGGCTCTTCGCTGGTCAGTCCCTGTGTTTCACCCTTCTGGGGGCTGGAGAGAGGCTGCTCCATCATCAGGCCTGGATTTTCTTCTGCACCCAGAGCTCCTGGAGTGAATCCACCACCTGCCAGAGCTGGGGGTCTTCCACCTCTGCCCTGCCCTGTGTGCTGGGCCAGGGGAGCCCACCCCGCCGCCTGTCTGGGCAGCAGCTTCTCCCAGCCTTGCCTCTCAGTCTCGGCTCAGGGGACTGGACGCAGGAAGGAATCGGGCGCCTCTGCAGTGTTTTATCACCTGATGATGGTTATCCACAGGCCACTTGACTGTAGCCATGGGAATGGCAGCTGCTTTCCGCACCCACAGCCCCTCCGTGCTGCGCTCGCTCTTCTTGCAAAGAGAGTGAGAGACATGTGAGGGACAACATGCTGGCGGGGGGAGCTCCGGGCGGGGAGAGCAGGTGGGAGCGGGGAGGCAGCGCGGCCGTGCCATGGAGCCCCTTGGCAGCCCTGGCAGGGACGCGGCCGGTGCCGCTCACTCGGTGGGGGGTGCACCAGGGCCACATCCCGCCACCGCACCCTGCGGGGTCCTGCCTGGCTCCCCCGGTGCGTCCACGGACCCTGTGACGGGAGCAGCCCAGCACCCCTGGCAGAGGCGTTACGAGCCCAGGGCTCAGAAAACCAACCAAGCAAGGCAGAGACGCCTCTTCAATAACTTCTGGAGCGTCCCTTGGAGGAGGAGTAGGGAACCGCCATGTGTCGCCAGGCCTGAAATAATCTAGCTGTTGCACTGTACTTTCAAGAACACTCTTTCTCTAGGATTGTGCTCAATAATCCACTAAGGAAACACTACAGTGCTTGGCTGCTAAAGGTTTGTCATTTGTAGTGTCAGAGTTTGTGAGCTTCGCTCTGTGTGTGAATACAGTATCGCTCAAGCATGTAGATGCTACAGAAACCCCAAAAATAGGCTTGGGGAAAACCAGCCCCCTTGGAAAAGAGAAAAACAAAAGAGTCAGTTGGTTGTGTTCATGGGTTTAAATGATGAACCTGACCCCTGTTCAGTTTCTGATTCAGTGAGGCTTGTTCTGCTCTGTTCCAAGCCCAGACTAGCAAAGAAGGAACAACAGGTTCTCAATGAAAGTTATGGATAAAGGCTTTTGATTTTTCAAAGTGAAAATTCCAGTACAAATTGGTGACACCTTGTACTGAGAGAGGTCGGAGTCTTTTGCCTTTCATGGATTTCTCTTACCTCTTGTTGTCATGGGGA
The DNA here is from genome assembly GCF_047716275.1 of Strix uralensis. NCBI lineage: Eukaryota > Metazoa > Chordata > Aves > Strigiformes > Strigidae > Strix > Strix uralensis. The sequence goes on from NC_133987.1 coordinate 20,709,484, forward strand.
CTTCTTTTCCCTGAGTCATTATATCATGCACTTCAGCAGAAATTTTATTGCTTTGGGGGCTGGAGAGGCTCATGTGGGACATTTCTCACTGCTCGTGGTGTAATACACAGAGGTAATTTCTGTCAATGATTTTTGCTTGAAGTGGTTTCAATGAATTGAGAAGGGTACGAGTATGAATGAATGGCTGAAATGTTCATACTGAGTTCAGGTGAGGAACATGCGCTATCAAACTTTCCAAAGCATTAAGTGTGGATATTATAATTTCACTGTGGTATGTATGCAGGCAGCAGTCCATTTTATCATTTTCTTACACTTTTTTTAAAGTATTATTTAGGATTTGAAGTGGTTTGAACTGATTTCTCCTTCCTTCTGAAAAATTTAAATGAAAACCCTAAATTATAAGAGTTTTTTCAATCACGGTGAGAAAGTACTGCTGGGATCAGAGGCAGGGGGTCAGCCGCAGCGAAGCGTGGCCTGGCCTTTGCTCTGGGGCATGGCGCATTGAGCGGCCTGGGCAGGGTCCGTCCCAGCGACCACACCGGGAGCAGCTCAGGAGGGGCCTGCAGGAGCTGCCTCTCCAACCTCGACTGCACACACGGCACATGGGTACCACCTCCCGCTTCCCCTTTCTCAGGGGATGCTGGTGCATGGGGGTGTGTGGCCAGGGTGCCCCTCCCGGGCCAGTGTCCCGTCCCCCGCTGTGACCTGCGGCGAGCGTCCCCGGGGAGCCCCACGTGCCAGGTAGCTCCTGCCCACGCGGGTCCGGGCCCAGCCCTCTGTTTGTTTAGGTAGAGGCTGTTTCCAAGCTTGAAGGAGAGTATTTAAAAGCCAAGCATTTGAAGGCTGTGGAAAAGATTCATATTTATGGAAAAAAGAAGAGAAAAAAAAAAAAAAACAAAACCAACCTTGGAAAAAACCTCCAACCTGTTTTTTCAAATCTCCCATTTCCATCCCCAGAGTCAACACACCAATTTAGTAAATGTTGCAAGGCGCACTATTTTCCCCCTTGTCATATTATACATCCAAGCATCAAGGATGGATCATAAACTTGCTCTTTATGGCTTTAACATTTCAATTGCTATGTAAATGAAGGTATTTACCTTGACAAGCTCTCCTGTGAAGTACAGTACTTCTTTAAAGAATTTATTTGGCAATATAAACAGGCCAAATGCTGAGGGTGGATGCAAAATTCAGAATTGATTTTTACAGCTAAGCAATGTAGAATCCTCTCAAAATATACCTGCGGTTGTCTGCTCCAATCTTGTCAGTGCCTTGGAGAAACTGAGGCAGGGAGATGAGGGGGGACGAGGAAATAGCAAAGGGACATCAGTTATAGACATGGACCTACTAAACAGAGCTGGCTTTGGATAAAAATAACTCCATCTGCCAGGCTTTATTTTGTGTTACAGAGATTGCTGTAACACATTTCAAGCCAAAATCTGATTTCCATTCCCTCCAGAGCCAGGCTGGAGTGGACTTGGCCCCCTCCTTTATCAGCGGGTAATCATTTTGGGTCCGAGTGGAGCAACGGTGCTCTGGTAGCCCGAATTGGCAGCTCTCCTTTGTTTTAGAGCATATTTCCTTTCATCTTGCATTGAGATGGGTACGGTAATATAATATACTTTCTATTAGTGTTCATCCACATCTGCAAATAACTTTATTTCAGCCTCAGCTCTGCCCTTTCTGTATTTGTTCTTGATGGACATTCATATAATTAAGCGGAGCAGTGAGCACGCCCGTGGAAAGCTAACGTCCACGTCACGAGCTTGTGTTCAATTCGCACTTGGATTCAGCAGCTGCCAGCACGAGCTGCCATCGCCCAGCCAAGGGAAAGGCAAAACCTCCCCACCCGTCCAACGCCCAGGAGGCACCAGCTCCAGGGGCTTGGGGGCTCCTCCAGGTGCTCCCCATGCAGGGGGGCTCAGCTGCCCCCCCCCATGTTCAGGACCCCCCTCTGAGCCCCGGACACGTGGGGAGGAATCACCTGTGGGGGGAAGGGGCCACATGGCTCGGGCAGGTTATTAATTGTGAATTACTGGGCTCCAGTCCCACTTGTTTAAAAACAAAGTGACCCTTTTGTGTCCAGAGCGCTGACTCATGAGACGCCGATGGCAGATGCTGGATCCCGAAGTTGTTGCTGCTGGAGGCCTTTAATTGGCCTTTGGTTCATCCCCACTTGGTCCGTCCCCCGGGAGCACCAGCATTGATCCCGCTGCCACTCGCCTGCGCTATCAGCACTTGCACCTCCGAGCTAATTTCTGGGCTATTTTATTTGAACCATGTTAATCCCCAATCGCTGCCTCTGCTCTGCTGCTCTGCGGCGCTGGGGCCTGCAGAGCCGGGCGATGCGCGGGGGGCACGGGGGTGCCCCAGGCTGAGGCTCTGCTGTTAAAAACATACAGGAAGGCAAAGGGCTGCAAGCGGCGGCTGGGCACGGACGAGAGAGGCTCTGGGGGGCCGGGCAGGATGACGGGGAAGCGCTTTACCTGGTGTGAAGGAAGATGGTGGCTGGTGCTGGATGCTGACCTCTGCCCCGGGCAGGGTTAAACCTGGCAGGGGCTGGCAGCGGAGGGGAGGCACTGGGCAGCGTTCTGGCTCACCAGTCTTTATGAACGGCTACCCAAGGTAAATTAAATATCTGGCCACAGCAGAGCAGTCCAAGCTAGCCAGCAGCTGCTGCCATTGCTGGGGTAGCCATGAGGGCATCCCCACGGGGCAAGCACCTGGCGGGTGCCAGGGGAGCCCTGGGAGTCCCCAGCCAGCAGCGTGGGCAGTGCCCGGCCGCCCCCTCCCCGCGAGGGACAGAGCCCGGGGCTGCGCCGCGGCCGCTCTTTGGGGGGCTCTTCCAGCACTGCCCACGCATCGGCACGGGAGGAGGGCGTGCAGGAGGTGCCGCGGGTCTGCTACACACGCCTGGATCGGGAACAACAAGGGTTCCTTACTCAGCTCAAAATCCTCTAGAAACCCCCCAAAAAATCAAAGCGCTGTGGAAAAATGCCTGAGGCAACAACTTCATTGGTAAACTAAAGCATCTCGCTGAGAATTTCTAAGACCCAGCAAATCATAATGTAATTTCCTATGCAAAAAGGGTTTATCTCTATCTAAATATTATTCTGCATCGTTACTCATTGTAGGGGAAGCTATTGCTCTCCTAGGTTAACTGATTGAACTTCGGAAATAAAGCTGCAAGCTTATCATACAGACGGGAACTTGACTTTTATTGCTCCTAAATTGTAGTGATACTGTTAGATGTGAGTAAATGTATACTCCATTAGAAAATATTAAAGTTTGATACTACTTTAGAATTAAAAAGATTAAAAGAGGCATTTCTGCAGTCTAGCCCACCATGAAGTTGGAGTCTATTTGGTATGTAAAATGTGTAATACAAATAGCCTAACAATTAATGACAAAGGAAGAGCTGGGACGGATTTAAGGCTCAAACTACCCTGGATTTCTCAAGGCTGGAGTGGCAGCAGGGGAAATGTGTTATTAGATCATTACAGGCTTTTCTGCTAGAGCCACTGCTGGTAAAGTTACATCAAGGTGTTTTATTATTACTCTGTTCCCACATAATATTCTGAAACACTCGTCTTGGGATGCAGTTGTCTCTGTGGGAGACCATCCGTGTCTCTGCCATGGGGTGGTTCATTTGGAAAACCTGAGCAGAAATTCTCAGCTGTTTTTTGGGGTAGGCAACGGCGAGAAAGTGCTTTCCCGTGGCCAGAGTGTTTAAGGAGCTCGTTTGTTAATGTTTGAGCTCCGGCTGCTGATTGCAGTCAGGGTGATGTATTTGGGAGCGGGGATTCCTGCTGGCCCGGGTCCCCGCGGGCACCGCGGTGGGTACAAGCCGCCTTCTGCTGCCGGTTCAAGGCCCTTCCCCGGGGTCACCTGGCGAGGCGCTTCGCGGCGCAGCATGGCTGGTGCCCCTCATTAACTTCTGCTAATACTTAGAGCGCGTCGCAGGCGGAGGGAGCCTGAAGGTCTTCGCTGCGCCCAGAGGACGAGGATTCGGGATGCTGGTGCGGGGAGGGGCTGGGGGGGCTCTGCGGAGAGGCGGCTTTCGTCCTGTGGCTCTGGGCTCCAGCTGGCCCGGGGAAGAGCTTGGCCCCGAGTTACAGCACTGGCGCTGGGTGCCCAGCGCTCCGCGGCACCCCGGGGGGGACAGGCCCCCTCCTCCGGCAGCTCTGCCGGCTCCTGCCAGCGCAGGGGCTCTGCCACAGACCCTCCCCTCCTTCCCACAGGCATCGGGGTCCGGGGGGAGCCCGGGCATGTGCAACCCCACACGGCCTCATTGTGCCTTGGGTCTTTTCTAGGGGGGAGAAGGTGGATTGAGGTACAACAGGGGGTTTGCGATGCCTTTGGGGTGCAGGGTCAGGGCCTACAGTCACAGTGGTGCCGAATGAATGTTGCGTGGTACCTTCAGGGGATAAATTGCATTTCTAAGCCAGTTCTCCTCCCGGAGCACCCCCTTGCACTTCATGGAACAGTCAGTTTGTACATTGGTGCTTCTGTGCCTAAACGTATAGTGCAGAATATGTAGCTCCTTCTTCGTTAAAAGGATTTATACCTTGGTGTTTCTTGCTGGATCACTTACTATTGTAAGGAAGAACACGAATGCTGGCTTAATTAAAATGCAGCCCCCTACATTAATATATATGTTGCCACTGAAAATTAAGGTTCACTGAAAACAGTGAGTTTAAAAGCTTGTGGCAGATTTAACTGGTGGCAAGTGACATGGGAAGCGATCTGGGATGAAGTCCCCCAGCTCTGCAGCCCTGCCACGCTCAGCCCCCGGCAGAGATGGGGATCACAGCCCCCAGATCCAGCAGACAGCTGCCTGTTCTCCTGCCTGTCCCCTGCGGGCAGCAGAACTGTCCCAGGGGCGCCTGCTGCCTGCGAATGTGGCACCGCGGGGGTGGTCGAGCTCCTCCAGGCGCTGCTGCCCGCAGGCAGGGTGCAGGCTGCGTGGGTGCTCACCCTGCCCAGCCTCGCCCTGCGCCCAGCTGCGGGTGGGAGTCGGTGCGGGGCCGTGGTTCTTGCTCCCGCTCCCAGGCTGGCTTGTTTTACCAGGGAGGCACAAAGCAACTTAATGAACCAGAGAATTTGTTCCAGAATATTACTTAAAAAAAAAATGTATTGTAAATGCAAACGGTCCCGACTCCCTCTCTCTGAGCACTGTGCATGCATCGCCGTTGGCAGTATTATCAGTTATGAAGATATTTTGCATTCAAGGATTTGCAGTTTCCAGGCCCATGAATATTCAGGCTCCGGTTTGCCCTTTCTGTCTGTGCACTGCACCTATCCTTTCCTTTCCTTCGCTCTTCTTTTTTTTTTTTTTTTTTTCCAGCGGATTCAATTAGTTCTATTTGCTGCTTTAGCAATAAAACAATTCCCTCTGTGGCATTAAAATGAGTTTCTTTCATTATTTCATTTGGCTTCTTGTTATATGTTGAAGGAAAGGGAGGGGGCTCTGCTTATTGTCTGCCCCGCTTCGCAGGGGCGGGCTGCCAAGCCGAGGAGGACACTGGATGTACTTGGGGCAGCATGAAGAATTAATGAAGGGCACTTGCTAGTGCAGAGGCGCAGGATCCTCACTGATGTAGCCGCTCTCGGAGCCACGGGTAAAATCTGACCGATCCCAGAGGTTTTCACTAGGACTTTGGCACCCGAGTCGCTGAGCTAGCCTTGAACTTGCTGGGCTTCTGAACACGTTCGAGGAGTCGGGTCTGATCGGTTCCCAAGCAGGCAGAGCCTTTGCATTAGTTGTTGGTAATGAAATGCAGAGATTGAGCCCGTATTTGTTTTAGCTAAAGCACAAGTTAATCTGAGCTGAAACATCAATCTAAGCCCAGCAGATCAGTTCGTGGCAGCAGCGTGGGCAGGGGCTGGTATGTGGCGTCGGGGGCTGGACCTGGCTGAGGGTCCTGGTCCTATTTTCTCCCAAAGCAGAGCCCAGCGTGTGGCGTAAAGAAAGCACACAGGCATCGTGAGAGCCAGAATAACAGGGATTATGCGGGCAGGGTATACAAATAATTACATGTAATGCCAGAACACTCTCGTCAATCTGCTCTTGGAGTGCCCTTTCGGGGGGCTGAGATGGCGTCAGGTAGCCGTGTAGTGCTAACAGACCCATAAATCATTCTTGTTTCACACTGTGCTAAACACAAATCATATTAGTTAGAACGCTGAAGAGCATCTAAGTAGAGAAAAGAGAAAGGCAAGGTAGAAAGAGGAAACTAGATTTGAATCTAATTGCTTTTCCGCGTGTGTTTTGCCACTGTTTGGCTGGGACATGCCGGCACGCTGTGGAGAGGGGCCAGGGCCTGGCACAGGGCGGCAGGTGGCACAGCCGTGCGCGTTCCTCCTCCGCTCCCCCCGGATAGTGAGTGGCCGATGGGGGTGTTAAAGGTGGATGAGAGGAGACGTGGCTTTGTGTATTCAATATTTTTTTTTTTTTAAATTACTTTTCCTCCTCTTTCTGTGACTAGGGAAGGTTAAAACAGTTGCGCTGGTTCCAATTTCTATTTCATTACGAGATTAAATCTAGAACCAAATGAGAATTTCCAGGCTGGCAGAGTGGCTGCGACCCCCCTGGGTCTGACAAGTGCCCAAGTTTTTGGAGAAAGAGGTTCGTGCTTTGCCTCCCCCCACAGAAGCGGCCCGAGCCCCTGTGCAGCGGGAGGCGGGGTGAGGAGCTCCAGGAGGGACCATGACATCCGTGGCGGGACGGGCGGCTGCTCGGCAGCTCCTGCGGAAACCTTTCCCTCCGTTATTAACAGCGAGTTTCAGTGGGACAAAGTAAAGGAGCTTAGAGAGGAAATATGTCCATTTAGGATGGAAAACCATTTTAAAAGGAAGAAAAATCAGAGCGTACAGCAGGGTAAGCAGGACTGCAAAGTTAAGTAATTAATCACACTGGTTGTAACTTGGAAAGGAAATAAACGTGATAAAAGGATTTGTCTGAGTAGATTACAGGCAAATTAGAAAAAAAAAAAGGAGGGGTCATCACGGACTTGGGAATTGTGCTCTTCAGAAATCTTCAATCATCCTCACAATCAATTCTGCATTTCCTTAATAGCAGTGTGAAACGCGGCTTGCTCTGCATTGTCTTAGATTAACCGCTAACTGCAAACCATACATTAAATGAAGTATTGAATATTTGTCTCTCAACAATACACTTGGAAATTGTTTATTTCCCTACTAGGTCTTCTGCAGTGCATTTAGGTACTGTAGCCTAAATTGTAAAATACAGACTTGCAATATCTGCACTCGATACCCTGCCAGCGCCTGGCCCCGACGGCGGCTGCACCGAGGACCCACAATTACAGGAGGTTTTTTCTCATAAACTGATTGTTTGTTTCTGGAGACAATTACACTGACTTTATTATACAACGTATGTTTCTCTGCAACAAACAATCTGCTTTATGGGTTTCCTTAGTAAAATACCAAGGCGCTATGCTCACTAATATGATTCAATTGTATTGTGTTATCTGACCTTTAAGGAACTTGCAATCTATAACAACATGGTTCTACAGCAGATCCGGCAGTAAAAAGCCCCGGCTTCTGGGAAATTCAGTCTGCAAATAAGTGGAGCCCAGGTATGAAAGGAATAACAAGGCCCTTTAACCCCTTGGCTGCTGGCCTGCCTGGGGTGGTTTTGCCCCCCCTGCAGCCAGGTGCTGTAGGGATGGGTGTGCACGGGGGGCTGGGTGCGTCCCCTCCCAGAGCTGGCACCTCTCATCCCTCTCCCCGGAGCCGCGGGGACGTGGAGGGGAGCCGCTCTCTGCCAGCGGAGCCGCGGCGGGTTGGCTGTGCTGAACGGGCAGCTTCTGCGCAGAGCTGCTCGCCCGCGCCTTCGTCCACCGTGCCCAGCACTTGGCAGTGGAGCGGCGCAGGCTGTGCGCTGCTGCTTTCATGTACGGTGGCACGGAAATGATTAACGCTGGTATCATCCCTGCCCGCCCACCCGCTCCCGTCTGTTCACTTCGCTTTGGGCGCCTGGCCACGGGCGGAGGCACCGGCGAGCTCGGCTGCCGGCGGGGGAGCCCACGCATGACCCCTCGCCCTGCCGATGGCGCGGGGGCCCCGTCACCACCAGTGCCAGCTCTGGGAGTGCCCTCCTGACCCAGCACAGCCCAGCCTCCGCCCTCCCGGCTCCCCTCCTCGTCTGCCGGGGCCCCGGGGGGATGCAGCCCTGCAGCCGGTTGACCCCATAGTGCAGTGGAAGCTCAGGAGCCCTGTCACCACGTGCCCGCATCATCCCTTAGCCCAGGCTGTTCTTCTCCCACCTGGAATTTGTCCACAAGGTGCTTACAAGAGGTCTGTGGGCCTTGGTGTCAGCCGAGGCTGGAGTGACCCCCGGCTCGTAGGTCAAATAACCCAGTCTCCCCAGGAAGGGATCTGCCATCCACCAGCTCATGCTGCTGGTCCCTCTCTGCATCTCTCCCGGCATGACCAGGCGGCCCTCGGGCCCACGCAGGCCACAGGGCTGCAGAGGAGCCCTCAGGGAGCCCCAGCAGCTTGGGGCCTTTCGCTCCCTGGGGGCCCGAGGGGTCCCCGGCAGTGCCGCCGCGTCGCCCGTGCCCAGCAGACTGCCGCGGGTCTCTGACCCGCGCTCCATTGGGATGCGCTTCCAGCCCACTAATCACTCTCCAATCATTCTGATTGCTTCTGTCTGACCTCCCTCCACCACGGTAATGCCTCTCCTAAGAGGCATTCGAGTGATTTTATTTAGCTAAGTGAAAGATGGGGGATAGTCGGGAATCTGTTAGACCCAGGGAATTGGCAAGAGACTGGGAACTTGAACAGGGAAAGAAAGACTTCAGAAGTTTTTAATGATTGCTTTCTCAGAAGCTGGAGGACAATCTGTGCTTAGCTCTAGGTGTTGGGTTTTTAAGAAAGTTTTCTCAGCCTGCTGCATGGACTTTTGGCAGAGATCTTTGTGAAACAACTTTTCCAGCAAGGAACAGGAGATCAGAGAACCGTTCCTTTAATGCTCGAGTGTGCATGAACTTGCAGGGATATTGTTTGAGGCTCTGCTAACCTTGTTAAAGGTCACCTTTTGATCCCGTCAAATACCCTCTTTACCTGGAGATAAGATTTAAAAATGAAAGACGAAAGAGAAAGAGCTTAAGAAAGAAGGAGAACCTGGAAGCTCGCCGAGCACGCCCGCGCCTGGCTTGCAGCAGAGGAGATTAAAGCGAGCGCTGGCACAGCCGGGGAATGGCCGTGCGGGGTGGGACCAGAGTGGGACCGAAGCGCCCGGGGCGTCTCCAGGGCCGTGGGGCAGCCCCGCAGCGTGGCCGGGGCTGGAGCAGCTGCCTGTCGCCGCCACCGCCGCGGTGCCGAGGCGCTCATGGAGGAAACCGCGCCGGGCCAAGGTCATGGCTGAGGTCAATAAATAATACATGACAATTAATCTTAGAAACCTGTGACTCGGGGGAGAAAGGCGAGGACACTGCGGATCCTGGGCCGGGCTGGCAGTCGGACGCGTTGGCGCCGTGTCAGCCCGGGCGATTCAATGAGAAATAAGCCTCTGCCGGGATGCTGCGTGTCGGTGGCGAGTCGCTGGGCACGGCTGGCAAGCTCCCGGTGCCGTGGGAGCCTCGTGCCGCCGGTTCCCCCCGGGTGTGCAGGGAGGTGGGTGGCTGCCGGGGTGGGGGGTGCTTGTCCCCACTCCCCGTGGGGCGGCCAGGCTGCGATCCCGGGGTGCCCACCCGTGTGCCAGCCCTCGTGAGTGCCAGCGAGCCGCGAGCCCTCTGCGCCGGGGGGTTCAGCAGTTGTTTGCCTTTTACAATCAATTCCCATTTGAGATGTTTTAAAATGTCTCCTGGAGACTACAGCGTTCAGCAGGCGGTAACACTCAATGCTTTTTTTTAAATCTGTAGTAAGGATTTACAAAGGAAACCTTGACTTTTAGATTGATTTTTAAATAAGCATATATTTAGCTGTTAGTGCTTGAAGTACATATTGGATTATATTCTTCTGCAAACAGAATATTCTAATTGATCGTGCTAATAAATAATGAAAGCCAGCCCTGCTACATATAATTCAAGGTTACACTGCATTTGTACCAGCAGCACTGGGGAGGTTTTTTAATGCTTAAAAGATTATTTCTTTTAAAAAGGGGAAAAACCTGTGTGTGGGGGGGAGGAAGACTAAATGCTGAGCTTTTGTCTAGAATTTCCTTTTGTTATTTTCTAAAATGTAATTAGCAAGCGTCACCATTTGAGACCCTCATATACATATAAAACTAAACTTGAAAGCCTTTCCCTCTGCCTCGCAGGAGTGGCTGCAGGCGAGGCAGCGCAGCTCAGCCCTGGCCTCCCGTGGTGGCAGCCGCCGGGGCTGGCGGATGGGTGTGATGGGCCAGACCCCTCCTGCTCACACGCCGTGTCACTGGGTACAAATAATAATGGCAAGTCTGCAGAAATCATCGGGGGGAAGGCGCTGCTCGCTACTGGAACGTGAGATCGGCTGGAGAATCAATTTTAATGTTCAGCCTCGTATCGATCGGCGCCGTGATGGGTCGCGGGGCTGTGGCATGAGCAGCTTCAGGGAGCCTCGGCTCTGGGATGGGCGCGGGCACCTGCACGCCCCAGGGATGCAGAGCTGCCAGGGCTGGGCCGAGGTCTGGCACCGCTGCAGGACCCCGCGCAGAGCTCCCTGCTCCAGCCCCCGGGACCAGCTGGGGCTCTCCGCGGGGGTGTGGGGAGCGGGGCCATCCCCCCCTGCTCCCACACTTTGCTGTGGGTGGGGGCCAGGCGCCGGTGTGGCACAAAGCCTGTGGCCGGTGCGGCTCAGCCGCCTGCTCCGGCGCACCGTGGCCGGGGGGCAACACTGGGGCCAGGTTGTGAGTCGGGCACAGCCACAGCTCTTGGTGCTGGCGCAGCACAGCCTTTCTTTATCAGCGTGTGTCCTGCCGCAGACCGGAGCCCACCCTTGGTGCTGGCTCACCAGAGCTCAGCAAATGACCGGTGACAGAAAGGCCGTGCAGAGCTAGGCAACTCGGGGGAGCTGGGTTACTGCGGTTTGCAAATGTTGTGCAGATTCTCAGCTTGTAGAGCAGGCATTAATCACTCAGTGACATTGCAATTACCATACAGGATAGGGCATTTATTTGGCATTTAACTTGTAATTAGGGGAAATAACTATTTCTTCCCCGTACTAAGAAAGCACAAATTGTAAATGGCCAGATTTGACCTGGTGAGTTTATGCTGCATTGGCTTTGCCACAGGGCAAAGAGCTGTTTGGTCCAGCTAAGGTGAAGTCTGCTATTAAAGCTGACATTCTCAGCAGTCATCCCTGCTTGGTACAGAAGGATTCCACCCGCTGGAGTGACAGCAGCGACTGGAGCGGTGGGGAGGGCACGACGCCATGAGGGCAGTTGCTGTGGGGGTACATCGCCGAGGCCAGTGTCCTGGCATTGACCACGGGTGGATGCCCAGGGACTCAGGATGGGGCATCCCTGCCTATATGAGGTATCGCTCCCTAAGGCGTACGGCATTTCTCTCTAATAATCTCAAACGCCCTCAGCCCGAGGATGAGGCCAGAGGCCAGCTGGGCACCCGGTGCAGTGCTGCGGGGCTTCAGCTGCTGCTTCCTGCTGGCAGCTGGAGGACGGGAGCGATCCCCAGGGGCAGGGCTGGAGGGGTGGTGCGATGCAGGAGGCTACATCCAGTTCCACCCCTTTGAGAACAACAAAGCTCTTCATTTCGGAGCAAAATCCTCTGCACCTTGTGGCTGGGCCCTGCCACTCCACTCCCTGCTGGGGACAGGGCAGCCGTCCCTGGCCGCACACGTTTGCTGCTGATGCTCTTGCTGCCACCCTGCTACCCACTGCAAGAGGCCGTTCTTTTGTAGAGTCAAGAGCGGTGCTCAAGGATGAGCCAGCGCAGGTTTTCCAGGCGAGAGGAGACTTTGCTGTCTTCCCTCTCCTGCGGGCAGCTGGCAGCCGCTCTCCCCACCAGCTGGAGCGAAGGCAGGATCACCCAGCAAAGGCAGCATCATATTAAAGAGCTGCTGGCACCTCATGGGGACTCACTTAAAAATATTTTATTTAGGTGCACGTCTGTGAATTTTTCTGCTCCTCTCCCCACTGTTCCGCACCCCAGAGAGCTCCGCGCGGGCGCCTCGCTGGCTGGAGTCGCGTGGCTGTGAGTGGGGAGAGGGCAGGGGCGCAGCGCTGAGCGCTCGGGACCCCGCACTGTGTCCTACCTCGGCGAGGCTGCCTCGCGCCCAGCACACACCGCGTGCTGGGACCAGTCTGATGTGGAGCTGCAGGGCCCCATGGGTGACCAGGCAGGAGCAGAGGAACGGGCACAGCGGAGAGGTCGGGAGAAGAGGACAGACGGACTCAGCTGGACCCGGGCAGGACAGAGGGCTGCAGCTGGTGGCTGTTCATCAGCAAAGCTACTCCTCATGGTTTTGCCTTATGTTTGTTCTAGGCAGTGATGATGAATATGGATGTGAGCGTGCAGGGAGCTGGGATGGGTAATTAGTAGAGCCCTGGGAGCGGGAACTCCTGGGCTGTAATCGCCCCCCGGGGAGGGCCGTACCCCCTGGGGTACCGCGAGATCTCCCGGGCTGCATGTGCCGCCCCGCCGTGGGACCCGGCGCTACCGACGGCCGCTCTCCATGGATCTAATTGCACCTGCCTCACTGCCGTGTTGTATGAGTCTGAGTTAATTAGCGCTCATAAAGCCACTCCGCATCCTTGGAGAAGAGCAAAGTATCATAGCTGCTGTTATGATTTGCTAGGCAATGCAATTAGTCTCATTTCAGAAAGTTCCCAGCCGGGCGGCCCTTTCCCCAGCCCCCGTGCTGTCCCTGTCAGCGCTCTGCCATGTGCAGGGTCACCGCCAGCCAGCTCCCGCTGTCTGCCAGGGAGGAGACAGAGCGTCTGCTCCTTCTGACCACCTCTTCCCCCCTGCCCCCTCCCTGGTTCTTGAATCATCCCCACTTGTCACCCTTTTGTCCCATTAACAGCTTGATGTCATCCTGACCTGTGGCTCTGGTCACAGCAGCCGCCAGTGATATCATGAATGGATGAAGAACAAAAGTCATCCCGTTTATCCTCAGCTGCTTACCTCGATGGGAGCTCTGGGGGTGCCAGTCCCTCCTCTCCGGCTGCAGAGGGATCTGGATGACACCCTCATACTACAGCCCGGAGCCCAGATGGAGGATGTGCATCCAAACTGGCCTCTGCGCTGGTGAAGTCTCCTTTTTCTGTGCTGCCTCTGGCCAGCAGATCTGTGGGACAAACCCTCTCTCAGCTCTCTGTAGGGCTGAAATGCTCCTGTGTCCCAAAGACTGGGGAAAATCAGAGTGTACTGGGCAATAGAGAGAGACGTCCTTCCTCGCCGCCACTCTGGCATCACCCTGAGTCTAGGAAGAGCTGCAGGACATATCACACGTCGATCACAATTGTTGGCAGAAAACCCGAGCTGGGTAAGGGCTGCAGAGCAGCCCGTGGTACGCCGGCCGAAGCGCCGACAGGTCAAGGAGCGTTCAGTCCACTCTGCCCCACGGAACGCGGTGTGTGCTGCTGGGGCACAAGGCAGCTCACGGCGCTGCTCTGCAGCAGTGCAGCCCAGCCACGCGTGTTTGCAGGATGGGGCGCAGGGGGGTGTCCAGTCGGGGGGGTGTATGTTTATATATACGTGTGTATATGTATGTACATGTGTGTGCATGTATGTATTTAATAGGTTAGGAACTTGAGGACCATCTGTTCCAGCCTTTGGGGAAGCTAAAAGCCATTTCTGGCATATGCTGAGGTAATAAATCTCCCAGGGCTCAATGATTCACTTCCACAGAGTGTGGTTTTGCTCTGTGCTGGCTCCGACACCCCGTGAGCCGCCTCTTGTGTGGCCACTGGGACTCGCAGCCCCCCGCTCCGGGCGAGCTCTGGGGTGGCAGCAGGGGGAGGCAGCGCCCGCCCTGCACCTGGCGTCATGGGGCTGTCGCAGACCCTCGGCACCCTGGGGCTGAGGCCCTTCCAGTTCAGCCTGAAATAATTGGATTTCTTGCTTCTCTCCAGGCTGCCCGGGGAGGAATGCCTGGCCTTTCCCTTTGTGCCCCATCTCTTCACAAACCCGTCCTTTGTTACTGGCTCTTTTCTCCTCCCTAGACATGAAAACTGAGGCCTGTCGTCTTTCCCTCTACCTTTGCAGCAGATGAAGATGTCAGGGAGCTTGACTGGCTGTTTAAGAGATCTGCCATTACCTTCTTCCTCCTCCAATTCTTGAAATCATTTCATAGGGATCCAATTTTCTCTTTCATATTCGCTCCTGCAAACAGATTTGAAAAACTCTTTGTTAGTTGAAATAGTCTCTGAAATGTGCTGCTGTATTTCTTTTTGCTATTCTAATTAGCCTTTTAACTCAGTGCTGCTTGTATTTATAGCTGGCTAATCCTCCCTCTTCAGTCCTCCTCCTCCTCCATAGCAGAACATTTCCACTGTTTAAAAGCCGTTTGCTCTTTCCTGTTTTCTGTTTCCCAGTTCCTTTGCTATTGCTGTTTAAACGCTCCAGCTCTTGACTGAGCTTCCTGATCAGACGCAGGGTCTCCTTTGCTGCGGCACCTTTCCCTGAGCGAAATTCAGCTCCAGGCTGGCACAAGCCTTTGAGCAGCTGCCTCGCTTCTCTCCTTCAAGATTATTTCAAGACCGCCTATTTTAGCTGTTCAGCTCCTACCATCCGCTCCTGCAAAAATGGGCAACCCAGGGTGGGCACGAACGCAGATCTGATTCACTTGCACCTTTCTGGCCGTGCTAACGCGGGCAGGAGCCTCCGGCAGGTTTTGGGTAGCCGTGGTCTCACGTCCTGCCGTTCTCCATGGCTGCGCGAGCCACAACCATCCAGAGCAGCATCTTGTTCTGAGCATCTCGGATTCCCCCGCTCAGAACAGCTCCTGCATCTGTGCGAAGGAAGCACCATAACCATATTTGTGTCCCCATCCATCATCCTAATTAATCGCCAGAGTTTAAAATACATTTTTACTTTTTGATGCTTTTGGGTACTTAGGAGCTTGGATGAACTGATTTGCTGTAGTTTTTCAGTAAGCCCTTCACCAGGCTTAGCGCTGGTGAGCGTGGTGCGGTTTCCCCGGGGTGGGGGGTGTGCTCATGCACTCATCCCCCAAAGCCAGTGGGAGAGTGCCCCATAAGAACCCTCTTTGCTGTGCGCCCCTAACCCTTGACTTAGGAACAATTCCCCTGCTAATGCTTTAGCTCTGCATTTACAAAGCTTAAGATAACTCAGCTCTTCTGGAGCAATGCCAAATTGTAGCATAAAATATCGAAATGTCTTGTATGGTGCAAAGCTTTATCTGTAGGCTGGAGATGTAGGGCTTTCCCTTTATGTGGCCCTCCTGCCAGAGCTTTTCATAGCGTGGTTTCAAAGAGCAAATATGCAGGAGATCTGCTGGCTTAGCGCAATTCCTAAATGCAGATAAGGCTTACAGCCCTCGCGCCAGGTAGGAAGATTCCAGTGACAGTTAAATGTGCTCGATTGTGCAAATCTCTGGCTGTGGCAAGGAGAGATGGGGAGCACAGACAGATGGTCTGGCACAGAAGCACGCTGGGAGCCTGCTAAAGCACACTTTCTGAAAGGCGTCCTGATTGCCTGGTGGCAGAGTCCTTTACCGACGAGAAGGTGAGCGTCACAGGGGCCCTGACTCCCCGTCACACCGCGGGCTGGCTCCCACCGACAAGGCCATGGTCCTCACAAGTCACTGGGCACATTGTCTTCCCTGGGGCAGACCCAAACAGCCTCGATGTACAGTAGCCCCCCAAGCATCACGGTGAACGCTGCTGAGCTGAAGAGCATCCCCTGTGCGGAGGGAAACGCCCGCGGCGGCAAGGAGCAGGGGGCACGAGGCAGCACCAGGCGCGATGGGGAGCCTGGGCTGGGCACTTCTGCACCTCAAGCCTGCGCACGGCGTTGTCTCTGTGTCATCGGGAGAAAGTGCTCCTCCGCGCCCGAGAGCTGGAGCCACGACCCCGCCTCGACACGCCAGGCTCCAGCAGGGAGAGGAGACTCCCTGGCGAAGGGGAAGGGCAGGGAGGAGGAGGGTGTTTAAATACAAGGCAATGCTGAGTGCAGGGTGAGGAGGCTGTACTTGTCAGGTGCTCCGAGGAGAAGCAGGGGAAACCAGGACTTTCTTCCTAATATCACGCTTTTACATGTGCATATCTGTTACTATTGAGTTATTTGCGCCACACAAAATATTAGTCCTTGGCAAGATATATCTTTCCTGTGCATAAACTGCATGTTTTGATGCCTTGTTTCTTTATTCAATCTCTCTGCTCCCAAAAATTCATCTCCATTTTATCATTTGCTCAATTCTCTTCGTGTTTGCATGGCATTTATGAGATAGCCATGGCATTAATCCTCTGCTTGGGGAATCTCACAAAGCCCCAGCTGAGGAGAGGGGCTCGCAGTGTTGCCAGTCATGGATCTCCCGCCAGCATCAGGATCCACACAGCAGGAGCTCGTGCCGGTAGTTGCAGCACGGAGAAGCAGATGTAGGTGGGTGGCAGCTTCCCAGGGACCCTCAGGTTTGTTCCGGGAGTGGTGCTGAGAGGCTCAAACACGGGCTCCAGCTGGAGGCACAGAGACCAGCTCACTCCAGCTCACCAGGGCACTGGGGCTCAGTGTCCCACCGTTTGCTTCCCGGCAGCCACGAGCCAAGGACAAAGCACCAGAAGAGTTGGCCTGAGTGAGCACGGAAAGTGCAGACTGTGCCGGCATCTCTCGTGCTGCTACACAGCTGCTGCTTCAGGGAGACCTCAGCAGACACCAGTAACAGCCCTGAGCTTCAGAGACTTTGGCTAAGGAGAAGCCAAGCGGTTTCCAAAGGACGGCGCCCTGGGAGTTGCAGTGCGAGTGGTCCCGGAACCCCCCGCCCGGCGCCGGCACCTCCTGCGGACACAGCCCCCGCGCTACCGACCTCTGCAGCTCGTGCTCCGAACGGCCCCGCCACTCTGAGGGTGCCACCTCTTTAGTAGAACTCTGCTCCCAGGGGCAAGGAGGGTCCAGAAACCTCAGGGAAGGTTTCAGGATGAAAAATAACTTTACTCCATTTAACACCGGGTCATAACATAGGAAAAAATTCAGAAAGATAAAGCAAGAAATCCCGCAAAGAGCAAAGGATTGGCCTTGGCTGCCTCTGTTTCAGCTATCGCAGGAGTCTTCAACTTCACCTCCCAGCGTGGCTGTGATGCCTCAACCTCCCTCATCTGGCCCCATCAGATCCAGCATCCCAGCGCCTCGCGTCTGGTTTTGGGGTGTCATATGGCCCTGGAGGAGATGGGATTAAACCTTCCCTGGAGGAGATGGGATTAAACCTTCCCTGCCTCTCTTTTCTGGGCTCAGGCTGCTCCCAGCCCTTCCCCAGCCTCCCCAGGTTTGCCTTTCGGTCCTTCCCCCAGCCTGGCATTCCCTCAGCTGGTGTTCCCTGCTCACAGCCTCCTTAAGGCCTTGCAGTAAAACTTTACACATCATTTATCATGAGATGTATTAACGGTACAAACAATCTCTTAGCTTCCTTTTATCTCAGCATGCCCACCATGTGGTCTACTCATGACTATTAGCAGCACAGATGACAGACTAGGCAGTGAGAGGATGTTTTCTAATTTGCTTTCCCCACCCCATTGTATTAGGGAGGGGGTTCTACCGTCAGTCTAATCTGAGAATAGACTGGGAAGAAGTTTGTAGTATGCAAGGGGTTAAAGTTTTGTGTGTCGTTATGCACAGACCAGAAAGATTTCTGTCCGTTTCGCAGTCCAGTCGGTATTTTTTAAGCATCATAAATCTGTCTCCTTGCTGCTAAAGCCAGCAAGAAATCACGCCTCACTGTGTCAGTCTCCAGTCAGTCTCTTGTCCTGATTTAAGCAAAACCATGCAACTGGTTGCTACTGTACGCGAATGCAAAAGTAAATGCCTCATCTGCTATGCTGCTGGTGGTTCTGCAATCATTAATCTAATGAAACCGATAATAACTCTTGGGGATGTGGTTCTGGGTGAAATCGCAACTCAACCAGAGACACGCTGTGCAGCCTGCACATTCAGGGAGCGATTTGTCATCTGCAGGATGGAGGCACCTGTAATGAGCAAGACGACTCCTGGCAAAACTAGACACTCCTTCTTGGCAGGGAGCAAACTGGGAGATGTTTGCTGAAGGAGCTGTGCGTGCAGCACCCAGCCTACAGATCCTGGGCCGGCCCTGGGCCAGGGACGGGACCTAAAGAACCTTACGCCTCCCTGTCCAAACTGGCCGGGCACGGGGAGCCCCGGCCGGCGCTGAGCCAGGTGCCCGGTGCCTCGACACCTTTCCCGGCGGTGGGCGATGTCCGTACTCCGGTAGTTTCACACAGAGGCCGAGGGAAGATGCAAGTGCTCGTTGTCGTTCTCGGTGAAGAATTGAGAAAGAGCAGCCGGCGGAAAGACAGGAGGTTTCTGCTGTCAGGGAAGGGGCTTCCGTTAATTCGCCCACATGGAAAGGTTGACTTGCGCTCTGGGAACGATGCACCCAGATGCCCGTGGTGGCATCTTCCCGCCGCCCAGCTGGAGGTGTCCTTCCACACCAGGGCTACCTGGGGGTGAGGGGGGCCAGCAGTGGCCCAGGCTGCCCACGCATAACCCCAGGGACGCAGAGCCATGGCCAGGAGACCGTGCTCTGTTAAACATTACACCATTTTGTCTTCTTTAGGGCTGGAGGCTTTTACAAGAACATGCAGTTTTTGTCTGCACTCCAGCAAGAGGAAGAAGGATGCTTATAATCCGGTGCTGGAGAAATTGGCTGAGAATCAGAGATCTGTGCCAGCCCCCTTTGCTCTCCCAGAATCTGCAGCAGAGATGCCTGGGAGCGTTTCTTAACCGTTCTTTTTGCCACAAAAAAAAAAGCTGCTAAGTCAAAACCTAAACAGTTTGCAAACTAAAGTTGATTTTGATAAACCTTCAGATTTTAAAGTGTTTGGGGGGAAATTCCATTGTTGACAGAACACCTTCTTTCAGCTGCTCTAGTGAACAGGTTTGAAAATGAGTCAGAATTTGAAGGCTTAATTAATTCAGATCTAGCATGTGAAACAAACCCCAGAACTAATAGGGCTGAAATCTGGGAAGGCTGCATTTCTGTAGACCCCAAATAATTCACTGAGGTGTTGATCTTTCATCCGTACGGGAAGAGCTTTTCATGTTCCAAAATCTCTCCAGGAGAAGGCAACCTTTCCTGGCTGGTCTGTAGGCAGGACTCCCTTCCAGACAGCCCCCAAGAGGTGTCTGTAGGATCCGGGTGGGTTCGGGGGAGAGCAGCAGCTGATTTCAAGCCAGCCAGCCCTTCGTACCCAGAGGCCCGCGCTCCCCAGCACACGCCAGCTGGGAGCATTGCGGGTGCAGCCCTGCCCAGGCAGCAGCCGCGGCGGTGGAGAGAATCCTTCATGTAGGGAAATTCAGGCTCCCTGGCCTTGTGCTTGCCCTCCCGCTCCACTCGGGCTTGTGAAGGGGCAAGTGATGGGGCCAGTTTCTGGGAGCTTCCCCCGAGACCTGCCTGGCTGCTGCCGCCCCGTTTTAGCTGTTACCTCCTCAGAGAGGCCTCCTGGGATGACGCTGGTTATCCTGCAGGTTTTATGCACTTCCAAGGGGGCAGAGGGAGGAAAGTTTATGGCTGCGTTTATGAGGAGCATGAGATTATCTGCATACGCTGAAAAAATCACAGAGGCTATATAAAGAAGGGAAAGTACCATCCTTCGGCAAACAGAGTGAATTGGTATTAGCCTGCAGTCAAAGAGGATCTTAAATTATTGTTGTCTTTTTTGTATTGCTGTACAGTAGTTTAAAGATAAAAGCCATCTGGGAAGAGTTCAGATAAGTTGTGGGGGGAGCCAGGCAGGCGTAGAGGCACTGCATGCAACGTGCTGAAATGAACCTGCTGCTGCCTGTGAGTGTTTCTGCTTCCCCTCCCGGGGCTCAGGCTGATAAAGGTGAGATACCCCGGGGCAGGGTAGGGCAAATCCTACCCGAGTGCTTCAGCCTCTTCCCCTGTGGTGCGTCCCCTGTCCCAGCATCTGCCTTTGCAAGGTGGCTGCAAATCTGCCTCTGCAAACCCTGCTGCCTGTAGCTGCCCCTGGGAAACACCCCCTCATTAAGCAGCACTGGCTATAAATTCACTTTCTTTGCTTAGTGTGTATTATCACTGCACTTTCCCCCAAAGAGGAGCTGCAAGCCCTGAGCAGACGCCTGCCAGCTTGTCTCCATCTCCCTGCTGCCGGGGACATCTCTGTCACTGGCATGGACCAGATGAGGTGTTTGCTCCTGGTCTCCCAGAGTTGAAGCATGTGATCAGGCATGTGGGGAGCTCCTTCGGGCTCTCCCCAGGCCCAGAGGGGTGGCCAAGATGCTCCGCTGTGAAAGCCCCCCCGGCAGAGGAAGGGGGGCTGCGGGGCCCCGTCCCAGCCAGTCACAGGGGTGCAGTCGAGGACGTTGCCTGGCCCACCACCGACTGCAGTAGGGCTAATGGCATGAAAAGCCCTCAAATCAGCTGGCCCCTGCCTGGTTCTGTAATTTAAAGATGGGTTTATTAGAAACAATTAGTTTGGCCTGCAGCACAACAGCCCAGGGAGAGCAGCACGGCTGTTTGCGCAGGAGCTGGCGTGCGATGGGAAGGGGGGATGACAGCACCGGGAGCAGAGGAGTGTGGGTCTCCCCAGCAGGTCCCTGGTTCTCCTGCTCCCCAGCTCCCCAGCTTCACACCAGTCCAGTGGAGCATTACCAGACGTGTTTGGCCCCATGAGTGCCCGGGCAGGTCGCCCATGCGGCACCGGGTGCGATGTGCCGCAGCGAGGGGCGAGCAGCGAGAGCCCAGGCGCCGCTGAGCGCAGCCGCTCTCCCGGCGCGGCGGAAGGCAGCCTTGCCACGCAGGAGCCCCAGCAGCGCTCGGTGGCCGGGTGATGGGGGCACTAGGAGCGCTAATTGCGCAGAGCGCTCGTTAAAGCTGGTGACCCGGAGCACTGTTCTTTCCAGAGCTTTCCAAGAGGCAGAAGGGCCAGGGACCAGCCCCAGGGTGAGGCGCTGGGCTGACGTGGCCACAGGGCCGCGGCACTTGGTAATCAGTCCTCGGGCGAGCCGGGAGCTGGAGGCATTAGTGTAATCTAGTCTGCTGGAGATAAAAGCCCGAACAAGCTTTGTGGAGTCAGACAAGGATAAGCACTGACAAAGTCTGGAATTTTTTTTCAAATGTTAATGGCTCTCCTTAATAAAATGCTAAATGCAACACTGGGCTGAAAGCGGCAAACAGCAAAGGCTGTATGGCCACCCCAGCCTGGGAGCGCTGCCCAGGCAGGCCAGCTGCCGGCCGGCTGATTGCAGCGGCTGGTGGCTGGTCACAGCATCAAACTGGCAACCCAGCGGCTTGTCCCAGCTCTGCTCCAGCACCCGACCAGGAGCCCGCTCCCACCCTCCCCCAGCAAGGAGCCAGCCCCGGTGGTGCTGCATGAGTGCCACAAGGGACGTTGGACCTGCACCGGCCTTGCTGGGACTAAGTCACCACCTTGGGACTAGCAGTACTGGAACACAAGCTTAAATTGGGCAGGACGGGTGCAGGGCAAGTGAGGCTTTGAGAAACTATATTACTGATTCCCCAGTGGCTTCAAAATCTGCCTTTGTATGGTGCTGCTTTTTGAATTGCTTGCGTTCACACAGCAGCTTGAGGGGAGTGATAAGACTCATGAATATGGAAATTCATCTCAGAGGGTGGAGGGGGGTTTGCTGGGACCTGGGGTGTTTTCCCCAAACGCTCACACTCACGTCCAGGCTTTCTTCCAGCGCCACGTGCTGAAGCGATGGGCAGCTCGGGTCCGCATCGGCCCCCAGGGCAGGTGCCCGCAGAGGCAGCGCCCGGCCCTCCCCGGGGCAGTGCTGGAGCAGGGGCCAGGAGCGGCTGAGCCAGCTCCTTCCCAAGAGGAGAAGAGCAGGGGCCTAACCCAGCACCTGGGGGGCTCTGGGGGTGGTGAGGCATTAGCTGTGCCTGCGCGAAGGCACCTGGCTGTCCAGCAGTCGCTGCGGGACCGGGACACACCACATGGGCTGCGGAAACGGGCACGTTCCGTTCAACACGTGGCGCCCAACGCAAATTAAGTGGTTTTCCAGTTTCTTGGCTCTGAACCCTCCTCTCCCCACTATTCTGCCTGCCAGACTGAAACTAAACTTCCCCTCACTCCTCGCAGACGTCTGCGTGCCCAGAGCCTGCGCTCACGGCCCACGCGCGGGAGCCCCGGTGCAGGTGGGGCTCGGTGTGTCCCCGGCTACGGCCCCGTGCCGGCAGGACTTGGTGCGCCCCGGGAGCCCCCACTGCTGCAGCCTGGCTTAGTGCTGCCTGATGGCCCCCGGCTCGGTGCCAAGAGCCCCCAGTGTCTTGGGGCTCAGTCTCCCAGTCCCCTGAGCCCTCCAGTGCTGCGGTGCCCCCCGTACTGCGCTGGGGGACGGCCACTGCCGTCCAGCACTGTGCTTGATGCGCTGGGAGGTGCTCCTGCATCCAGACTGCTCTGCATACATCCCCTGGTTATTGATCGCTCTAAAAATCTTTAAAGATTAACTTCTGGGAACAAATATAACATCTTTATGGAGCGCCGGGAACAAACTGCTTTAGCATTCGGGTGGCTGCTCTGTTGCACAGAGACATCTGTTTGCAACAGGACGCGTGGAGCAAGCGATCTGTCAGTGTTTGAGGGGACGCGTCCTACAAGCCGCCGCCTCCTCGTGATGGCAGGTAAAGGTAACCTTGCCCCGCTGCGGCTGGGAGCGGCGTTCCCTGACTCTGGCAGCGACACTTGTCACTACGCCGAGTTCCTGGCACGTGCTGTAAAATCAGCTGGTGTCTGCTCTGTTCTCGACCTCCAGCGTCACGACAGGTAGGGCGCAGCCTCTGGAGGCGTGGAGGGAGCAGCCGGCAGCTGCTGAATGTCCCAGCCCTTTGGATTAATTCCTTTGCCACAGCTCTAGAGAGCTCTTCTGGTTTCCATGATTGCGAAGCACACCTGGGAGCGGGGGCTCTGGCTCTCCCGCACACGGGCACTGCAGGACAGCAGCGTCTCTGTGGTGACGGGAAGGCTGAGGGAGCCCTGGGCGCTCAGCAGTGGGGTTCAGTGTGTCTCCAGGGTCTCCTAGGAGGGCAGTGCAGGTACAGCACTCACTGTCGTGTGCCCAAATTTCTGGGAAGGCTGCTGTAAAAATAGAATCGGTGACTTGGGGTAATTTTATTCCTTCACCTTGCAGGTTTTGCCCTTTCAAAGGCTGGCTGGAGCATGGTGTTCCTGCTGGCACGTGCTGTGCAGGTGCGGGTCTCTGGTGCGGAGCTGCGGGGTGCTCCGGGTAGCTGCCAGGCAGACACGGTTTGCCTGGAACAGTCCTGTCCCACCGCGCTTCCTGGAGGCTCCCCGGCAGGGCTGCAGCTGTAGCTCCTCTGTAGAACTGCAATTAAGCCTCTTTCTGCCCCAAAATATTAACATGCGCACAGAGCAATCCAAACTATTAAACTGTTTGTTCTGTGGGACTGGCAACTCCTAGGACCCGGTACAGCTGGTTCCAGTGCCGGCCGGGCAGCTGCCTGTGCGCAAACAGCCACCAGCACGCTCGGGGCTGCTCCTGCCCGCCCGGGGAGCGCAGGGTGACGGCGTGGGCACAACGCCTGTGCGCTGCAAAGGAATAACCTGCGGCGAAGGAATAACCTGCTGCAAAGCCCAGCCTGTGGCAGGGCAGCAGAAGGAGCATGGAGAGACCTGGGTAGCAAATGCTCTCACCAAGGGGGAGACCTCAGTGAGTACGTTGCTGCCCTGTCAGGCAAGCTGTGAACAAATGGGCCGTTACCCAGAGCAGTGAATCGTCATTAGAAATCACTCAGTGATTGATATTAGGAAAAGCGAGTCATATATTGGGTCATCCTGTCCATCTCACGAGCCAGCATTTGTGCATTCCCTCTGGGATGTTTGCCAGGGATCTCTGACCTGTGTCATGCTGTGGAGTTTCCCCTTTTCCCTGGGATGACAATTCTCTGATTAACATGGTTTGCTGCCAGAAAACTTTCTCCAATATTCAGTCTGTGTTTTCCTTATGTTAATTTCTTGCCATTACAGCACCCTGATTAATTACTCTGTTTATGCCTCTCGAATATTTGCAGGCTGTTGCCATTGATGCAGGAACACTTTATGGAAGAGAAATGTCTGTAGATCTGTAATTGCTTAATGAAGTGCTGATAGACAGGAATCAAGAATATTCACTGTTACCCTGGGTTTTGTAGGACCAGTGAATGTCTTTGTGGTCTGCAAAAGATGCGCCGTGCCCCAGTTTCCGATCACCATGTAGCCAGGCCGGGCTAGCTCAAGCCTTCTGCTGGCCCCTGTGGTCTCTTCCACAGTTGGTCAACTTCGCTGCCATTGCTTGGGCGAAGTGATGGCCGTAACGACTCACGCCACAGACTCCTTGTCCCAGGGAACACTGCTTCAAAAGTGCGAGCCAAAAATGGGACAGATGGCTTTACTGACTTGCAGATTAGGGTAAAAAATGACTGGGAAGATGCCCAGCAGGGAGTGCGCAGGGGTCTGCTTTCCCTGGCCCCACTACCCAGGCGTGTGCATTTTGCACGTCCTACCTGTCAGACGAACCTCCCAGTCGTGTCTCTGTTTCCCCAGCTCTGGCTGTTGTTTCTGCTCCCTGTCACTCGGCAGTACCTCCTCCGCAGACAGGTAACACTGTGCATTCCCAAGCAGGGGCTGACATCCAGCCCATCCTGCATTTCCCAGATTGTCCCGTTTTTCCTTGTGGCACTGCTGAAACCACCCCTGGGCAGCCGACGCGCAATGCTGGCACCAGATCGGCGTCGCTTCGTGCTTCTGCCCAGGCATCCCCGTGGCAGAGGGAGCTCACAGGGGCAGGCGCCGGCTCGGCTGATGCTTCTGCAGCCTCAAAATAAAAAGATGGTCCGAAAGGTCTTCTGACTCCCCTGCAAGGCTCCTCTGCCTTCTCAAGTGAGAAGAAAAGGATCCATTAATGTTTAGCTTCATTTCTGTTTATCAAAGAAAAGAAGGCTTTTGTCAAGCATCAAAGCCAGGATTTAGGACACAAAGCAAACTGTTTTGCTGTGGGCTTCTGAGAAACCAAGGAAGAAAAACAGTTGTTTGAAATTACCAACCAAACTGGTGAGTCTGAAACCTGCAGTTTGTGTTTAGCCAAACAGAGGAGGCTCAAGAAATAAGTGTCTGCTGTAAGCCTCTCTGAAGTCTGGAGCTCCATCCAGGTCTGAGATCCAGGGGTACCGAGGACACAGACTGCACTGAGTGGGTTTTCAGGGCCACGGGCTGGGTCTGTGGCTGGAGCCGGACCCAGCTGTGCCGCAGAGCAGCCCTGCGCCTTGCAAGGGCTGGTGGCAGACGGCCTCAAGAAAACCTCAGAAAGCCCAGACCAGCGTGAAGCAACTGCAAGGAAAATGTAAAATAAACGTGTGGCCTGAAGTCCGGATGTGCAGTTTATTTTAAAACCTAATAACTCCAGATAATTGATAGTGGAGTGCAGTATTTTCAACACGTTGGATTACGAGCGTCTGTCGCTCACAAGAAGCTGTAACCTTGAGCTATGAGACATTATTGGCAGTATTTAACACAAATCTGTTTTCCATCATTGTCAAATCCCACTTCAATATGCACCACAGGAAGAAAGCCGAATACTAAATTGATTTCTTTAATGGGAAGTGTTCTTCAGGAGACACCAACCTGTGTGGAGATGCATTAATAGGATTACAGTGGAACCTTTTTATTTTGCTTCATTTTTTATGGAGATTTTTTATGGAGACTTCCTATCCGGACATGCCAGCGACACGCTGCTTGGCTGCAGATTTTGCAAGGCAATCCCGCTGTGAGGAGAACGTCTTCCTCTGGAGATGGAGCTCATGAACTTGGGGCCGTTTCTGCAGTGAGTTGGCCAAGCCGTTGCTGCAGGGAACAGCCTGGGAGTGGCGGCGTTTGCCAAACACTGAAGAGCTCACCCGGCGCTGCTGGCCAGGACGAGGGGCTGTGTCCGCCTGGGACCGGGGAGCACCCGGCGTGTCCCTGCCTCTCCTCACCCAGAGCCCGTGACCCTGGGGGCTGTGGAGAAGCGTCTGTAGAAAAGCAGGAGAGAAATGAGCAGGGCACAGAGCAGAACCGGGCACGGGAGCCAGAGGCTCGGCACAGCCTGTGCCCAGGCCCGACCAGAGCTGCCGTGAGCCCCCTCGCCGGCAGCCCGGTTCGTGCCGCTGCCACGGGCAGGGCGGGGAGTCACGCTGCAGTTCTGGTTCTCACTCTTTTCCCGATCGTTGCGAGCGCCGAAAGCCCGATCTGCCGGGGAGAGCGTGGGTTGGGGCGTGTTGGTGCTGTGCCCGGGGCAGCCCGTGGCCGGGGGCACCGAAACTGGCAGTGCTGGCCACCGGCCCCGCCGGCCGTGGGGTGGCCAGGGTGGCGGTTAAGTGCAGGGATCCTTTGTGCCAGGCAGGGAGGAGCAGTGTTTGCCTTCTCCAGGAGCACAGGAGTACTCTAAGTGATAAGGTAATTACCTTCTTCAGCGTAAGCTAATTGACAGAGAGCTAATTGACTTTTTAAAAGTTGCTGTTTCCCTTCCCTGGGCAGAGCGAAAGCCCCTGGAGCTTCTCGGAGCTGCTCCTGCTGACGTGGCCCGAGCTCCGCGGGAGCACAGGGCAGACCCAAGGCTGGGCTGGGAGTCCCGACGCAGCGCAGACCCAACCCCCCCAGCTGCACCGGGGGTCTGGCAGCGGGGTGAGAGGAGCCAAACCCGTGCCAGGACGGGGTGCGTGTGGCAACTGCTGACTCAGGTGCAGCTCCAGCACACCAATGGTGCCACCTTAAAATGTCTGTGTCAGAGTCGTGGGCTACTGTAAAGTGGTTTACAAGTCTGGCTGGCAAAGCTGAACCTTTTCTTGTGCTACGCCGAGGATTTATGTCTGTAAATAGAGAGGAGATGTGTAGGAGGCGTAACTGGTGACTGGGCTGTGCAGGGCAGATCCGTTGCCGGCGGAGGGTTTGCTCCTCGCAGTGGCTCTGCATCTGCCACAGGTTGCTGCTGCCGATCACTGTTGGGGCTGAGGCCATGGAGCCTCCCGGGGCTGCGCTGAGGGACGGTGTCGGAACGGGGAAGAGCCACCGGCTGCTGGTCACCCCTCGGCCCCACGGTGGCTGGGAGCAGCAGAGCCCAGTGACCCCCAGCTCCAGCGCAGACCCGCGCCCACAGGTTGGCCACTCTCTGGAAAACTGTTGAAGCCACAACCCGGTGCACAAAAGGTTCTGCAGCCCAGGGCGTGCAGGGCCACCCCTCGCACCAAAGCAGGGGGAGGCTGCAGCTCCGCACCCACCGGCCAGCGGTGAGGGGGAAAGGGGGTGCAAGGGGAGCCCCCCCGGCACTGGGTACGCTCCTCCAGGGACACTCACCGTGGGCATCTTCTAGCAGCTGCCGCTGCGGGGCTGTTTGTCTCTCGTCAGGGACACAGACATACAGACCCATGCAAACACACACGGGAACACTTTCCCCCCCACTGTAAAACGAGGATTCTAAAACTTCAGCCCAATATTGGAACCGTTTACAGCTCCTTTGTGGTGACACGTCCCCTCACACCTGTCTCTTGGAGCCTGACAGCTGTGTGACACCTCCAGTCCCCACGGCCGTCCCAGGACCCGGCTCAGCTCTGGGCCTTGCCTGGCAAGCACCGGTCCCCACCTCAGGGTCAGGTTTAACCCCTCAGGAGATGAGATGCGATTGCAGATGCGCACACTGAGCGTGGCGTTTCTGGTCACGCCGCCAGCTAACAAACAAGAATTGGTAGATTTACAGAAGACGTTGCATGTTCCCAAGGGCTGCAGCATGCTCTGGAGCTGATCCGGAGGAAGGCATTGAATTCAGGGATCTGCTGCACCACATTCTATTACCAAAGGAGGGAAGAATCGTGGTGGTTTTGTCCACGTGCCCTGGGGTGCGGTGAGGCCATGCAGTGGTGCAGACCCCCCCTTGCCCACCTTGGCCTCACCTGTGCCCACCCTGCACCGCTCCTGGCAAACACGGGGAGCGAGCAGCCCCCCCCCACCTTGGCATACCCTGCCAGGCTGTCCGGTGTGACAGCCGGCGATGCTGTTGCCATGAGGACTCCCCAAATCTGCTCTCCCACTCTTGGAACCCACCTGGGCCTTCCACTGCCCTGGGGGTGCACAGGGCTGCCGCTGCACCCCCTCCTGGGCTGGGACCTCACCCGTGAGTGCCTGCCCCTGGCTCTGCTGGTCCAGCTGCAGCGATGGGAGCAGGGGATGCCCATGGGTGCTGCCGCTGCTTTCCTGCCAGCTGCCCCACTTCTCGTCCACTGCCAGCACAGTAACGGGTCCCAGGCAGGTAGAAATAAGCTGCCACTGTGATGGATAAGAAAATCACAGCAGCAGTTAGGGAGGATTATGGCTTTTTTCTTCTCTGACAGGAAGGAGACGTCTCTCCACACGAGCCTGAGGTTGCCCAGGGCAGCCGCCGCCACCATCCATCACCGCTGGTCCCCAAGCACTCCCAAACTGGAGATGCGTTTGGTCTGAAACGTGTCCCTGCAGCACTGGGCGGCCAAGCAGCTCGGAGCTGACGGAGATGGCTCTGCCCCGGAGCTCCATCTCAGGCCGGGAAGTTGTCCCGCTGCCTCCAGTGCACGCTGCCCGTCCCTGCCAGCTGCAGAAGGCACAGCAGATACCTGGCGTCTGGAAAAGCTCCAGGTGACAGTGGGAAGAGCCACTCGGCCCTGGCCCCACTGGCTGCCATTCCCCGGGGCTGCAGAGTGTGCATGGGGCAGGGAGCCAGGTCCGGAGGGGGCTGCCCTTCGCTGGGCACCCAGCGGCTCCGCAGCCACTCAGCAGCGGGGTCACCATCAGTGCCTGGGGCTTTGGTGGCTTTCAGGAAGGGTGTCCATACCCCGCTGGGTCTCTGGTGGCCCCAGTGGCCAGCACGTGTGCTCAGAGTAGCTGCGGCTCCTGAGCCGAGCGCCGGCTGGGATGCAGCGTGAGCAGGCAGCGGTGACCAGATTTAAGCTGAGCCATCGCTAGCTGGAGCCAGCAAAGCTGTCTCTTCCTGAGAGCAAGGTGTTTGTGACGGGTCAGATAACACAGAAACATCTAATGGGATTACTGGTGAAGCCCTGAGTGTTAGATGTGCAGACGGCTTTGTCCCATGCCAAGCACAGCAGCGAGAGGGCAGAGCTGCCGAGTCCTCTGTGGCAAAGCCTCTTGGAGGGCAGGGAGTCAGTCAGAAATAACGGCCCTTCCTGAAGGGCTGGGCAGCGTCGGGGTTTATTGTTCCTGGCAACGCAAACACGTTTCCCCGGGAGGCTGGTGCCTTCCCCACAGAGTCTGTGAGGGGAGAGCGGGGCAGACGCGCAGTGTCAGCCGGGCAGCGCAGAGCCCCGGCAGCCCTGCCCCACGATGGAGATGACCCTCCCCACCACGCTTTGGGGACGGTGGGGTCACTCAGCGCCGGGAAGACGCTCTCCTGGCCAGGCGGGAGTGCTCTCACAGCGCCCGCTGTGCCGCGCTCCCTGCTCGGGGGTCGGGGCTCTGCAGATGCCCCATGAACAGGCTGGCTGGGAGCGCCTCGGCTGTCACAGAGCATTGATCCAGGCTCTGTCTTATCTGAAACGGCCGTGGCCCCAACCAAGTGCAGGCAAGACACTGCGCTTAACCAGCACAATTAGGGTGGCGCAGCTGTGACACAGTGGCAGGGAAGGAGCTTCGCCACGGTGATTAATTTCGTCGTGCTGCCGTGTGCCATGCAGGGCTGCACGTCTGCCTCTGGCGCAGGATGGGCTGACCCCAGCGCTGCCTTACTGTAACCCCAATTTGCTGGAAACTTTCTGTAAAATTCCAAGTACAGAAGGAGAAATGTTTGTGGGGATGCAGTGCCCACCCTTGGAACGGGACCTGTTGACGTTGTCCCTGGCAGCTCAGGCCGATGGCGGCGCGAGAGCCGCGGTGGGATGCTGTGTCAGGACGGCTGTGGCGGGCAGGGCAGGGCAGGGCTCTGGCAGGAGCTCCCGCGGCACATCGTGACGCTGCCGGTGCGAATGAAGCCACTCATGGCACAGAACCTGTTTGCTGCTGAGGCCGTGGCCATTTTCCTTCACTGCAACTCGGGGTTTCTCTGCAGGCAGCGCCGTGCTCGCGCTCCCGGCGCTGGGGCCCCCGCTCTTGGCAAGCGCCGGAGATTTTATTGGCTGTTTGCTAACGGAGTTGGGAATTAACATGATTATTTTGCATAGTAATTGGCAGCATGTGTGGTGAGGAGATCAACGTGCAGAGAAACTAGGAGTGAAGAGGTTTAGCGAAGCAGAGCGTTTGGGGAAGTTAAATGGTGTGTGTAAATGCCTTGAAAGGGTGGTCTGCGGCCAGTGTCCCCGCAACGTGTGTGACACTTGCTCCCGGTGCTCTCCCGGCGCAGGATTGGGGGACGGGGCCGCCAGCACTGTTCGGGGTACGGACCGGCGGCCAGCAGCCCGCTGCCGATGGCAGGCGCCCAGCATGCCGTTTGGTATCCGCCACAGACAATGGCGGGCGGAAGCTTTCCCTCCCACGGCGCCATACGGGAAGGCTTCTGTCACCGTGCCACCACGGGGAGAGGAATTTAAATGTGACGGGGCAGGTTCCTCTGAACCACGTCCAAGTACCCACCTAAGAATAGTCTCTCCCTCCAGAAGGGTGGCTGGCTCCAGGCTCTCAGCTCCACACGCTCCCAGCACCCCCGTTCCTCCTCCTGGCTCCCGCAAATCTGCGGCTCGTCACCAGCTGCTGGTGACGGGCGTATGCAGGGCCCTGGTGTGATTTGGGAGTCACACAGAGAGCACGGTTCTCCTCCTTCAACCTCAATCTGTGCCCCACCTGCACGAAAGCAGAAGCCCTGGATCCCCCTGTTCATAGCAGGCCCTCTGCTCTGCCTGCAGTGTCTGGGTGTAGCAGCTTTTATCAGGTGATAAACCTGGCTCAGTGAAACCAGACTTTGTGTCAAACATGCTGTAATATGTTTGACACACAGCCCCGGCAGTGCATGTCCTAACACCAGACATGGAGCTCTCGGGATGAGGCGGCAGAGCCCCCCGTGTCGGGTCAGTCAGGATACGGCAAATCCTGTACGTGCGGCACAGGGGGAGCTTCTGTTGGAGCAGCACCAGCCTTCCCCCTGTTTACCTTCCGTTGCAGACACTTACCTTTGGACCAATGAGCTGGGAAAGATTTCTTGCTGATTATAAGCCCAGCCTTGGTATGCAGATGAAAATGCAAATCGGCCTAGATGAGACTTCCCAGACAGCAGTGGAAGTCAGGGATTTAATCTGGCCTGATCTTGGACATAGTTTAAGCTCCTCAAAGCAAGAACACGTAACCGGATGCAGAGATTTCATCTCAACAAACGCCCCTGTCAACAAGCTCCAGGAGCCTTTGTTTGCCTTAGCAATGACGCTCAGGTGGAGCTGCCGCGCCTGAGAGCGGCTCCCAGCCCCCACCTCTGCCCTGGTGTCCCCCCGCGCTCCCCGGCTGCGCCACTCCCCCCCCAGCCGAGCCCACTCCTCCGGAACGCGCCGGGCAGAGCTTTCTGCCAGCTCCCCCGGCCCACGGTGACTGGGCTGGGCCCTCTCCCAGGACCGTGGCCATGAGCAAGCGTGCCTGCTGCTGCGCTTCGGAGACCTGCCGCAGCATCTTCCTCTCTCTTCTGTCCACCTCACATGGCTTATGGGAAACCCCCATTTGATGCCCTCCGGGTCCCTTTCCAGGAGCCTGCCCAGCTCTCTGCTGTGGACCAGGACGTTTCCTCTGAGCCGCGCTGGAGTCCTGACTTGGGCGAGTGAACTGCATCCCTCTGAGTTTTAGTATTTCATCATAAGAAACTAGTTGTCATCTCTGTGCCAGATTCTGGGATTTCTTCTGCCAAATCCTGCCTGTTTCCCTTCAATATAGAGGCCAAAGCTGCGGAAGAGCCAACCAAGCCCCAGATTTTGATCAGAGCTTGCAGCAGCTCAGATTGCCAGCTACGAGTCTCCAAATCCAAACAGAATTCATGGGCTGCAGAGTCCGTGAACTGCCCAGCCTGAGGGCACTTGGGGCAGATCCAGCGCTGATGCCGAGTCCGGTGGCTGGAGGGGTCAACGTTCCTGTGCTCCCCCCATGAGAGGTGCAGCTTGTGCCCCATGGCGTGGCACCAGGGCAGGGAGCGGGTCTCCTCCTCACTGCCCACAACTCGAATGGCCCCTTGGCCAGGCTGGGGCGGGGGTGATGCACCTGTCTCTGCCCCAGGGGAGCCGCAGGGAAGGCAGATGGGGACACCGTGCACCAGCATTCAGGGACGGCACCTCCCGAGCAGCAGCCCCCAGGCCCGGGGTGCGATCAGGCTGCTGTTGTCCAGGCTGAGAGGGCCCATGCCCCAGGATCTGTACGTAGGAGCTGTGGGGACAGGAAAACTTCTGCAGCAAGAACAAGCAGGGAGACTGTGCACTCCCCAGACCTTCCTTCTAGCGCTGGAAAGCCTTTACACCAGGAGCATGAGCCAAGAAATGCTGGCAGTGCCAGGCAGCTGAGCACAGCCCTCACTGCTCCATCCTTGCGCATAAATTACCTCCAGGCTCTGAGCTAAACAAAGGGCCCTGAAATAATTCTGCATTTTAATAAAGTCAGTGTTCGTGCCACTGTCGTCCTTACAGAAAGGGAATTTGCATTTCTTTCTGCCAGCTCACTCTGCACAGCCTGCTGGCACTGGAGATCAGCCACACTCTCCTGCACTCCCCACCAAGGACTAGGTTACATTTTGCTGCTTAATCGCTGTAATACCAGAAATGCAGGGTAGAGCTGCTCTAACCCCCCGGACTAGAGAGCACACTTAGATCTCAAAAGCCCTCCAGTGTGCAAGTTTGTCTAAAAAGCAGCAGCACTCTCCAAAACACTTCTGCTGGTGACTGTGCATGTCCCCCAGCCTTTCCCCCATGCCGCCCTGCGGGCAGGCTCACGCCTGGTTCACCCTGGAGCCAAGGGAGGAGGAGCTGGCACTGGCACTTCTGGTTTGTATTTCTGTAAAGTCTGGAAAGAAACAAACTGCAGCTTCTCCCTCCCGAGGGAAAGGCACCCCCCCGGGTGTGGAGCTGTCACGGGCTGTGCCTCCCGCAGACAGCTACGTACCTGCCCGGGACCATCCGCAGCCCCGGGGCTGGCAGAGCACCGATGCAGTCACTCCTCCTGTGACTGTCCCTTCACTCTTCACATTCCTCTCCTCAGCCCCCCGTGCAGGACACAGGGGCCGTGGGGTTTGTCCAGTCTGGACGCCTCTGCTCTCCCCGTGGGGGCTGAGACTGGGGCTCAAGCACAAGCATGTCCTGCCAAGGGCTCTGGGGCTGCAGCTAGCAAGAGGCACCTGCCTGCTCCTGGGGTCACCCCCTCGTTTTGCCAGGGCCTGGCGAAGGTCCCCCAGCCCCCAGAGCTCCATGCCTCTGGTGCAGGACGGCTGCGAGCCGAGCGAAGCCTCGGCTGCCCGAGCGGAGCCCTGAGCATCGCCGCTGCCGGGGCCGTCTCCCGCCTCCCACCTCCATCCCGCTCCTCTCGGCTGCCGCGGCCGCGCCAGGGCCTCCCGCTGCGGGGGAAAGCCACGATCGTAGCTTTCAGCATGTTCAATTACTGTCAGTTAATGATGATTAATTTACAATTAAGGGCCTCTAAAGGGTAGTGTGTGTGTGTTAAATAAATATTGATCTTTCATTTGTGGCCACAGATATATTACCCCAGTTACGGGAAAGGCTGCAGTGGCCAGAGCCGGGCTGCCTGCGCGCCCAGCCTCAGCGCGGGCAGAGCTGCCCCGCGGCGCCTCGAGCCGATGGGGTCTGTCAGGAGACTGGGGGCTGCCTGGGGCAGGGGGGCTCGGCCCAGCCGGGAGCTCTGGCTGCTCGGGGCTGGATGCGATCACCTCGCCCAGGGTGTTTCAGTATCGACTGCAATTGCTCGGTCCTGTTCCCACTTGCAGAAAGCGTGTGAGAGCAGGGGAGTGCTGGGAGCTGGCGCTTTTCCTCTTGCACGGCCCCTAATTGGCCTTGTAAAATAAACAAACTGTCCAGAGCCTGTTAGGGTTTCATTAACCACCGGACAACTTAACGAACTCATCACTGAATACACAATGCATTTTTCAGCCCAGTTTCAGCTGTGCTCTGGAGTCTTTCTGGCTGGCACGGCCACGCCACGGCCCGTGCACATGTGCCACAGCGTGTGCTGGGGGAGGGCGGGTGCCCCCGGCATCCTCCCCAAAGGCACGGTCAGGAGCTGCGGCCGGCACCCGGCGGGGTCTCTGGGGGGTCTTGGCAAAGGTGGCTGGGACGAGCCCCGTCCCCGCAAAGATGCTCATTAGAGGCACCACGAGGGGATGAGCCGTGCGGACTCAGGGCTTTGCTTCCCAGCGAGCCCCCTCCCCTATGTCACTGCCCCTCCTTGGTCTCCCTTGCCCAGCCAAACCACTCGGTGCCCATCTCCCAGCCGCAGCTCCTCCGCCAACCTGGGCTCTGGCCCTGCCCTGCGGGAGCCCTTGCTCAGCCCAGCGCCCATGTGGCACAGCTCCTCGCCCCAGGCCTTGAGGCACAAGAATTGCCATCAGTCCAGCTGACTCTGATTTTCTCGTCCTGTCATGCATCTCCGTAAAGTTCTCTTTGTGTCAGAGTGTTTCCTGACACCTGTCTGACTTTTCTGTCTGTAATGAGCGCACTCTCCAAGATGTGTTTTTCTAAAAATCTTTTATCAGTTAGTTGTTAGCTATACAGCTCTCCCCATTTTCCAATTTTATCCGTTTTTAACTTGCATTTGTAACTGCTTTGTTGGGCAAGCAACGGATATCTGTGTGTTACCATGATTCACATCAAGATCCAGACAAAGCTCCTGGAGATCCCCTGCACAATGTACCACAGGGCCCTCCCAGGCCACCACCACGTAAAGCACGGCTGGAAATGAGAGGTAGGGCAGCACAAAGGGCCCCAAACTGAGGAACGAGCCTGAGCTGCCCTGCCTCTGGGTCGTGCCGCAGCTCCTGGCGCTGGGAACCACCACAGCGCGTTACGCTGGGAGAGGGTGAGGGAGACAGTGCAGGCAGAGATAGAGCATAAAGACCAGGGACCAGCAACGGTTAGAAACATCTGCAAGAAACAGAGTCATCTCCTTTGTATTATTTTTCTCCAGAGACACACATTTAGTGTAGTTGCTGCCGTATCATGCGTTGCTGCATCCCACAGGACAGCTGCGTGGATACAGCCGTCCAGGCAGAGGCTTTTGCAGCCGTGCAGATCTATGTGGAAGGGTGTTCAGAGGCTCTGTGCGTCCTCCCACACATCAGGGAGTGACATCCACAGCCCTGAGGTTTTTTTTTTCTTTAAATGCCTTCTGATTTCCCAATGCCTGGTGCTCAGGAGTCTAGAAAAACACCTAAACATGCTCCCAAATAAATGAGGGCCATTCCAGCAGGCACCAGAGCCAGCATGTCCACAATGCTGGAGCTCAGCGGGGGTTTCTGCAGCACCACAGCACTCTTCTTTCCCATCTGGGATTCTTTACCACACGTAGGTGATTCAGGAGGTGGGAACGTCATCCCACCCCACCTCCAGCCATGTCCCAGGCACCTTCTGGGTGATCTCTGCTCCTTTTCCCCAGCACATTCCCAGTCACCATCCCCTCGCCAGGAGCTAGTCTCTCTTCTCTGCAGTGCATGTCTTGGAAGCAGGCTCACAAGAAGAATATTGTCTCCAGCTTTCTCTTTTATTTGAAGCATGTATTTAAAATGATGCTTTTGTTCCAAATGAATGAGTTGATTCATTCAGAAGTGCAGTTTCTGTTTTTGAATCAGCGGAGCTGTTTATGCTCATAGTGTCCATAAAACTGTTATTTTAGTCCTGACACTGATGCTTATGAATAAAATTTAGATCTCATTCAGAAGTACATTAGCTGTAGCTATTTGGCTTCTTGTTAAAGCATTAATTTTTATTGAGAAGACTACATTGCCAAGCAGCTCCTTCTGCATCTTGAAGCAAACTAAGTAACTCAGGGTATAGACTTTGGTAAAACCAAATTACAGCACGTGTCCCACCTCATCCCACCCCAGTACCCTCGGCTCTAAACGTCCAGTTTGTGGCTGGTTTTGTGCTGCTGCTGGATCATGGTGGGCACTTCCCAGTTACCCCAGGTGAACAGGGGAGGCTGGAGCAGATGTGCTGTTGCTCAGGAGGGGTTTGGGGTCTGCGGGAGCCATGGGTAAGCTGGCGCCACATTGCTTATTCATGATGGGCTGGATGTTGGGTGTACTGGAGCCAATTAGCTCTCCCATGTATTTATTGCACTTTTTTGCTTGAAGCAAGCTGTTAAATGTCAAAAATACTTTAGCATTTTAGCAGAAAGATAATTTTTTAATAGATTCCACCTACAAAAAGGAGCTGACTGGCAGAATATTAAACTCAGGGAGATTTATTTTTAATCCGTGCCTCCAAACAGCTTGAGATAACCATTTTTGCATCGCTCCTGGCTGATTAATACTGCTGTCCCTTGCCTGTCCTCCTCACTTGGTGCTGTGGCAGCTGTGGCCTCTCACATCCCATTAACCTTGTCTGCAGAAGGGACACCTGGCCAAACCGAAGAATTAGCTCTTGTAATTAGGAGTGTAAACATCACACACTGCCTGCTAACATCCACATGTCCCACCCTGCCTTCTCCCCGTGCTCGTTAGGGCAGGATACCTCCAGCCGGGCTCTTCCCATCAGCAGCTTCCCACACACCAGCTTCCAATAGTTTCTCAATTAACAGGTGTATAAACCCAAATCAAAGCAGAAGTAGCTTTGGTCCTTCAAGGACTGGTGTTGTGTCAGTGCTTGCTGTCCTAGGAAAGGGCCCCAGCGGTGTCTGCCAGGACTGTGTGGTAAGTCTTGTCCCTGTCCTTAGGGGGGTGAATTGATGCCCCTGACTTGTGGCTGGTACTGGCAGAGCAATAGTCTTGGCCAGTGTGACATTTACATCCTGGCTCTGTGAGCTGCTGGCACAGCACCGGGCCAGTGTGTTGGGTGTTTCCACAGCAAAGCTACCTGGGGTGACACAGGGATGTCCTCTTGCCACCTGCCTCTGGTCCTGCTAGGTTTAATTTTTAAGTGAAGTACTATCACTCTGTTCTCAGTGTCAGTAGTAACTCCTGGTGCTGGATGGAGCAATTAAGTCAGTGTTCATAATACAGTAGGTCCTGAAAATTAAGGTGACTTTATTTGTTTCTCGGTAATATAATGAGCTATTTTGAGTGATGCTAGATTTAATGGCTAAATCAATATGTGTATTTAGTGTTAGGCTTTATTTTAGCACTAAGTGACATGAGATAAGCAGACTTCAGGAGTGTTAATTGGTTTGTGTTTAGCATTTACACTAATCGGCGTGTGCAGTGCTGCCCAGGGCTCTTCAGCACTAGTAATTCTGTTTATCCAAACCAGGGATTGTTTACTCTATTGACTGGAGTGGCATCAGTCTGTTTTTTCACTTACTTGAATGTTACACTGCATGTGTGAATTTAACCGAGCCCTGGCTAAATCTAAGCTGTGCTGCACATGGTGTGTATGTGTATGGGGAAGAGATGGCTCAACAAACCCTGAAGAAAACAAAACATTAACAGGCACCTGTGCTGACAAAGTCATTACGGGGAGACTTCAGTACTGCAGGTAAACAGCATTTATTTTCCCTTCATGGCTGGCATATCTCTCTGCCCTCATTTCGAGGGTGTGCATGAGGGAAGATGAGCCCGTGTTCCCCCTCCCAGCACACCCCCTGCCGCAATCAAGACCAAGCTCCCGTCACTCCATTTGTTGGATGAATCCCCCAGCCCTGCCCGGCGTGTCACCGCGCTCTGTTCTCATGACCCCCCCCCAGGAGATGGGGTTTATCCGCGGAGGTGTCTGGGCTCTGCTGCCCAGGGAGGGATCCTGCCCGGCTCTGCTGGGCGGCCTGGCTGCCGCCTGTGGGCTCTCTCCCGGGCACAGAGGCCGATGATGTGCCAGAAGCCGCCTCCGCAGTTGTCCCTGAGCCGCCTGGCACTGGCGGGAGCAGATGTCTGGGGAAGAGCCCGCTGGAGCGTCCGAGAGCCAAGGCCAGTGGCAGCCCGGTGTGGCTGCCCTCAGAAACAGCCTGGCCGCTGCTGCGTTCCCATCGCCTGGCTCTTTTTTTAATAGAGTTGCTTTTGGATCATTTAATTTTTATCCAAACATTTGATTCCCAGCCGAGGTCTTGGAGAGCACAGCTCTGGCTGCCTGGGCCGGTGCTGAGCCCCTGGAAATAGAGCTGTCTGCCGGTAGCGCTGGCACCCTCCCCACTGCGGGAGCTGCCTCCGGGGCCGTTCGCAGGCTCCTTCCCTGCCGCAGCCCCCGTGCTCCCGCTGTCCCCCAGCCCCTTCCCCTCGCAGGGCACCGGGGGCTCATGCAGAACCTGCGGTGTTGATCCCCCAGCGAGGACTTTCCCCCTCAATAAGCCCAGGCCGCTCCTTCTCCTGGCTGCTCTGAGCTGTACTGAGAGGTGGAACAAGATGAAATCCCTTTTCTTTTGCAAAGTGCTGCTTTATTGATTTCTGCCCAACAACCCCTAACTGGGCCGCCATGCCCCTCCAGTGCCGCTGCCCAGGAGGGGAGCGGGTGCCTGTGCAGTGGGGGAGCGGGGGGACAGCCCCGAGTCGCTGTTATCTGGAGTTGCAGCAGCGGTTTGACAGTTCCTGAGATGGACGTTAAATCACTTCTGCGAGGGAGAGTGAAGGGATGTCACTCGGGCTCAGAGAGGAAGCTCTGCTGTACCGATTGCACTGACTGTGTGATCCGAGTTAGAATGAGAATCATAAATCTTGATTATTCTCTGTCTCAGCTGATTTGAACCAAATGCCTTGGACAGGGATATAGTTCACATCTCGCTGAAAACTGCAAAAAAACTGATTAAATGTACAAACTGATATAAATAGCACTCTATCTGTGTTAATGCCCAAACTGTCACTGCTCGGGGAGAGGATCCTGCGTGGATGGGGCTCTGTCCCAGCCCAGAACAGCTTCCTGGGTATTTTCAGAGGCAGCTCTCTCCCTGCTGCCACTTATTTGGGTAGTTTGTTCCTGTGATGCTGGCTGTTATTATGATGCTGTCAATTACAGATGGCATCTCTGATTCTGATTGCACTTTGCTTACAATTAAGCATCCTATAGAAAAATGGAAATGCTGGGTCATTAACATAAAGTAATAATAAGGTAAACCATTCAATTATGGAGGAAAAAACATTTTGAATAATAAGGATATTGTATGCCTAAAAGACATTCACATGCCACTGTATTACCATTTTTGCATACATAATAAATGAACTTAAACCCCAAAATAATTGACAGAAGCAAATAATAAATAGCTGTTCCCTCGGCAGCAGCCTGGCTGGCATTGCTCCATCCTGGGGCAGAAGGGCAGCTCCTGAGTGGCAAGGGAGGAGGCTCAGGTCTGTGCTGTCACCCTGGCATGGGGCTCCTCTGATGCCAGGACCAAGGTGGTGCAGCGTCACCTCTCAGTGCCTCGCGGGTGCCCTGGGAACTCGGGAGCTGAGGAGACAACTTGCCTCTGGGGCTGAGTGGGGAGAGTGGGGGCTGCGGGGAAGAGGCAGTGAAGAGGGATGGGACAGTGGTGTTCATTGCTGCCCTGTAACAGAGAGGGAGGGCAGCGGGGCTCTGCCCAGGGCACGGGCTGGATGCAAACACTGCCCCACTGTAGATTAAACAAGGGATATTGTGTTCTGGACAGCTGCAAGGTGAATGTGATGGGGAAGATCTGCCCCCCCAGTGTCTCTGTGGAGGGATTTGGGACTGGCTTTGCTATGTCCAGCATCCTCTGTCCTCTGAGAGCCTGCCAGCTCCCTGCAGGAGCCTGTCCTCCTTGCCCCGTCCTCCCCCACCGCTGCCCTGTGCTCAGCCCGGGGCCTGCAGGGACCCCCCTCGCCTGCAGCTGGGCATGGAAGGAGTAACGGCACCGCTTTGAAGGCACAGAAGGGCTGTGCTGGCCGTCTGCCTCTGGCCAGCCAGGAGCTCCTACGCAGCCCTTACCGGCAGTTTTGCGTCAGACTTTTCTGTGCCAGTGGGGCCAGAGTCCTCCCTTCCTCCGGCTGCCGGAGGTGCGAGAGCTCGGCAGCGGGATGTGTACAGTTACTTCTGTTATTCGACCTCTTCTGCAGATATCGCTCCTCCCTTGTCTCTCCATAACAATTCCCAGCCTTTTAGCTGTTGATGGCTCGCCTATTACTCTGGCACTGTGTTAGGATAACATCCAGATACATCTGAAGAGTGGAATTTATTTACTGTTTTTCCCTGAAAAGCTTTTAGCATGATACAGCAGCAGTGCTTTCACTTAGGCAGCCATTATTGTCAGGGTTTTTTCCCGGTAGAAGTAAATTTTGCAGAAGATGAAAAAGGACTCCTCAGGATGTATAGCTCTGTGCTACTACATTTTAATATTCTATTTTTATGGCCTTCCTTCTCAGAAGGACCCATCTTTGGGAAACAGGAGTGAAGTGCCCAGTTGAGTCACATCAGTATTTAAAGTGAACTGGACTGTGTGTATAGCATTCTCTTCCTCAGCTGTATTTTTTCCATATCAGATTGGCTTTTCCAGGAACTGCAACATCAATAGCATGTATTATTAACAGGCTTGAAACTTCCACAGATACTACTTAGCAATCAGCAAGGCAAAGCGGGATGGGAGCGCTTCTGCTCAGGTGCCTGCCAGCCATGCGGGGGGCAGGAGGACTTGGCCGGCCGCATGTCTCCAGCAGCTGCCCACCTCGGGAATGGCTCTTCCCAAGCAGGTGGGAAGGGCAGCTCTGCCATGGCCTGCTGCCAACAAGGTGCCCTGGTCTAGTGTTCCGGAGAGGGTTTCTGTCCTGCAAGCACAGGCCGATGCGTGCATCGGCCTTTCGTGTGTTCATGCCCGTTTTATCCGAGGACGGGCGGTTGGGCAGGCACGGCTGCAGCCCTGCGCCTGACCCGAGGTTGAGGCACGGACTGGGATGGCCGTGGCTGTGTCTGTGCACACCTCAGCCGGGCTCTCGCCGCTGCTTGGGCCTGGCACGCAGGGGAAGGGCGGAGGAGCCCTGTGCCCCTGCCCAGCCCTGCGTACCCACCCCTGCCCGAGCCGGGGAGCGGGAGCTGCAAGCGGCTGCAAACGGCTTTCCAGGCCTGTCCTGGGTGGTGACAGCTCTGCAGCGTGCAGTAGGTCTGGCCGATCTCAAAGTGAGGTTTGATCACTTGTATCGGGCATGTTTTTCACCCCAGCAGGTTTTCATCCCGCTGCAGCTGTGTTGGTACTTTCCAAGCCGGTGTAGGGAAGGTCTCCACGCTGCTCCCCTTCTGCTCTACCGCTGTCCGCAGTCAGCCCTGTACTGAGCACTGGGATGCGCATCCCCAGAGCCCAGCGGTGCAGGTGACACCCACGGCTTGACCACATCTTCTGAGCGGGTGGGGGAACAGCACTGGGGAGAAACAGGACCACTCCCATTCTTCAGAGGACCCACTTGACAGAGCAAGCTGCCCACGACTGAGACATGGGTATTGGGACACCCCAGGTTTTTCAGAGTTAATTTGTCTTTATTTGCTCATTAAATACCTGCTGTGTGGTCCCCAAAGTGCCTGAACCCTTTCTGCAAGACCAAGCCTCCCACGAGTGTGGAGCTCAGCGCGGTTACCCGGAGTCCTCAGGGTGGACATGCTTCTTTCTGGGTTGGCTGCTTTCTCAGCCCCAGGATTTACACCAAGTCATGGACGTCCAGGTCTTTTCCCTTCTTCCTGTGACAGTGGAAAATGAATAAGCTAGCACTTGAGGGACTTGTATCTGTACGTGGAAGGGAAACCTGGACTCGGAACAGACCACCTTGTCTTGAACATCCCCAGTCAGAGGAGGCAGGGCTCTCCGCTGCCTGCCAGCGAGTCCCTGTCGCAGCACATGTGCGAGAGGCTGGGCACTCAGAGTAGCGCTGCTTTGCTGTAACTCTGATCAATATAGTAATTAAATCTGGTAGATGACACTGAGATATTCCCAGTGAATAGGATTGCTGAGCTTCTGTAGAGAACTGTAGTGAGGCTTAGTCAAAACAATTTTGACTGCAGTAGGGTTAGAAATACGCATTTCAGCCTTTTTCACAACCTGTTTCATGGCTGAGCACTGACCAGTGATAAATCTCACACTAAAATGGGAGCACTCGGGCCAGGTTTATCCCTGGTAAAACGATGTCATACTGAACATGTATCTCCATCCACGAGACTGAGGTTGCTTTGCACAGTCGAGGCAGGCGGTGCCGAGGGCTGTGTTGAGCCACCGGAGATGGTGGGGGTCGGCACCGGTGTGCCAAGTGCTTCCAGCGTGCCAGGAGCTTGCAGAGCTCCGGCGGCCGCTTCCGGGCGAGGTCAGGCAGCTGAGGAGTGAGCACACCCCTCTGCATCCGCCGGGGCTGCTGGTGACGAAGGGGGTGGTTGGGGGCACCCTGCTTTAGGGAGGCAGTGAAATCGCAGCAGCGCTGTCTGATCTGAGACTGCCCGGTTGTGTGTGAGCAGTGCAGTCAGATGGGTGAGGGATTTCAGCTCAAGGCAACAGCCGTATCCCAGAGGAGAACCACTTGAGGAAAGAACAGAAGAAAGCAAGACTTAGCATTAAGATCATAATTTCAGATTGCATTGTGCGAGCATCAACAATCTATATACATGAGCGTCTTTGGGGACACAATGCTGTATTAGCTATCCAAGCCAGCCTGAACAGCGAGGGTTATTTTTAATTGCAACTGAATGGATCTAACCTTGTGATGTCTGTTCACAAAGCATTGCTGGATTAATACAGGTTCCATAGTTGCTTCTGCTAAAAGACTTTAATGGATCAGCTTAGTTCTCTGCTCCATGATTATAGCATTCTTACCCGCCTATCATGCATGAGCCAGATGGTCCCAGTGAAATCAGAGCATATTTATATTTTTGTCTGCTACTCAGCCAGCTGCCCACTGATTTTGTTGCATAGTGGTAGGAGGAGAGGAGCCTTCCCGGGTGAAGTTCACCCACCTCTTTTCCTAGCCCCGGCATCTTCCCCACCTCTTAAAGTGCCTCCGGGGAACCATGGAAGGTTCTGGCCCCGGGGCTGTCTCGAAGGCTCACGGCAAGCCGTGGAGGGCAGCAGCGCAGCACCGTCTCCTGGCACGGATTCAGCCACTCCCCAGCGCGCAGGGGGATGTTTTCAGTTCTATTGGTGATGAGAGCCATTAAGAAGGTACAAGTACTAAAGAGATCCTGAGCGATGCCTATAAAACCTCTGAATCCCTGACAGAATCAATAGCGGGCTCTCAGGAGTAACTTCTTATCTAGGCCAACTTCAGCACATGCCAATGAGCCGTTAAAGATTTTGCATTTTGTGGAGACACAGAATCCTTTTCATTGCGATTGTTGTACTCTAGACTGGGCGAGATGATGAAAAATCACATTGGAAATAGACTGTACTCCAAAGGCATTTTCCCTGGCGTCTGGGAGAGCGGCTTGAATGATGCTCGTGGGCAGCATCCTTGCTCCTGACGTGTGCCCTGCCTGCACCGTGCTGGAGGGGGGGCCTGTCCTTTGGGGACAAACCCCTCTGGCCATGTCTGCAAGGAAAGCAGAGGTGGAGCAGGAAAGGGAAGGAGGGTGCAGGGGAGCTGTGCCCCATGGAATGGAGGAGCCGGGGCCAGCACCTGGGCTGCAGCTGAGCCTCGGCTGTGTCCTGAGCTGTTTGGTCAGTCCCCGTGCAGGAGCTGCGGGGAGCTCAGGCCCGGCGCCCCGCTGCTCACGCTTCCCTCCTCTTGGATAACTTTGCTATTGACACAATTTCCAATTCGGCACTTCAGTTACCGTAGCAACTCGATGCTGCTGTTCTCTGATCAGATCGGCTCGCAGTTAGTCAACACGGCGCTGGCACCTGCGTTGGTATGGCAACTGGGGACCCTTCTCCATCCCGCTGACACTGCTGTCGGGGTATGGCTGCAGGTGGCCCCGGGGGGAGTGGGCAGGGCAGCGGGAGCACAGCTGGGCCTGTTGCAGGGTGACGAGACGCTCCCATGCCCCGGCTGCTCCTTGTTCCCCCAGCTGCAGCAGGGCCGGGGCTGCTCCCTGCTCTGGCTGTCGTGTCCCGGGTTCAAAGTCCTGCGCAGCCTGGGAGGGAGCAGCTCAGCAGGGACGTGGCTGGCACGGAGCGAGGAGTGCCCTTGCGATCTCAAACCACCCCTCACAAGAGCATTTTGCACAGACACCGAATGGCTTTGCAAACTCGGGGACAAGGGAAAGCTGCTTGTCTTGGAGAGGGAAACCCATGGCCCCAGGCAGCCCTTAATTCTGGGTATTGCAAGAGCTCAAGTCACAGCGAAGGGTGGTTCACCCCCTTCTCCCACAGCCACCACCTTCTGAACCATTAAACTCTTTCAGTGAGTCTCCCGAGGGAGAGTTGTTTTGCTTTAGCCCCAGACTGAACTGGCACCCACTTTTCTGAAAGTGCTTTACAATTTGCGTTTAATGTTTTTTAACAGACATGTGCAAGCCATTTGAATTAAAGCAGTATGAATCTATTAGGCAGCGACAGATGCAAGTTTTGTGTCTCTTATTAGAAGGGATTGGATTCTGAGGTTTAGTGATGTGCAAAGGATTGGACTTTGGTGAGATTAAAATTATTTTCAGCGTTAAGCGCAATATTTCTAAGCTAATGCACTCAGTCTTGAATATAGATTCACAGACCAAAAAGATTATAAAACATTAAACCTATGTAAATTCAGCTGTAAATTTATGTTTGAACAAATTCAACAAGAGATTTGACTTGGGGGCTTACAGCAAATAGGTTCTGCTTTTAATGCGTATTGCAGTCTTCAGTTGCAATGCCGTTCTCCCCTTGAAAGTCCCACGCCTGCTGAA
This sequence comes from Strix uralensis, assembly GCF_047716275.1. Classification (NCBI taxonomy): domain Eukaryota; kingdom Metazoa; phylum Chordata; class Aves; order Strigiformes; family Strigidae; genus Strix; species Strix uralensis. The sequence continues at coordinate 20,754,481 of NC_133987.1, forward strand.
TTACTGGCAGGTCACAGTTGACAGCTCAAGCAATTATACCGGAATGTGTTAATAATAAAAAGGAAAATTACTTCATGTTTGTCTTTTCAGAAGACAAAAGCAGATGTTTGCTCCACCCTGAGGAGCAGCAGAGATGAGCTCCATGGGCAGGTGACACGGTTGCAGCACCTGGCCATTGCCTCTTTCGGATAGCGATCGTTCAAAGCCATGTCCTCCTCTGTGGTTCTCCAAGCCCTGGGAGTTGCTGTGAACTTTTTTCTCTTGTTGAGAACATGAAAATACAGTTAACAAAGGCTCCTTTTGAGTGGGATTTCAGGAAACCTGCAACATCGTGAACAAGCTGCCTACACAGAGATAAATGACAGCTGTGACTGAAGGAATAAACAAGATAATCTGGATTTAAATAAACCACAAGGGGATTTTGGCAACATGCAAATTCACAAATTTATAAAATGTATCCTTTGAAAATAAAGAGCTTGTCTGAAGCCAGCAGTTAAGAGCAATTACTACAGCACATTTTCCCAATGCGGGTTTAGAGCTGGCCTTTGCCACGGACCAGAGACCAGGAGCCTGATGTGCTGCCCATCACTGCGCAGTGGCTGGGGCCATTTTTATGTATAGAACAAAAAACCATGAAGAAGCAACAGCAGCGAGTTGCTGGTGTGACTGGGGAGCTGCAGGAGCAGTGGGGGTGCTGGGGGGGGGGGGGGCACACAGAGCTGCCTGGCCCTCCTCAGCCTCCAGGCCACAAGGAATGAATGGGAAAGCAGAGAAATATCAAAAGCCCAAGTGAGCACCCAATAATACACATTTGATCATCTGCTTGGAGGACCAGGTAATTCCTGGAGCCAAGCCCAGGAATGGCGAGAAGAGTTTCATTTTGACGTTGCACAGTGCAGAGATGCCGCTACCAACAAGCCTGGGGAAATGATGCCACTCCCTGTCACTGAGCGACAGAGTCATTAAGGACGGAGTGTGGTTGAGCTCCCTCCAGCACTTGCTGTCACTGCCCCCCCTTTTCCAGGTGGGTAGCAATGGAGGCAGAGGAGGGGTGGGCAGGGGGTAGAGACCAGCGCAGGGCCGTGGGGAGCTGTGTCCCATCCCAGCGCTTCCCCCTTCGTCAGGCATGGCCAGTAGCACGGTGCTGCCTCGTCATCAGCCGGCCCAGCATCGAAAGGGAAAGAAACGCTGCAAGAAAAGCCAAAGCATGTCCCGGAGGCCACACAGTCCTCTCCGGGAGCAAAGCCCGGGCCCAGCACTGCAGTCTCGCGAAGGAAAGTGGCCGGAGCTGGCTAGCATTCCCTTGGCACGCGTGCCGTTAGGGCAGAGCGCGTGGCAGTGGCTCTGTGAAGGTTAACTGCTCCGAGGAGTGTTCCCGCCATGCCACAGGCTCGGCTGCTCCAGGTTTAAGACCCTCGTTATTCCCAGCAACAGGAGCTGGCGGTGCCGTGTGTCGTTCTCTGCCGTGCACTCGGCAGCAGCTACTGCGTGCAGCGGGACGCGCTGCCGGTGGGGCTGACGGGCTCCAGCCTCCTTCAGCGCTGCCTCGGCGGAGCTCAGCACGGCCGTCTGTGTGCCTGCCCGGGAAGGCAGCACCTGGAAAGTCACCGAAACAAGGCAGAGTCTGAGAAAAAGCGTTTCTGCATGTGCATCCCAGAGCTGCAGTAGTTCTGGCACTCTGCAGGGCCAGGGGTGTTTCGAGGACACACTGCAGCTCCCAGTGTTAGCCTTAAAACTGCACAGCAAAAGCTGAATCTGCTTTTCCTCCTCTTTTCCTTGATCGCTACTTCCCTGCTGTCTCTCCTCAGTGCCAACCTATCTATCCATTTCTCTTTATTGTGCATGGAATTAAACACAGTCCTTAAATGTGGCAACACTTTCAGATTATTAGCTCTGCAATTTCTTGGCTCCTGTTTATTGTGATAACATCATCTGAAGGGGCCGTTGTAATTAATAGTTAGTTCGTGCTTCTTTTTATAAACCCCTGGTGTGTTTGTTTTATACTTGAACATCAGCCATTACAACTTGCTTCCAGTGTATTGTCTGAAGTGTCCCCACCACAGAGAAAAAGCTTAGAGGTTTGGGTTTTTTTTTTTTTTTGCAACAGCTTATTGAAACCACAATTTAATGTAAAAACTAAGGACAATATTAAAGCCAAGATAATCGTCTTGCCCTGACCCTAGAGCAGAGGGGACCAAAATCCCTGTTCACAGAACTGTCTGTGGAGGGCCTATTGCTGCAGCACAGCGGTGCCTGGAGGAGAGGGAACCCCGCTCCCGGCTGTCACCCTGCCCCTGCCAGCGTTGGGATGGGCAGCAGTGGCAGCGTGGGTGAAGGAGAGCAGCAGTCCTGCCCCTGCATTCTGATTAATTTTCATCTCTTTTTCAGAATTGTCATGCAGGCAGCTCGCAGTGCTGGGGAGATGCTGGTTGCGGGGAGCAGGAGCAAACAGTACAAATACATCAGGAACACCCTCCGGTCTGATTGTGCAGGCAGAGCACCAGCACAAGGGGTGGGGGCCCAGCTGGCCCCCAGTTGCTCTGAGCTTCTAGTCTGAGAGTCCACAGGCACTTATTTGCAGAACAGCATCTTGTCGGCTGGGAGAGAGACCAGATACCAAGATGTATTACAAAAAAACCCCAGAAGCTGGTGGCTGTGGCTAGACCAATTCACACTGCAGCCGAGTGTGAGCAGCGGTGAGTGGTGTTAACTAACCCCAGGAGCCCCCCGGAGCCCCCCGGCCCCCCCGGCTCTGTGCTGCAGTGTGCTGGTGGAGGCTGCGCTCGGGTGGGCCGGGGCAGGTCTGGCTGTGCTGTGCGCAGGGTCAGAGCAGGCAGTGGCAATGGGCCCCTCGAGCCCTATTGTCTGAGAGTCCATCGCTGGAGTCCAGCAGAGCTTTTAGCATCTCCTAATTGCTACGCTTTGACATCTGACAGCCTGCTGCATGCTGCTGGCTGCCTGACTCAGAGGAGCCGACGCCAGCGAGTTCTGCCTGGGCTGGTCCCTGCTCCTGCTCCCACAGCTGCAGGGGGAAACAGCTTGTCCCGGCTGAGGCAGCACCAAGCGCGCGGTGCTGCTGCGGCGGTGTGGGGCAGCTGAACACCGTGGGGTGACGGGGTTTGGTGCTGGCCTGGCGCTCCAGCACCATTTGCAAGGTAGAAGGACTTTTACGTGCTGCTCCTTCTCCCCTTATACAGGCGGCTGCTGCCTCAGCTTCACCCTCCTCACTCAGAAATCAGAGCTGCCTCTTCCCGTATCCTGTAGTGCCACATGCGACGGGTTCATGGGTTCACTGCAATCCTGCTGGTCCAGGCTGAGCCTCTTGTCCCAAAGCGCTGACACAAGCTCCCAGCAGCAGGAGCGGTAACGACAGCCCCGGGTCAGCCTCCCAGAGCGTCACCCCCATTACCAGCTCAGGACCCAACATGCCCCTGGCCTGGAAGGACAGTGTTGGGAGAACCTGTCGTGAAGGGAGACCTGCAGTGTTCCTGTGGGGAGCTGGCACAGGAGCATCGGAGCCGGTACAGCCCCTTCAGGCTTTACCGTGGTGTAAAATGAAGGTTGGGATAAAGCGAGAAGGCAGAGAGCTGCGTTCTCCCATCCTCGCAAAGCAGGACAGAGTCAATACAGAGCTGGCACAAAGGAGAAACACTGCCCGAGCACCGAGGGACAAGTCTGAGGACCCTGTTGCTGCTTGATGTCTTTAAGCACAGAATTTCGCAAGACACACAAGGGACCAGACACCTCTGTGCATGTTAACCATGTCTAAAGTTGCCATTAACTACAGAGATTGGGAAGAAATATTAAAACTTTCTGCTTCAGGACTTCATTAAATCTTGAGTGGTTGGAATCAGGAGGAAAGGAGCATGGGCAGAGAATCCCATAGCTGGCGGAGAGATCCTCGGCCCTTCCTGGGGGGTTCCCGTTACTGACGGGTGTCAGACAGGCTGTGGTACCGCTGCCCTAGGCACTGGCCATGCTGGTGCTCTGGGGTGCTGTTAGCACAGGACAGCAAGCAGCAGGGTAAAACATGGTCTGCAGCTTGTGATAGCATCCCTTAAAAAGGAAATGCTTACAAATTACTAGCTATAACTGATGATAAAATAACTATTTTGTGGAGCAAGGAACAGAAGAGTAACACATTGATTTTGGTAATTAATGGTTCAATAGAAACCTGTTCTGGGAGCGCCCCAGGCAAAGTCACTGGATTGGAAGTGCCTTTATTCCCTGGTCTCAGTTCTTTCCCTCGCTCCGCTGCCGTGTTCTCCCAGGCCCATGGTGCAGCCCCAAGGACAGCCACAGGCGCTGGCTCCCCCGTGCAGGCTGCCCCTCTTCTGGAGGCTACTCGGGGCTGGGGGCTCGGTCTGTGCTCAGTGCTCATCTCAGTGGGGCTGGAAACCACTTCCAGCCGCTGCCAAGGCCGGTCCCTGCCAGAGGAGGGGCACTCCCCCTCCTCAGCCTCAACCTCGAGAGCAGTCGCAGGGAGCCCCCAGCAGCCCCCAGCCCCCTCCTGGCTCAGCCCCCAGCTCTCCTCCTTCCTTCCACTGCTCTGTCACATCAGGACCAAGACCCAGTTTCTGTGCAGAAATTTTAGCATTTCAGTTCCAAGTTTGTTAAGCAATATTTTAAAAAAACCCCATCAAACAGGAAATTTTACACAGCCACGCTTACATTTTGTGGGCAGCGCAGGAAGGCCTGGTGTGTGTGTGTGGCGGCCAGCGAGTGGGACTGTGCAGCGGGGACACGGCTGCGGTGGGTCACGTCCTGAAACGGAGGGTCAGCCACTTCCAGAGACGTGCTGCTGAGCGAGGGCGATTTCTGTGGGGTACAAGCACTGGTCAGAACTGCACAGAGACTGAGAAGTCGGGTGAGCCCCAGTGCAGCCCCAGGAGTTTGAGGGATGCCCGTGCAGGGTTGGTCGCCAGCCGCTGCTCCCTGCAGCCGGTGGTGCCGATGCCCAGGTGGCTGCTGCCCTCAGTCCCTGATCACACTGTGGCCCTTGCTATGATGTGAATAGCTATAAAAGATGCTTCCTTCCCACAGGGCTGTTAAATCCAGGTGCTGGATCCCCCCCAGGAAAGCCAGTCTGTAATTCTGCAGCATCTGCAGTCCCCGAGTGCTTGCATCGCTCTTAATTTGTTCAGGCTTTTCTTAAAGGAAAAATACCTCAAGATGCATCGTTCCAACTGATCCTTGCTCCCTGCGTATCACTGCTACGCAATGGCTGATGCAAGGCAGGGCCAAGGCACCGAAGTGCTCTGGGCAGAAATGGGACTGCAGACACCCCACCGTGCTCTGGGGAGCTGCAGCCCTGCTCCCCTACAAACCCCCATTGCCAGGACTCAGATTTTTCAACAGGGAAGATGCTGACTGTAGGAGACAGGCAGCCACAGGACCCTGCTGACCTCTTCACCCAAAAATGCTGAAGGCACGAGCAGCCTCAGACCCACCTTTGCTCTTGCCTTGCCAGGAGACCCAGCACCTCCTCCAGCACCTTGGCAAAACAAGCCCGGCTGGATGGATGTGCAATGAGCAGTAAATCCTCAAATTACGGAGAGGTTTAAAGCAAGCTGATGCATTTAGCCAGTCACAAATATGAGGCGACACTGACAGGCAAATGTAGCTGGGCCTTCCCTGACAGCCACTTCTGCTTGCAGACTTCAGCTGCGTAATTCCTGAAATGGCTGTTTCCTGGGGCTCGGTGGTTTGACGTCAGCATCGCTGCGGTCACCAGTGCCCAAGGTGCTCTTACAGAACCATTTCCAGCCTATTCACATTGATTCCTCGCCATATGTTTGTACTAAAAATAGTTGCAATATGAAGGGATAATCCTGCCAGACCTGAGCATCACCATCCTCCGTGTCTGCTGCAGAGGGCCTGGCCTGAACCTCACGTGCTTGCCGGGGGCCATGACACCGCTCCAACTTGTGCCTCCGGCAGCAGCACGTCAGGCACTGCGTCTTCGGGGCAAATTAGCCAGTGACAAGTTAAACAAACTGGGCACCAGTATTTGAAAAGTTTAAGATAAAAATATTGTTGAAACACACTGAAGAAGCACGTAACACTGCGCTGGTAAAACCTTTGAGCAGGGGAGGGGTCGCTGCCAGCGTGGGGTCACTGCTGGTGTGAGGTCACTCCCGCGGCTTTCGGGATCCAGCCAGGTTCCCTCTGGGGCCTCTGCACTGCAGATGATGTCCGGTGCCGGAGCAGAGCCTGGTGGGGCAGGGGCACGGCGGCAGGGCTGGGGCTGGCCACGGCGTGCGCAGTGGAGGGGGTCGGTGCCTGGCTCGTGGCGCTGCCCTCCAGCCGCCCCAGCACCCGGCGGCTGAGGAGGTGTGAGCAAGGCTGGGATGCTCTTGCGGGAGACATCATTTAATACCTTCCAGCTTGCTATGATAATCTTTAACTGGGGGCAGCTGGGACAAGCATTTACCTCTTCATTTTCTTAGATATAAATGCTATCTCGCTGCAGTTTCATTTTACAATATGGTAATATGCTATCCAGGAAAGTCTTGCTACATGCTAATTTATCCAGTAGGCAAATTCCTTTTGGCTAATAAAAGTGCTTGCACAGGAAGCTCAAAACCCAGCAGCAATTAATTATTGACAGAGCATGTGAATTAGAGATAAAAGAAAAGTCATTCTTTCTCACACACAAGATAGTAAATAAATTTAATTATTGTACTAGAAGCAAGGGATCTTATTCTGTATTAAGTTTTATTAGCTGAGACATTTAAAAGCATGTCATCATAACAAAAAGGTCTTGTGTAATCCTAACTGCACCACTCTGGTACAAGGCTCTGAAGTGAATAGGCTTAATTGAGCAAATGGAAGCAGATGGCTTGCTGAACAGACAGGTATTGTACAGGTTTATTGTCAATTAACTTTTGTCTACATATGCCTATGGCGAATCGGCTGTATAATGTGTTACTGAGGCCGATTAACACTTCAGGCACCCACCGTGTCCAGGGTCCAAGAAGAAACAAAGCCAGAAGTGCTTTGGTCCCTGGGGCCGCTGGTGGGGCAGCCGCCCTCCTCCGGAACGTCCGGGAGGGAGGCCGAGGTGTCCACCCCTGCCTGGCCCTTGCTAACCACCCCTCCTCTGCTTCTGCGCAGGAACGTGATGCCCAAGACGCTGGACGGCCAGATCACCATGGAGAAGACCCCCAGCTACTTTGTGACCAACGAGGCCCCCAGGCGCATTCACTCCATGGCCAAGGACACGAAGCTGATCGTGGTGGTGAGGAACCCGGTCACCCGGGCCATCTCGGACTACACGCAGACGCTCTCCAAGAAGCCGGAGATCCCCACCTTCGAGGTGCTGGCCTTCAAGAACCGGACCCTGGGACTTATCGACGCGTCCTGGAGCGCAATCCGCATCGGGATCTACGCCCTGCACTTGGAGAACTGGCTCCAGTACTTCCCCCTCTCCCAAATCCTTTTTGTCAGCGGTGAGAGGCTCATCACTGATCCGGCCGGGGAGATGGCCAAGGTCCAGGACTTCTTAGGCCTCAAGAGGATTGTGACAGAGAAACATTTTTATTTTAATAAAACCAAGGGGTTCCCCTGTCTAAAGAAGCCAGAGGACAGCAGCGCTCCCCGGTGCTTGGGCAAGTCCAAGGGTCGAACTCACCCCAAAATAGACCCAGACGTCATCCACAGACTGCGGAAGTTTTACAAACCCTTCAATGTCATGTTTTACCAAATGACAGGCCAAGATTTCCAGTGGGAGCAGGAAGAAAGTGATAAGTAGAACCACAAAATCGGGAAAAAAGTTATTTTCTTTTGAGATGCGAATCTTCATTAGAGACCCAAAACTCACTCGGGGCTGGAGGCTCAGCCTTGGGAGCGCAAGACTCTTGCGCTGTCAGGGTTGCAGCCAAAGCCACCCCGCGTTTCCAGCTCTGAAACCTTAGTGGCACGTCACCTCGCGTTGCACTTGGGCTCTTCCCACCATGACTCTGAGGGGTCAGGGGTGGGTGGGAGGAGGAGGAGGAGGAGGCAGAGGGAGCGGGGCTCCTCAGGGCGATGGGATGCTTCATCCTGACACTTTGCTGCTGGTGTCCCCCACACAACCCCGCAGGCAGGGCCAGCACCTCCTGCCGCAGCCAGCTGGGCGCAGGGTGGCTCACAAAACCCAGCAGCACTGGGACAAACCCATAGGTGTGATTTCTCCTGCCCTGGGTTTTAGTTTTGCCCAGACAGCAGCATCAGATCTGGTAAATTCAGGATACGTGCATTCAGATGCACACTGGTATTTGTGTGTGGAAGGAATAAAGCCAGTTATGCTGCAGAGGAACTATGTACAGAAACTTCATTTGCACCAGACGTTTCAATTACCTGTTGCACTAAAACTAGTATTTACCAAGTGCCACAAAACACCTGGGCCCGATTCTCCTCCAACTGGTGGGTGTGTCATCTCCACTGTTGGAAGAGAGTCGTTCCTGCTTTGCTGGGATGCTCAGTGAGATCGGAACCGGGGCCTCCCGCAGACCCCCCCCCGGCTCCTCCTGGCAGCCGTACTGAGGACCGTGCCAGGCGCCCGCTCGGAGCCAGCCGGGGTCTCCCCACCCAGCCGGGCCGCCAAGGCACAGTGTGGAGCCCGCATGGGCAGCACTTCCCGGTGAGGCCACGTTGTGCCCTGCTCGTGCTTTGGAGGGAACCGAGGGGGTGACTGCAGGGCAGGGCGGGGGGACAGCCCCAGCGGAGGGTCTGGGCAGCGCTGAGCCTTGGGGTCCCTGGCACTGCCCTTCATTTACACCTTGAGAACAAGATCTCTGCTGCGTGGGGTTGACAACCAGGTTTGCAAAATGGGAAGCAGCCTTCATCTTTACTTCAGAATTACAAAAAAGCGATTAATTCCCAGTGTGAGCACTGCTCTGCGCAAAGAATGTGTGCTTTCTAGTGGAAATGACCACATCGACCACAGTTGTAAATCCTGGTAGAAACTGTAGAATAAACCCATATCCCACCTGGAAGCTCCAGCAGTGTGATGAGAGCTGCGTGCTGGAAGCAGCGGAGCCGCCCAGCAGCACTTCGGCACAGCTGCCCTGTTTCCATCTCCATTACTGAGAGGAAAACAGTAAGCGAGGGAACAAAAGGAAAAATGCAGAGCTACTGTTGCTGAAATGCTCCCTCCGCATGGGTGATTTCTAAGGGCACTCAAATCTTGCTGGCCGTGTTCTTTGTTTTAATGAGTGGTAAGGCTGTGTCCCGGTGGAGCGTAGCTGGTGCGAGTGCCCATCCAGGGGCAGGTCCCTGCCTGTCGGAAAGCAGCAGAGATGCTGTGTGAGATCTCTGTGGGAGGACCAAGACTCAGTTTTGATTAAGGTGGCAAGAAATCCCCACTGATCCAGCTAACCAAATGAAATCACTGTTACGTTGGGTAACAAGCTGAACCTGCTTTGGGTTTCATGGCCTGTCGTGTGGTTCATTACGCCATGAAGTGGTGCTGGTGCCTTGGATTGGATGAAAAAAGAGCTGAAGCCATTTAGAAAATGTACATCATGGGCCATGCTGGAGGGGCACCGCAAGGTCTCTGCTAACGTCATGTCAGTTCCTATTAGCCTGATTAGATTTAAAAACAGCTCTCGACACAACACAGATTTTCACAGACCCACAAATCCCCAAATTATTACATGGAAATTGGAAGTATGTAATAGGAATAATTTTACAGTGTTTCACACGTTATTAAAATCTCAGAGCAGCTCCTAAGTGAAAACTGTTGTTACACAGTTTGGTGCAAGCTGCTCGATGGATTCAGTTGGAGGATGAGGGGCTCATCAAGGCCCAGTGTCCGGGCTCCTCAATGGAGGGATACCCAGAAATTTTTGCCCATTCCCAGTGTGCTGCGGCCCTGACACTGCGGGGGGCTGACCCTGATGGGGCTGAGCAGAGCCTGCAGAAGCAGGACCGGTGGCCCTGGGTGCCTGTGGAAGGGCTTGGCGCCGGGGGGATGCCATCCCAGCTCGCAGCATGGCCGGGAGCCGGCAGGCTGGCTGTGGCCACCAGTGTGGCCTTGCCCATCGCCTCCGTGGCCAGAGCTTGGATTCTCTCAGTCTTCACCCACAGCTTAACCAGGAGCCGTTGAGCGTGAAAGAGCCCCTGAGACCCCCATCCCCTCCCAGAGGGTCTCCCTGCCCACTCCAGCCTTGGCCTGGTGAGGTGTGAGCGCTGCCCCAGGGCAGCTCGGACCGGCTCCTCCCGGCAAGAGCCTCCAGTCCCTGACTGCCATCAAGGCCCTGTCACTCTTCTTGTCGTGCCCCTCGCTGGAGGGACAGGGGATCCAAAAATGTGTTTGAGAATTACAACCTGATGAGCATCCGTTAGGGAAGTCAGGGCGTGTGGCTGGGCTGGGCTGGAGCATCCATCCTGCAGTGGGCTGAAGCCCAGTGGTGCCTGGAGCAGGGGTCCGGGGCAGGGCACAGCTGGGCCCCCAGCAGGGACCACCCCATGGTTTACAGACGTGGCCGGGCCGGGGAGGTGCTGGGCCTGCCCCTGCTTAACCCGCCTGCCCCCGAGTCCCGCTCCCATTCTTTCTGCCATATATTCAGAGGTTTATTTTTTATATCAGTTTGGGAGGAGCTGCCGAGCGCCCAGCAGGAGAGGAGGCCCCGCTCTTCCTCCCCTGCGCAGCTGCCCCACGGACACCGACCACCTGGCACGGAGGGACGGGCCTCCCGGGACCCCCAGGATCCCCAGGTGCCACCGGCCCCTTCACAGCGCGGGAAGGGAGCAGGGATGTGCCAGTCACCCTGGGCACGGGCTGGGGGCACGGGCGGCACCGAGGGGGCCTTGGGGGGGGGGGTTTATTCTGTTTTCTGTTTTTCTGAAATGCACCCCGTGTCTGCCGTGCTAATGCAGGGGCTTGACAGGGGAATTATTTTCTATCTGGCCGGAGAGTGGCCTGCCAAACGAGAGTCAGGTTAATAACACTTTTTTTTTTTAACTATTCAAATGTCAGCATTAGAATACACAGGAAATTGAATTTTGTATTTGATTTCAATTAGCAAAGCATAAATTATATTTAATTTTATACACAGACTGGGTGATTCATTGTTCTGGAAAAGCTGGTACTTTATGGTTCAGAGACTGGAAATGGAGAGTGAGTCTTTTCTGAAACCAAACTGCTGTGCTGTTGCCTCCTCCCAAATGCGTCTCTGTCTGTCGGTGTCACTCTGTACCTGAACAACATGAAAATCCTGAACTGAACACTTGAACCCACAGCACTAAACAATAAAACGTTGTAGCAGCTGCATTTCTCTGTTCCATTTCTCCCGCCCCCCCCAGCAGCACCAACACCCTGTGGGCAGCAGACCCACTGGTGCCAGAAGGGCTGGGGGAAGGCACATGCCCCAGTCAGGACCAGGACCAGGACCAGGACTACCTGGGCCAGCACCCATCCTGCAGGGTCCCAGGCAGGGGGGAGTTTCCAACCCATTGGGCACCATCCCAGAGATGTCCTGCATGGGAGCAGCTCGGGAACCCATGGAGAGCACCCTCCCCCCACTTTCCTGTGAAGGCAGGGACCAGCCACCAGCCCCCAGACCCAGGACTGCCTCAGTGGGGGATGGCAGGACGTGCCCCTGCGGCGGGGGACAGCAGGCTTGTCCCTGCAGTGGGGGACAGCTTTCCTCATTGGCCTCACAGCTCAGGGTGCACCTCCCAAGGTCACAAAGTACAAGTCCCTGAGCAATGCCTGGGAAGTTTCACTTGCTGCTGATTAAGGATAAATCAGTGAATAATAAAAGAGGAGAGAGGGCTGGCTGCCAGGCAAAGAAATTAGAGGGAAAATTTTTTTATCTTATTTTGTGTGCACGATTTCCTGCTAGTTTGAAACAAGCTATTTCACAGCACGGTCCTATTGTGTCATCTGATAAAAACCACTGAAAAACTTTTATCAACAAAATTAGGAAGTAGTGAACTATAAAATTGCTAATTATTTTCTAGTAAATTTACTTTTAAATAACTTTAGACACCAATTACAGGCATCATTAAGCACCATTAACACTGGGTATATTTACCAAACAAGGATGGAATACTTATTATTCAAATCAAGATCATTTTGGTCTAGATTTTCCTGTTTGGAAAGCAGTCCCCTCTTACCAGATGTTTAAAAAGTCATCAGAAGATCAGTTACACCTCAAACGTAGTCAGATTCCTAATATTTGAATTGTGGCTTGATATATTTCAAGCCCTGAAACAAACACCTGTGTGAGCAGGGACCGTAATCCCGCGAAGCTGCCCGGCAGCGCCTGCACCTCAGCACGGGGCCAGGGCTGACGTGCTCCTCTCTCGCCAGCCCCCAGAACGCGTGTCCCGCCTTCAGGTGACCCAGCTGTCCCTCGCAAGGTCTCCTTCCCCTGCTCCATGCGGGGCTTCGCCACCCTTGCACAGCTCTTCCAGTTGGGCCGGCGGGCATCGCTCCTCCTGACAACCCGCTGCCGCGGCCTCTCACTGCCGCCAGGATTTGCTCCCCAGAAGACCTGCGCAGCCCCGCGAAGCGTTTGCCTGTTCCCTTGGCCCCGGGAGCACGTTCTGCCTGTGCGGGGCTGGGGGCTGCCCCAGTGCCGCACCACGACAGCCCTGTCCCGGTGCCGGGTGCCCTCGGCGCTGGGCTGCGCGGCCGCGCATGCCTCTTAATTGGACGTTGCCAGGCGGCTGTCAGAAAGCTGGCTGCAAAGCCGTTACCTGCTCCCACTCTCCTGCTGTTATCTTTGACATCCTCATTATTTATTAACTGCCCTGTACCCAACAGGCTGCCACAATGCGGAGATGCTGTTATTATGCAGGTTCGATATTCCGCCTGCCTCCCAAGGTCACATCCTCCAGGATGTCTTGCAAACCAGATTGAAGAGGTACCAGCAAAGATGCAACATGTTCTGTATACACTGATGCCAGGTTTCAAACAGAGCCCTTTGAATAAGGATGACATACTAGATGGTGATAGAAGACCCTGTTGCTTACTGCTTTTCCCTACCCTGTGTGTAGCACGGAGCTTTCCGCACGTCCACCAGCAACTACGGGAAACCAGAGCATCAGGCGACAGCTCCAGCCGCCAGCTTTCACTTGCTGCAAGGAAGAGTGTTCCTCTGACACCTGAGCTGGGGAGGAGAGCAACATGGGGATTATTTAGCTGGCCAGGTTGCAAACCTGCAGTGACCTCTTATAGCTGTGTCAGCATGAATAAACTCCTGTTTCCAGCGCCCTGCCCTCCGCCACTGCCTCCCTGGCGCGGTGCCGGGGGCTGGTGACCCCGCGTGGTGCAGTGCGGTGGCTTTTGCACCCTGTGCCAACAGGCTGTGACATCCCAGTTGTTCCAGGCAGAAACATCAAAACAAACCCATGCTCTCACCTCCCCAGCTTTCGTGGTGCCTTTTGCTCAGGTTTTTTCGGTTTTGCTGACCTCAGAAACTATCCCTCTATGAGTCAATTGCTGGAAGAAAAATCTGATTAGAAAATTCTCGGTGCCTTTTAAGAAGCTCTTCTGACTTCAGGTAAAAGACTTGAAATCAGAAGAAATAACTTGAGGGTCACTTCACTATTACTTTATACCACCAACAGGGAGATTTTGGAAATTTTTAGGTGTAACACAAGGTCTAATAGCCCAATAGATATGAGCACTTGGCCATACACACCCCATGCAAGGACAGAGGCTGCCAGATCAGAAGGTTTCTCCACGGAAGGATTTACCTGCAGATGAACAGGAATTTCTGCTCTAACGTAGTGATGCTCCAGGATGGCAGAGCAGAAAGACACTGGGGCTTTGCAGAATAACGCAGAGCCTGGCCCCATGGCTGCTCTGGGTGGGGTAGGACACATCTCACCCGTGTCAGAGGATCTGCCAGGCACCCAGCAAAGCAGCTCTGTGGGGCCAGCACCCTCGGAGGACCGTGGCCCGGGCTCTGCCCCGTGCCGGGCTGGGAGCTGGGGCAGCGGGGGCTGCACACCGCTGAGAGACCCCGGCTGCTGGGGAGACAACAGCACTGATTTGCTGCTAACCCCCACGCTGCAGGACGAGCTCTGCAGCCTGTGCGTGACTCCTCGCTGGCAGAGGGAGGCTGGCTTGCTGGCTCATGCTCAGGGTGGGCATCCCCCGTCGCCCAGAGCTGTGCAGGGAAGGAAAGGGTCTGCGGCCGCTGGCTCCCCTCCCTCGGAGGCAGCAGGATGCAGGGCTGTCCTCCCGAGCCCTCCTGCGCCTGGTCCTGGGGCAGCTCCCCGGGGGGGGGCTGTCCCCCTGCCCCCTGCGCTGCGCCTGGGCACAGGGCTGGAGGCGGGTGCACCGCGGGTCCAAGGAAATCAGGATGGAGAGGAACCGGGGTTGTTTCAACAACATATTTTGTGACTAAAGTCATTATGTGCAGAGAGATGTACGGGTAGCTGAAGGACAGAATTAATATAGTAAGTAATCCTCTCCCTTTAGCAATATCTTTCTGCATGAAATAATGATTTAATGTCTAACTTTTTCTAGCATACACATTTCCTCATAACAAACACTTATATGAGATGCAGCTATTTATGTTTCAAGGCAAAAAGCGTGGAGTGTAATGGACTCTACTCTGACTGTCTGTCCGTGAAGAAATTCCACCGTGTCATGGGAAATGAGGAAAAACATTTTATTTGGAGACAATTTCTTTCTATTTAAGCCATTCTTATCTTTCTCCCTTGTTCTGTGTCGGAAGGGGTATCTGCGTGACTCTGCGTTACCTCTCCTGGGGGTGGGGTGTCAGTGCTCTCCAGGACTCCCTGCCCAGCTGGGACCCCCACCCGCTCCTGAGCACTTCACACCGTGGGTGAGGGGCCCCGGCCAGGGTTCCCTGATGGCTCCGAGGCAGCGGTGGGTGGCACGTGGTAGCAGCTCCAGCAAGCAGCTCCAGGAGCTTCTGTGCTGGGGCAGTGCACCCATTTGGACCTCAGAGCTCTCAAGAAGGGTAATTAATCCTGTAACCTGAAGTAGCAGCGGGCACGGCAATCTGTATTTGAGCACAGGGGAGCCCAGAGCCAGCCGGGCCCCACAGCATGGAGCCAGCCCGCAGCCGGCCCCAGCGAGCCGGCCCGAGGGGCAGGGTGCTGCTTTCCAAGGCTGCCGTGCCCAACCCAGGCAGCCTTGGCTGCTTGGGAACCCCACTTAGGAGGCTCCTAGCTCTGCTGCTCCCTTTCCTGCCATGAGACAAATACCCGGAGCAGCGGAGGACAGAGGTATGTCCCTTCCAGAGACTGGCCTCCAGGGTGTTTCTCACCGCACCCACTAAGGCAGATCCTACAAACATCAGCAGAAGAAACAGCTTTTCCCTGGTAGTGACACTCCACTTACAAGCACTGATCCAGATAACACAAGAGATGTCTGTGTAATGAAGGCAAACAACACATCTGGCAATTTTCCACCCAACTGACAGAGATAAACAGTTATAAATATACCCCATTAATGGTGCAAACATCCTTCAAAGCTTGTCGTGAGAGTCTGTGGGGCCAGCGGGCAGCAAGCGGGCCAATGCTCCGGCCGGGTGCCTGAGTGGCAGGTAGAGCAGAGCCACCAGCTTGCAGCCCCTGGTGAGCAGAGGAGAAACCAGGCGCGGCAGAGCCAGAGGGAGACACTTCCCAGGAGGAGACAAGGGCTCGCGAAGCCGTGGGCACACTGGGCAGTGCTGCCAGGGCCAAGCCACACTGCCCCCGGCTGCCATGGGCACCACCGGCCCGGCCCTGGCAGGTCAGCTGGTGCCCGGGTGTCCCTCCCCGGGGACAGACAGACACCCTTCCCCCTCCCCGGGGACCCTGCGCAGCACCCAGCCTTGCTGAGCAGCTGGACTCAACTGGGGTTCAGCCCTAGTTTAACGAGGGAAAGCTAATGGATGATTTTTGCCTTTATCTTAGAAAGCTACCCGCAGAATAAGTTGCAGTTAATGAAAGGAGTGAGGAATACACAGGTCAGTGAGGGTGACCGCACTCCCCTCTTGAAGGATTCCATCTGAGCAGAATAAGTGGCTGAGAGCAGTCCTCTGACAAATTCAGCTTTTTTCAGGGAATCTTTCCATTCACGTGACAATTCCCTGGACATCGGTCCCTCTGAGTAATATTTTTAAGGTTTTTCACTGTCTGTGACCCGCAGGTTTTAGTTTAACTGGGCAGAGCCCAGCCGTGTTTCCTCCTGTCAGGGAATCTCCTGCCTGTGGAAGCGACGCTCATGGCCTTGGCTCTGGCACCTGCCTCTGTAGGACACAGAGGGACTGATGTCCAGGGAATTGTCACGTGAATGGAAAGATTCCCTGAGAACCCACCAGTGCCTGCGCTGCCTCCAGCTCCCCCCACTCCCCCCCGGGAGCTGGGGGGTAAAACCTAGATCAGGGGTTGGACCTCAGCGGCTCCGTGCTGGAGGGCTGGGTGAGGTGCCACGTCCGAAAACTCTGCCCCAGTCTGGCGCTGTGGTAGAGGATGGAGAATTGCTCCATTGCCTCAGTGTTCCCAATTTACCCGGGTTAATTCCTGATAATCTAGTTTCCCAATCCCATGACTGTCTGCTCCGCACTGTCCCAGGGCTTCAAAAGCACTTGGGGGCTGCGGGAGTAACACAGCCACCAGGCCCGGCAGAGGAGGATGAGCCGCTCTCAGCAGATGATCTCCTTGAAGCAATTTACAGTGTTTTGCCCGAGCACCAATGATTCTGGCTGCCCTTTGTGGGCTGACCTGTTTGTCTAGCAAAGGTTTACTGTCTCGCAAAGGTTTACTGTTCCCAAGTTTGCTCTGTCTTAAAAGCCCACTGCATCTCCTGAGCCAACTGCGGCAATTTCTTAATCCTAAACGCTGGCACCGCGACAGCCTCCGCCTGGTGTGATACCAGCCTGCAAAGACAGTTCATTAGTGACTAGGCAAAAAGGGTCTCTTTATCTGGGCTGCAATTTGGCCACTTTCCAGTTCACACAATCTGTCAGAGTTCACAGAAGAGGAGGTCCTGCTGAGAGGGACTCTGCAGTTTCTGGAGAGCTACAGCTCCTGAGCTGGAGTGCATACACAATAGAAAATACTCGGCTCATCCATTTGGTCGGGGGCCATCTCTACAGGGTAAGATAGAAAAATAGTTTAACTAACATTTTCTTCTAGCAAGATTTAATAATAAAATCATAAGTCTGGTGTTTTCCTTCCAGGTACGACAACTTATGTGGCAAAGTAGATTTGTTAGATTTACAATATGAGAATTACTCTCAGAAAGGGAAAAAAAACCAACCCAAGCCCGTGTTCACAGAGACATACATTAGAAATACTCTACTGCCCTGAGAACCGTGAGTTTTATCCCCATTCTATTAGGGAAAATGTCTTTTCATGCAACTCAGAGAGGGAATGGCATATGCCACTGGCTTGTCCATCTGTCTTGCTCTGTTTGCAGCAACAGAGCTCTCAAACCACAAAGTCACCCATTGGTCCTGTCAAAAACTGCAGCATCCACTTTATTATTTTAAACGCAGAAAATGAGAGCTACGCACACGAGCTGGAGCCATGGCTGTGACGGGCACAGGTCAGGCACTCCTGAGGGTGCTGGGTACAAACCAGTGCACAGCACTGGGGGAGACAAGACAGAACCAGTGTTGACCCGAACCCTGCAGTAGACAAAACTCCTCCTGCCACGCCGTGGAGTCGACAAGCTGAACCGCACCTTCTTGGAGGGTGTTACGTGTAGAGACGCAGCCCCCGCACTAAAGCCTTGCAAGAACACGGGGCCATGAGGACGTTCCCGTGCACCCCGTGTGCTGCGTGGCCGGTTTGGGAACCGCAGCTTTCCATCGCCCCTCGGGGCCCCCATCAGGTGGAATTCCCATTTCCAGGTGGGAAAGGCTTTTTGCATTTTGAATACATAAGCAGAGAGCCAGGCCAAATAATAGACTCACAGCCCTGTGCTCAGGCTGGCCTAGTGATCTCCACAGGAGTGTAGGACTGATGGAGGTTTAAATGCCTGTGCTCGTGCAGAGGGTACCTTAGGAGCTGGTGCGCTGCCTGCCACCATTCCTCCTCTACCCAGCTGCGCCTTTCTTTCCTTAGCTCCTTCAGTTCCTCCTGATTGCAGCTGTCAAATCGTTTCTGCTAAAGCCTTTCTCACCCCGCTTTTGCAGCAGTCTCTTCCATCCACCCCTCCCAGCTGTGCCCAGGTGATAGTGAATGCTCCTGCTGCGGGGCTTTACTGGTTTGTATTCTGGGGAACACCCGCAGGCCCCTCAGTCATTTTGCTCGTGCTCCCGGGTGATGTCTGCGGTTCCCTTCGCATTCCCTTGGCACACACTGGCCGGGCTGGGCCCAGGCAGCCCTGTGTGCACTGGAGGTGCCAGCCCGTACCCCAGCAGAGAAGGAGCAGGAGGAGGAGCTGGAAGGCGGCAGAGAGAAGCGGTGCCCGCGATGGTGCTCGCACGCTGCTGCATTTGAGTGTGCTCCAGTATTGACCAAGCCACACAACATTATTTCCTCTCTCGCACTAAGGTCTGCTTTATCCCCGTGAAATCACCAAGCAGCCCAAACAGACACGAGTCAGGGCTGGGTTGTGTTTCAGCTGTGACTGTACTTTACCCTGACACACACCTGAAGAGAAGCAGGTTGTGGCCTCGCCTTTAAAGCTTCCTGGAGAAGGGCAGCTCTGTCACCTCCGTGCATGCGGCTGCTGCCCCGACGGGATACGGAGCAGAAGGAGGTTGCGCTCACAGCCTGTGGCCATGCTGGTTTCTGGGCCATTTACATTTACAGGTTTCTTAGAGGTTACAAATAAAGTGCTGTTGGCACGTTTCAGCATCACCAGGCACACATCTACTGCTGGAGCCTTCCCTGTGCCACTGAGGAATCCTGCTCTCTCCGTGGGCACAGCTGCTCAGATTTAGCCCACACAGCACCTACAGCTCCGCTGGTATTCACCTTCTTGTTAAGTGTTTAATAAGTTTGTGTCACTTTTTGTTAAGCAGCAAGGAAATGTTTTCCAGGGGAAGCTAATTCCAGCACATCCTCCTTGTGTAGGTTTGATGTTATGGAACACTGAGTCTGTTGAATTAATTAGCATACAGCAGTTCACTTACTCAGCTAATCTGCATATTTTGCTCCAAGGATGAGGGAAGTCTCCAGGTGCCAGTAGGATGCTCGGCAGGATGCTCGGTGGTGGCGGCTCCAGCCCTGAGGCAGGCGTGACAGGGTGACGCCAGGAGTGCTGGTGGCCACAGGGCGCCCCCCTGACCCCCTTCCCCTGCCAAACCCCCGTGAGCGGGACCTGCAAGAGGCAGAACTACCTCCTGCCAGCATCCGTGTTCCCTCCCTCCCCAGCCCGTGCCCAGACAGGCGCTCTGGGCAAGCAGGTTGTGCCAGCCCGTGCCAGCCCGTGCCCCAGCCCCCGCAGGGGAGGACGAGCGGGGCTGCCCCACGGCTCCCTCCGAGGCTGCGCTCAGGGAATGACACACACAGGCTGCTGGGAGCTGGGCATTTTTTCATCTTGGCGCAAAATTCTTCCAGAGATGATTATTTGAAAGATGAGTCACCAAATACAATAGCAAAGACACATCCTTGACTTACTGGCAGAGAAGAGAGATGTGACCAGCATTAAGTCTCCATGCAATGTCTCCATCACAGTGTCTGGTGTTTATTCTAAACAGCTCTCAGTCCTGAGCAGAATTGTTTTTTCACATTGGAAATCCAGCTACTTTTCCATAAGAAATGTTCCTTAATGAAAGGAAAGACAGACTGTGTGCACAGATGTAAAAATCATTATAGTCAGCTCTGTGCTCTGTACAGCTGCTGCCTTGCACAGCCTGTTTGTACGAACACACGTGCACCCGTGGAGATGCATGTTAGCATCTCTGCATCGAGGTGATGCTCTGAAATGGGGCACAAATTCCAGCTGCCTTCGGGGAGCAGGAGGGTTATTCTTATGTTTCCAGAACGTTCTCTCTAATTCTTCCTGTTTCTCCTCATGTGTGTGTACAGGAGTGTTTAGCCGTGGCCCTGTGCCCCTCCGCGGGAGCGTCTCCTCTGGCCATGGCTGTGCCGTGCCGGGGGCTCACAGGGCGGCTCGGACAGCCCCCGGGGAGACCCCCCCCGGGTCGGGTGGCTGCTGGGAAGGGGCACAAGGAGGGTGCAGCAGCAGGCAGGTAGCGAAGGGGGTGTGTGCTGCTTGAGCAGAGCTCGGAGCTGGCCAGGAGCGGACGTCTGACTGTGGCCTGAGTGCCCTGGAGGTCCCTGGAGAGAGGGGACATCGCTGGAGCCGCCAGCCTTGCCCAGGGGGGAGCCGACTGCTCTGTCACTTCCTTAAGACTCCCACGTCCCCCCCGCACCTTGTCCAGAGCACGGGCTGAGCAAAGGACTCTGCCCTGAGACCTGTGAGCCGGGGCTGCAGACCCCAGAGCTGAGCCCCTGCCTCTGTCAAAGCCCTGAGGATGCAAAGTGAGGTAGCCCCTGCCTGGCCCCCACTAGCCACAGGGCCTGGGTGGCCAGTGCCTGGGGCAGAAGCCCCCCTCCTCTTTGCTGGGGCAAGGACAGGTGCTCCCCAGGGGTGGAGGTCCAGTTTCTGCGCTGCCCCTGTGCCAGGAAGGGGGATGCTGTCCTGTAGCCGATTCCAACTCAACAGTGTGTTCTGACCTTGATGATGTTGGTTTAACTAGGATATGAAATGCAAATATAGCCTAAGCTCAACAATTCTGGCACCCAGCAGAGAGATTGAAGGGTGGAACGCTTCCCAGAAGGGTCAGCAAGAGCAGGAAAAATTATATAGAGCAAATAAACAGAATAAAAGGCTTCTCTATTATCCTGGTGCACAGGGCTGCAGCTCCAGGGGACTGCAGGAGATTGTGCTGCTCCGAGGCTTATCCTCGGGGAGAAGCTGCTGATCAGGAAAAGAGAAAGGGCTAAGGGCAAGGAGACAAGTTGTTTTTAAATAACTACAAGCCAGGAGGGAATCACCCTCTCACTGCTCCTTGGCTGATTCTGCAGCATCCGTCACCCCACCTCACAGCCAGGGCAGTCACCCCAGTGACTTCGCGGGGATCTGGGGCCAGACCTTCGGAGAGGGTTTGATGTGCCATCAGGCTGGGGAAGGGGAACCAGCTCCTGACCCGCAGCCAAGCAGATACGCTGCGGGGGGGGGGGCAGCCTCCACCAAACCAACCTCCCTGCACTTTGGAGGAGCTGCTGCCACCAGCCTTGTAGGAAGCTAAATGCAAAGCCACTGTTCCAAGCTTTGGATGCCACGAGACGCTCAAAAACTTTGAATTTGGCAGGTATGAATGCCTATTTTCAAATCGAGGTGGGATGTGCACGTTGTCAGTAGCTTTTAGCAGGCCCATCCAGGACGCTGATCCTTGCTCTGCACCCCGAGCAGAGCCGCTCACCGGCGGCCGGCAGGTCCCAGCCCGCTTGTCTCGGCTCCGCAGGGATGGAGGGACCGTGTGCTGCCGAACCCAGGGCAAAGCAGAGCACCGCTCCGCGCCAGCCGCCGTGCGCTGGCAGGGAGCCCAGGGACGGCTTGTGAAGGGCGATGGCAGCCAGGGTGAGCTCGTCCCGCTCCTCCTCATGCTGTTGAGGAGCCGATATCCTCGTCTGCACGGGAAGCAGCTTGCAGGTCAGATGCAGCTCAGACACAGACAAGCTCCTCACCTCAGGGCAATGTGGGGATTTCTCCAAGGGCTGCTGCGTCCAAATCGCTGCGGGAGGGTCTCGTTGCCCGCTCGTGTGTGCAAAGCTGACGGTGCTGCAGGAAGCTCTGACAGCCCTGGGAGCAGCCCAGAGCGTGCGCGGTTACGGTGACAGGACGGGCCCTGCCCAAGGGTGACAGCGGGTCCGGAGCAGAGGCCGTGTGTGCGCGAGGAGTGGCTGGCACGGGCCCCGGGACAGGGCGGGAGCTCACCGCAGCCTCAGCACACGCCACGTCCCACCGCGCGCACCCGGACAGACCCACGAGCCGCAGGTCGAGGGCCACAGCCCCGCAGTGTCCTCACGCCCACCCAGCACATCTGGATCGGACAAGACTGAGCTGATGCGGCATCACAAGGGGCCGAGGGGTCCCGTGGGCAGGGGCAGAGCCGGGCAGGAGGATGCTGGGCAGAGACGAGGCCACGGGCTGGTGCTCCCGGACGCCCTGGGGCAGCCCCGCGATGCACTGGCCGGGGGCAGCCCAGCGGTGGCCGGGGGTTCAAGCCGAGAGGAGCACCCTCATTTAGGCATCTGCAGTGCCATCATGACTTTATTAAAAATTTAAACCACAAATTACAACATTCACCAGGGAAGAATCGCTTTCCTACCAATTACTGTTAATAGGGTAAAATTAATGTACCAATTAATATGGCTGCTTCTAAAACTCAGTCTAATATGTTAAATACTGTTCCTGCCTCTGTAAATGCAGCAAAATAAAGTGATGATCAGGATGCAAGCTAATAAAGTTTTGCTTCTCTGTACTTAAACTATTTGGCACCACCGACTTAAGGCACAGGAAAAAGGAGATTATTTAACATTTTAAGGTTTGTAAGACCCATAAATCATTTCATACATGCCATATTTGTTGAAAAGGATAGAATACATTCAATTTTACAGTATATTAAACTTCATCTAATTTGAACGTAAGAACAGACCAGCAAAATAAATGACCAATTTCTGAAGCAGAAATTACCATTTGGCTGCTGCCATTATGAAGCTGCTGGTATTTTATCATGTTCTTAACATAATATTGCTTGTCTATTGATGCATAGTTATAGTGCTAGTCCAAATTGGAAGGCGGTGAAAGAGGACAGTGCAGAGTTTTTTTTTAATAGGCATCATTTGTCAGATGTTATTTCAGAGGTCTTTGCACTGATGATAATATGCAGATTAAAGCAGAAGTAAATAGGAAAAGAAAAAAAAAAGAGAGAAAGGGAGGCAGAAAGGGAATGAGAATTTCAGCACATTCTGGCTGCGGCAGACAGGCAGGTGGACTGGGCCCCAGTGGGTACAGATAACAGTAATTAATCTGGGTTGAAGGGTTTCTTCTGAAACCCCACGGTGTTTGACAAAAGGAAGCATCCTCCTCTGAATCTCAATGCTGCTGGGGACCTGCAGGCACCCACCGGCCCCTGTCCAGCACCCGTCCCTCCTCCTTGCCCATCGCTCCCCCCCTGCAGCAGCCACAAATCTGAGCACAAATAAAAATTATGTTTAGTTTGCAAAACAGGAGGAAGGTATCTCCATCCTCCAGAGTTCATTGTTCTGCTAGACTTGGTATTATAGTGGCAATATATTACTGAGAAGAAAAATCAGCTGGCTGCGTTGCCTCCAGAATGACAATGGGAAGCCAGAAAACATGATGGAGGTGCGGCTGGCCAGAGATCTCTGCCGGGGCACAGCCAGGAAGGGGGCTGGTGGTCCCCCAGGCACCGCCCGGTGCCCTGCGGCAAATGGGCACCTTCTGCGGGGAGGGGATGGCCACACGCCGGCACACAGGGCTGCGGGACAGGACCCGGCACCCTTCACCCTCCTGCAGCTCCTTACCCTGGGGCAGGGTAATGTATTGACCCAGGGCAGGGTGTTACCCCCAGGACACGGTGTCACCGCCGGGCAGGGCATCTCTGCCGGCGCAGGGCTCGGCCATGCCCACACGCTGTGGCCACGGAGGCCGCTGGCACCCCCAGCCCTGGCGATGCTCCGCGGGCATGGCTGCAGAGCTGAAAATACCTTCCTACCAAAAACCCCAAACGGGAATGGCAAGATGCTTCATTTGGATGAAGGACAATCATCCTGTCCCCAACCCCCTGAGCCCCTCTGGTGAAGGCTGCCGGGAGAGGCTGTGCAACACAGGGGGACGTGAAACTTGCGCAGGCGCTCTGCTCTGATGCTTGGTGAGAACCCCCCAGAACTGGGGTCTGCTTAAACCAAATTAATTGCTCGAATATTAGAGCCGAAACTGTGTTCCATGACTGCAAATCTGCGCAGGGATATATTGTGCTATAACATAGATTTCAATTACTTCCAACCTTCAGCGTGATGATGCGACATTAGGCTCCACTGTCAGGGTTTGCCAGCATGCTCTTACTTTTATTTCTCCTGTTAAATATGGTCTTTGTTGCGCTTCATTGATCTCTGAGCATATTCTGCTGTTTACAACTTTGATAATCTTTGTGTAATCTTCAGGGGTAATTGAATTCCGACAAACATAGCTGAATTTTAAACACCACGCAGATTTAAGTACATTGAAAAGCCATGATATGAAAGTCAAACCTGGAGACAGGGAGAAGCATTTGCTCCCAGCTCCTTTCCTGAAAATCAGGAGTTGAGCCAGGCCCAGAGCCCAGGAATGTCACAAGCAAGTTGGGAGACATGGCTGGGGGTGTGACCAGACCTACCCCAGAGTTTAATCCCGACTAAATATCATGTCATTTAATGACTTCTGAATGTGAAAACTCAAAACACTTCTGCATTTGTGCAAAATCCCAGGAAATTCTACTGGGTCTCACTCTCTGCTAGGATGGGGTACAGTCAGCAGCTATCAATCTTTGTTTAAATACCTAGGGAATTGCCCTTGTACAGATAAATTATTGTTTTTATGGGCATATTTTGTGAATTAGACAAGGGGGAAAATGTTCTGGTTGGATTTTGACGTATAAGTTTTTTTGCAGAGCCCTAGGGGCACATGCACGGTGCTTTCATAATCACTGTTATTTATTATTTCCCAGCACCAGGGACATGCCCAGCGCAGGCACCATGTAACGTGGCTTGGGGCCAGCACCACGCTCCCAGTGCCAACAGACCACGGGCACTGACCAAACCTGCCCCTCACCGGGGGCTGTGAGCGCCGCACCCCCCTGCACCCCCAGCCCAGCGCTTGTCCCACCCTCTTCTCTCTGCCGACCCCCGAGTCGCTGCAGTTTGTTATTGCCTCCCTTTTGGTGGCTGGAAAAACAGATGTCTTGCTTGAGGACATCAGATTTTTGATGCATTTCCTACAAACTTTAATTTCCCAGACCATCCTCTCTCAGGATGTAGGGGAACTGCTCAAGTACGCTATAAATTAGTATGCTAGCAGAGCTTCTCCTGGAAGGTGGATAAGCTCAGCCAGACAAGAAGGAGCCTCCAGAAATCTCCGTGCTGGAAGGGAAAACTTGCTGGTCTCCTGCTATTTGTGCTGGAGCTCTGAGTCTCCAGTTTATTGCAGCGGCAGCACACAGCAGCCTCCGTGCAGCAAAGATTTCCTGCCGAAGGGTCTGAAAAGCACGGAAGGGTCCCCACACAATCGAAAGAAAAGGAATTAAAGGGCTGCCTGGCTGGAGAAAAGGGATATTGAATCTAATCCGAGCTGGTGTAATTTGGAAATCCAATTGCACTTGCCCATCAGCAAAGGCAGCAACTGGCGAGGGGAGCCAGGAGGCTGCAGGTGACCCTACACAGGGGCGGTGGGGGGCTCAGCCCCGTGGGACCCCAGCCTGAGGGGCCCCAGGGTGGTGCAGAGCCTCTGTGCCCTGCTACAGCCCTGCCCAGAGGGGTTTTACACACCCTGGCACCGACACAGGAGCCACGCGCGGGACAAGTGCTGCGGTGAGTCGGGGAGCAGGAGCAGGAGGTGGAAAGCAGCTCGGCACAAGCCCTCCCCACCTTCGCTGGCAGCACCGGGAGGTGCAGGGAGGCAAATGCGGGCTGTCCCCGCACCCCTGCACGGCTCGTCCCTGTCGGGGCTGCTGGGGCACTGCACGGTGCCCCGGAGAACAGCACAGCTTTCCCTGCACCTCCTTCCTTGAAGGCTGTCCAGGAGAGACTAGACACTGATAACCATTGATTTAAATGTTTCTGCTAGGATTTTTAACTTGGGCTCAGATACCTTCTCCTATTTCACTTGCCCTGAGTCATTACGTTGATATTTTACCAGAAGCCAGACAATTTTTTTAAGGTCCTTGATGGACTCCGGCCGAGGCTTGAGTCTTCTGCCGCTGGGCCTTGGCTCAGCCTTTTGTTGAAAGGCTCCTGCAAACCACTTGCAGCCATTTCCCACCCCATTTCCCTGCAGGCAGCAGGCTCAGAGGGCTCCTCAGTATCTCCGATGCCAAATGTAAGCCACTTTGCACCCAGGCTTTGGTAGCAATGCAATAAAGTCTGATGGCAAAGCCCACAAAGGGGGCTGCTCCCCAGGTTGCAGGGTGGGGTGCTGCACCGTGCCTGGGGAGCAGGTTCCAGGCCCCTCGCTGGGGACGCTCCCAGCTCTGCCTCTCACCAGCCTGCAGGGAATTACAGGGACACGCGTGAAGGTGCTTCGGGCCCACGGGGCAGCCCCCGTCCTGAACCGTGCAGCCACCTCCGGTGCCTTTGCAGGCAAGAAAACGAGGGCAGAGAAGCCAAGAGGCAGACTGCCAGGCTCAGGCATGTCTCCTGAGGGGCTGGGGGCACTGAGAGTGCCAGGGCTGGCCCTGTCTGGGTGGGGAGGTAGGGAGGGGGCCCCAGAGGCAGCGTGGCTGGATGTCACCTCCCCGCCACCGGCTCTGCCTCCCCACAGCACGGTGCTGAGCGTCCCGCCAGCCCAGAGCTGGAACAGAGCCACTCACAGCCACACGCGTGCTTTATTTCCTGAATTAAAGAGCAGAATTATAATGAGACTTGACGTTAAATTCCATAAAAAGTCAAGCTAATCAGTGACCAAACCTGTAATTGATTCTTTTGCTAGTTCAATACTTAATGCTACATGTTAAGCAATAGGATTTTAGAATTTGCTAGCACTTCACTTACAGAGAATTAAGCAATAAAAATCCATTCAGAGCACAAACAGCAGGAAGGGAGCCACATCCACTAATAAGTGAACGAGCCAATGAAGTGGCTCAACACTTGCATCGATATCTTGTTTTTCAAAACATCTATCCCTGTACGGTACGTGAAGCCTCTTTAAGACACGCAGGCGTGGTTTGATCCCCCGGAGGTGATGCCGAGGCGGGGAATGCCACCGACATCGTTCAGGAGGCAACCGCTCCCCGCCAGCTCCAGGGGGGCTGGGGAGCCTGCGGACCACGTCACAGCGAGGGGAGCACGCCACTCCCCCCCCCAGCCGTGGGGCCCTGGGAAGCCCTGGGGTGCTCAGCCCCATGGAGGAGCCAGCCCGTGGAGCTCGTCTGGGTACGGAGCGTGAGGCACCAGGAGCGGGACCCGCATCCAGCCACCGGCTCCTGCACAGGGAGCAGAGCTCCCACCGGCCACCCCAGCACAGGAGGCAGCGCTGGGGGGATCCTGTGGCTTAAAAAACTCTGCTTCCTGCAGTATTTGCTTGACTTTATTCAAGGCAAAATTCAGAACAAGGAAACAGCTTCCACAGCCATTTTTGACAGACAGATATCAGAGCTCAGTTAAAAATTGTTTGTTTTCTTAAATGCAAAGTTGCTAACGTTTTTCTTTGCCTCCTGCTCTCAGAGATGCTTTCCTCCATTGGTCTTTTACTGTTTTTCAGCACAAGTTAAATCTTTGCCTCAGAGCAGCCAGGTGCTGCTGCTGAACAATTAACCCACAGCACTGGCAGAGAAGCCATCACCAGCAGATCTCACATATCCCCAGGAAAAGAACATTTGTTCAGTCATTTCCCAACTCCTGTGCTGACCCCCAGCAAAAAAAGCCCTTTTGTGCGGTGACTTGCTGCTTCCAGGGCATCGGTACCAGCACAGGGACAGACAGTGCAGCAGCTTCACCATCCACTCTTTGCAAAGTGACAGCGTTTTATAGGTCACTAACAAGGCTCATTTCTCCTCCAGGAGGAACGGTTAATGGGGTTTTTCTCTGCTCGATGGGGTGCAGCAGCCAGGGCAGCAGAGCCTGTCGCAGAGGTGTTGTCCCACCCCCGCCACTACAGCCCTGCTCTGCTCCTGGGGGGCACCGACCCCCTCGGCTCTGGCAGGTAGTCGGGGGTGGTGGTGCTGGGCAGGGATCCCCCTGCACATGGGAACTGTGTCCCCCCCAGCTCCTGCCCTCCTCCCATCACCCTGTCCTGCCGCAGGGCCCCGTGTCCTCTGGCAGCTCCATCCCACTGTCCCCCGCACCCCGGGGTCTGGGGGCTGTGCTGGGTGCAGCTCCGGTACCCCCACACCTGGGGGGCTCAGCAGGTGCCGGGGGCAGACGCTCCTCAACAGATTTTACTTTTGAAACCGTCTCCACTGGGCCCGGCACAGCGTGGCAGGAGACACACACTTCGGAAATACAATTATTGTTGTAAGGGGAACGCCTGCGCTCCCGGTCTCCACAGGGGTGAGGCATCCCGCTGCGGTGATTCAGGGAATCTGTCGAGGCACATTTTATGAATTCCACTGAAGCTGTGGAATCGCTGCATTAGGCGAATACCTCAACGGTTGTCAAGTCAGCCACGTGCTGTCAGAGCTGCTTTACATTGCCCAGACCAGAGACAGCAGATGCTCATAAATAGCAGTCATTTTCTCTGCTGCTTCCAGCACTAACCCCGCGCTGCCTGTGCATCTCACCCAAAGCCTGCAGCAACACACGCTGCAGACCCAGATCCATTTTCCCGGGCTCTCTTCAGGGGCACTTGACAAAAGGCTGCAGAGATGCTGCAAAGGTGCCTCCCAAGCCACATTAGAAACACCTGACACAGAGCCAAGCCAGCCTGCACAATCGCACCCAAAGCTGCTTTTTGAGGAAGAAAATGCCAAGCAAGGAGAGCCTGATTAGGGGTAAATCTACCCCAAGTCCCAGGTGCGGGTGCACAGCCCTGCGAAGCCTTCCCACAACAGCCCTAAGCCAGGCACACTGGGCTGCGGATTGAGGTGCTGAACCACAGCAAGGAAACAGATCTACAGCCCTAGAAAAAGCTTCTGAATTAAAACTTTAAGTAGTAGTAAATCTCAGTTTTAATAATGCAGATTAACACTGCAGAGAGGTATGGCAGAGCAAATCAAATTTTGCTGAGCCAGAGTCTCAGTAGAGAAAATAAAACCCTACCACAGGGCAACACGGGGCTGGGGGAGCTGGTGCTGGGCAGGAGCCCCGAGGTGGGCGAGGGGGTGCGGGGCGATGGCGCAGCAGCCAGCAGAGCCCCAGGGAGCTGGTGACACCACTGTTGGGGACTGCAGGCAGCTCTGCGGGGTCCTGCAGCTTTACCTTCAAAATACACCTGGCCAGCGAATGTGTCTGACAGCTTCAGGGGTCGGGCGGTTTGTACAGGAAGAAAACGTGTCCCAGCACTTGTCACTAAAGCCTTGTAAAGCCACGCTGTGGCCATGCACACCATGTGCCCCACCTCTGTTCCACATCAGCACCTTCTGCAGACACCGTGGGGGCAGCTGGAGGCCACAAGCAAAGCGCTGGGGCCGCCGCCGGCTCCCAGAGCCCCTGTGCGCCCCGGCACCCTCCACAGCCCTGCTCCTGCTGCGCTCCAGCCACCGGCGGGTGACTGGGGAGGCACAAAACAGCAGCTTTGGTTAAAAAGCTGCTGCGGGCTCCTGGGGAAGCAGAGGAAGCAACTGGAAATATCGATGCCCACAAGGATGGGGGGGGAGGCAGCAGCTGTCTGTGCAGCGTCAGGAGCTCTCGCAAGCAGACAAAAGTTACAGAACAGCAGAACACGCTCTGACAGGGGTGAGAAAAAGGAGATTACAGATTTTTGGTGACAAAACAAATTCCAAAACCAGCAGATCCTATTTCTAAGGGGATAGCAAAGATGCCAATTTATATGTACCTTTTCCACATATATTCACGGGGTATGTCTGTTCTGCACTCAGAACCGTTGTGCCCGTTTGTCACACACGGGTGAGCTTGCTCAGTCAGTGACCAGCTGAGGACATCACAACAGCAGTGACTGTAACAGTTCTCAGTGTCCCATGCCTGAAAAATCTGTGTCCATGAAATCTGGGAAGAGGCAGAAGGAGAAGTGTCCAGCCCACTGCTCATTTCTATTCAGGCTTGGGGTTGGGGGGAACTGCATTGCCCTGGAAAACTGAGGGGACAAATGAGGAGCTTGATATTTAGAAAGGCTGAGAGAAGAGCTGCCCACAGGGGAGTCAGAGACTGCTGCGGGGTGGCTGCAGCCTCAAGGAAAAACGACAAGACAGCTCACAGGGGGACCCATAAAGATTTAACAGGTGGGATAAGTCCAGCTGGCATGGAGCAATGGAAAACAGGCCTTGTCAAACAACCCCACCTCCTCCTTCAGCAGATTACAAGTTGGGCTGATTAAGGCAATTACATTGATGCACCGGGCTTCTGCGAGGTGCCTGGCACCGTATCACATGCCATTCTGAGTGAAATATCGCGCTCCGCACCGGAGCCCGCGCTAAATGGATTAAGCAGCAGCTGACGCGTCTGTCGATGAGGAATCCCCATCAAGGAGCCACCTCTCGGGGCCGAGCGTGGGTCAGACACTGCTCAGCCACGTCATCAACACAGATGCACGGGGCAGCCCTGTGGTGCGGGGCCGGGGTGCTGGGAAGGGGCACGGGGCCAACCCCCCCGGCAGGAGCTGCCTCCTGTACAGCACCGACCCTGCGACGTGCTCGAGACGCCCGGCAAGAGGTGGCAGCCAATGGGCTGATGGGCAAACAGAGGTACCGGGTAGGAGCAGGGAGGAGGAATTCCTCATGCAGCTTCGGGGACATGCAGCAGGAGTATCACATCTGCTCCCCTCCCATGCTGCGACGAGGTGTGAAAGTTGTAGAGAGGGAACAAGGGCCACAAAACACAGCTGAAAGGCTCGAGAAGATGCCTGCTATTGAGAAGCAAAGCCTGGACCAGATTAGCAGGGAGAAGCAAATGGCAGCAGCAGCCCTGGAAGTCAGCTCAGGATCTTGGGCCCGTTCTGGGGCCATGTGGAGACTCAGCACTGCTTCAGCACCGTCCTCTTTGCCTGGCCGGGAGCAAGAGCGGAACTGCCAGGTGCTGGCATCGGGAGCAGCAGGTGCCCCCATGGGCCAGCCAGGACAGAGCCAGGAGGCCCCTGAGCATTTCTCCTGATGGATCCCTTGGAGCAGCAGCGGGTCTGACCCCGCCACTCCCCGCTGTTCGGGGCTGAGCCTCTGCCCCGGGCGCACCCAGCGCTCCTTCAGTGACATTTCCCCTACAACACCCAACTCCTCATCAGTCAGGTGTCTGCTGCAGCCAGAGACTTCAACCATGAAATTATATGACTCTGCCTTGACCTCAGATTTCCTACAGTGAATATCTCCTACAGAATATACACCACAGCTCAGGGGCATTTCTCTGACTCGGCCAGCAAGAAATGCAGCCTCAAAATCTCCGCTAATTCACTGGGATGCCTTCCCCTTCCTTTTCAGAGCAGCCTCAGCACCACGACCAGACGCTGGCTCGCCGCAGCCAGGGCTCCAACAAGGCTCCTCTCCTGCAGCCAGCCCCGGGGCCTGTCTGCGTGCCTTGGCAGGTGAAACAGGAGGCAGCTGACACCTCCCTGCACAGTTGCGGTTCCCCTTGCCCCCCGTTCACACACGGGTTGTCCCCACCAGCCCATCCAGGCACTGATGCTCTGCCAAAGCCTGTGCCCCCCTCAAAGGAACCCTGCGCTGTCCGAGACCAGGACAGGACCTGCGGAAAAAGGTCAAAGCATCTCCTGGGGCTGCCTGGTGGGGTCCTGCTGCTTTTAGAGGTCCCCAGGGACTCGCACCACCAGCCAGAGGAGATGCTGCAGACGTCCCACGCATGATGCGCTCGGTCCCAGATGGCTCCCAGAAAGGCTGGTCGCAAAGCCCAGCTGCCCTCGCTCCCAGTTCACACCAGCATCCCTCTGGCTCCATGCATGGCTCTTCCTCCTGTTGCGCTGCAGAAACAGGCACTGCAGACAGACACCCGTCCACGCACAGGCTGGGCAGCTGCCAGGAGCCCCGGCAGCTGCCTTCCTTTGCCTGCCTTCTTCCAGAGGATTTAAGAGAGACTCATGTCTTCGAATATTAACAAAAATCTCTAACTGGGTGTGCTGGAGGAGCTGGAGCCCTGCACACCCAGGGACTGGGCTCGGGGGGGCTGTCAGAAAGCTCCCAGGGCATGGTTGGTGGGGCAACACGTTGCTTCACTCCAGGATGGTGCCAGCACCTGACACCCCTCTCACCACCCGGGGAGAGAGGAAAGCCAGGGAAGACCCCCCCGAGTGCACCTACCCAGGCGGGGTGAGCACAGGGCCCCGCTGCGATGCCCAGCCAGTGCGTCCATGGGTGCAGGGAGGGCAGCCACACACCCCCATCAGCAGAGCTCTTGGCTCGATGCAGCCTCCTGAGTTGGGAAACAGCCCCGGGCACTGCTGGCCCCTGCCCAGAGCCCTGGGCAAGTGGCAGGTTTTGCCCATTGCCTCCATCTGACCACCAGCACAAAGACCTCCCCTGCCCGCCGGGCGTGTCCGTGCTCGGGGGACCTGGGGACGTCCGGGCCAGCTCCCCTCTGAGCACACGTTGCCACCATCACCCCGGCAGAGCCCCAGGGCCACGGGACGGCTTCAGGAGCAGTGCCCTGGCCTCCTGGGGAAGGGGAAAGCCTTCCTCTTCCTGCCACTCTCACCACGGCTCCAGCAAACGAGACGCATCTGATCTTCCAGGAGACTGATAGAGAGAGGATGCTGGTGTCATTATCAAGTTAATTAGAAAAACTCAAATGGAGCTTTAAACATTTTTATAATACATTGGGGCCTTTTTGGCAGGATTATTGCATCTTTTGGGTTTCCATTTCCCATTAAAGCATTCTCAGTAGTGCATATATAAAAGCCATGTGATCTTGGCTCCTTGCTGCTTTTTTTTTTTCTTTTTTTAAAGACATCTTTTTTGGGGTAAGATTTATTAAATATTGTAATCAGTTAAATTCTGGCAGCTTCAACATTTTCTTTAATAGCCTTGTTAAATGTGGATTAGATTTAAAATCCCTGCTTCTGAACTCTGGAGCAGCAGTATTTATATGCAATGTTAAAAAAATTAAAAGCTTTACAAAGTGGTAATTACTCCTCTGATGCAGGAGGAAAGAGACTGACTTTCTAAGTTATTTTAAGGCAAGTTTTCCAGCCTCACCCTTCTTGGGCAATGCTACACAAGCATGATTTATTTTTCCCTCAGGCCAGGGTTGGGAAGCGTGGCGGCAGGCAGAGCCCGCAGCATTTGAAGGGCTATCAGCTTCCAACAGAGCGGCCAGAGGCCCTCGCAGGACCCTGCTCCCGCTGAGCCTCCCACGAGCGGGACCCCTTCACCCCGCGCCGGGAACAGCCCGGCAGCCCCCCCACACACAGCACCTGCCCGGCGAGCCCCCGGCTCCTCAGAGCCCCCACAGCTCTGGCCTGGCTGCTCCCGTCCCCACCCGCCCTCAGAAAGCCAAGCGGAAACCGGAGAGGCCAGGCCGGACACTTGGGTCACACGGCTCATGGCACTTGTAAGACTTCTGCTGCATCCAGATGGGGCACGTCCTGACCATCATCACAACTTCCTCGCCACGCCTGCAGGGAGCGCTGCACCGAGACCTGATTTAGTGTTACTTGAACCCCAGGAAAACTGTCAGGTGCCGTTAAGAACAGCTGAAGCAGAGGGGAAATTCCCCTTCCCACTCCCCCCTTCCTTTCCCCCACGCAGCAGCAGCTCCATTTCGCTGCCAGGCTGGGGCAGATGGGGTGTGTGCAGGCACGCGGGAGCTCCCTGACCCCGGCCAGGGCAATGCTCACACCGCTGATGCCACCAGCCTGGTTAACTGGTGCTGGTGAGGCAACCAGAAGGCAGCCCTGCCTTCCCTGCCCGCCCTGCCTGCCCTGCCCGCCCTGCCCACTCAAGGCTTCCCGGAGAAGGCTACAGACGGGCTGCAGCAGAAGGCGCATCCGTTCCTCTGTCATTACGTGTTAGCAGCAGCGGTGTCAAGGCTCTGCAGTTGGTCCTGTTTGTTAACAAACATGTTAATGAGCTGGAAGGGGCAGGGAGGGCGAGTAGTGATTTACAAAACGCCCCACGACACCAATTTAGGTGAGCAGGAGCAGAGCAGCACCTCGGGGCAGCCGCACCGGCCTCGGGGACCGGGCACACACGGGCACCACAAATGCAAAGCCACGAACGGCGGGGGAGGCCCGACCGCCCCTCGCACCCCTGCAGAGCTCTGAAGAACCTGCCCTGGCTCCTGGGGGGGCTCAGGGCCCAGGGCAGCACGGCCCGGGGACACCCCCGCACCCACCACGGCGCGAGCACGGGCAGGACAGGGTGAGCCCCCCGCCGAGGACTGCAAGGTGCCTCCCAGCAGCACTGGACCCATCTGCAAAGCCTTCCAAATGGCAGGAAAAGGATTGCTAAAAGCCCCTCGAGATGGCCTGGAGGTCAGACAGAAGGTCCCGAGGGTCAAATGGAGCTGCCAGGCTTGCAGGCAGCACCCTAAAGCCTGGGGCTGCCCGACGAGCCCCGCCTGCGGCACAGGGTGGTGGCTGAGCACAACGCGCCCCTTCGCCTGCACCCCCGGGTCGGGGGGCACCGAAGCGCCTCAGTTCGTGTTGTTGGAAGTATGAGTTTTGCTGAATATTTCTGAGGTACAGAAGGTACCTTTGGGAACCTTAACTGGGTTTTAATGAAGCTTTTTGCCATTGAATGTAAGTCAATTTTCTTGGAGTGATTACCCTATCTCTAGAGGGTATTGTAGGAATAGATGAGAACTAGAGAGGGACAAGAATAATATCAAGGACTGGAAAAATTCTCAAATAAGGAGAGACAGAAAAACAAGGTAGAAACAGAATTAATAAATAATAAATGGTCTTGAAGAGACAGTCTGAGAGCACCTCTCATCCCACTCTCATAACAGAGGAAGAGAAAACATGATATCGAATGAAGAGGTGGATGTAAGGGGAAATACTTTTCTCATGTGATCTGTAACACGTGCGTGAGTCTCAGCACGGCACAAGCCCACGTGTGCTCCCCGGGGAGCGGGGTGCACTGCTCTGCCCGACAAGTGCAAAGTGCTTCAACCCCGGGGCTGCGGGACAAGAGCCCGGGACCCTTGCGTGGCTTTTGCACAGCTGCACGCTGGCTCACGTACGAGTGCCCCCCCGCTCGAGAGGCACCTTCACCCAGCCAAGAGAAACTCGGACTCAGGTTTTCAGGGCTGAGGTCTCCACACATGCAGACGCTGCGCTCCCACCCCTGGGTGCCAGTTTCCACCCTCTGGATCTGCAGGTGGCACCCACAGGGGCTGTCACCAAGCCACAGGCAGAACACAGGGATAAATAGATTTAAAATGTGCTAAGGCAGAAAGAGGTCCATGAGCCCATTTCTCCTGTCTCACAGTTCTGTGAAGATGGCTACTGGGGGTGGGACTTCAGGGAAAAAGAAACACTCTTCAGCTCTGTACTAGAGAATGAAGACTTTCTCATTTTAAAATTCATAAACCAACACAGACTGTAAGTTAAAAAATAAGGATCCCCTATTTACATATATCACTGCAACAACCACAGTGCTCGTTATGAATTATTTAGCATAATGCACTTTCACATCAGCCCTGCTTGCTCGGTGGCCTCCTCTCAATTAGGCGTTTATGGCAGAGGGGTCAGTAATAACAGGTCACTTAAAATGTAAATAAAAGTGACACTGGGAGATATGTGGGAGCATTTACTTATACTGTTATATTACTGTAAAAATGTGTTTATGAAGACCAATTCCTAGCATGTTTACTTGTCATGCAAAAAATGTGTTTCGCAAAACGCACATTAAACATAATTTACCCAGTGCAGAAGCCCTGGATCAAGCTGCTCCTGCCCTTGGCCCTGGGCACGGGGGTCTCCCAGCCCTGGCAAGGCACCTCCCAGCTGCGCTCTCCCTCCCTCGGCACCGTTTGGAGGGTGCCATGAGAAAGCAGCCAGGAGAAGTTCTTCAAATGGAACATTTTGTGGAGAAGAAGAAAATTTGATGACACCAAAACTTCTCACAGATTGAGTTTGGTTTTGCCAGTTTATTTGGCTTTTAAAAGGACCGTGTTTTAAGTAGACGTTTTGGGCTTTTCCATCTGATGCCATTTAATGCTCTTAAAAAGCACAAATTCAGTAAGGAAATCAGGTTCATCGTTTTGGAGCGAATTAAGTACTTCAACCACATAGAAAGGTTAGCCTTTGTTTCATGTTTTACAGTGCTTTTTGCTTTGCTGAAGTTCTTGAAAAGTTGTTTAATGTCAAGCCAATGTTCCTGGGCTTTTTGAGCTGCAAGCAAAGAGAAAAACCAGCTTTTTATACCACTCCCCTGGACACTCTCCCAGCTGGCAGCTTTTCCTCCCCTTTCTGCACAGCAGCCTCCATCCCTGGCCCATCAATCCCAGCTGGCGCAGCTCCCTGGCCCTGTGCCCGCTGCCCGACACCCGCAGGCAGGGCCCGGCTGCCCGCGACCCCGGGGACCCCACTGCTGCGTCCTCCGCAATAGTCCACAAATTCATTTGCCACGAGTGGGATTAACACGCATCGAAAATCCAATTGCTGCCTGTGGAGCCGCTCGTTGGTGCCCGCGGTGCAGGGGGAGGAGGAGCGCAGAGCGGGACCCGGCTCCCCGCCACCCCGCACGCCCGGCACCAGCGTGCCCCGGACCCTGTTCCCGGGAGGATGCGGCCAGCCCAGCCTCGCTTTTCGCTTTGCCTTTGCAAAAGAAGGCTCTGAATTAAAAATCCCGTGGGGAGGGGGAGCATCAGCACCTGCTGCTGAGACGCCTCTTCCTCCGGAAAGCCGGTGGGTCCCCCAGCCCCCACAGCAGGGGCTCCTGCTGCTCTCCCACCCAGGCCGGTGGGCCGGGGGTCGCACACACCCAGCAGCCACCACCTCCCCCAGGCTCAGGTGCGGCTCTTCCCATGAACCGCTGTTAGCCCTGTATGGGAGGTGATAATAACAAGCCACTAATGGGAATCTGTTTGAGTGCCACTGTGTGGCAGGATCGTAAATTAATGGCCGTTTCATTTATTGTCATTTTATCCATAACAAGATGCTGATTTTCCCCCCAGGATAACAAAATCAGTCTGTAAGAACCATAAATCCTCACCGTGGTGCGAGGCCAGAGCAAGGTGTTGGATTAACGGGCTAATGACAGAGATGTGAAAGCTCATGAATCGTGTGGCTGTGAGGGGGGCGGGTGGCCATGCCGGGGGGAGCCCACAGCAACACCCGCGCCAGAGCGTTGCTAAGGCTAACAGCGAGTTATTTCAGATGTCAGACCAGAAAGATCCAAATATCCCCTCCTGGCATGCCCTTGCAGCTTGCATTTTCTGCCCATGGAAAATTGGTTTTTAAAGGCAAACCTGTCAGACCAAAACCGCCCAGGATCTCCACCAACCTTCACCCCCATCAGGGGTGTCCCAGACAGACACCGACCATGCGTGAGCAGCTCAGGGTCAGCCCCAAGGGAGAATTGATGATTTCTGCTCCCTTCACTTGGAGCATAAAACAAAAACATATGCTGGAAATTTATAGGGTCTATCGAGCTGAAACGCTACCTTTGCTACGTGTTCCTTGCTGTTTCCAGGACCATCAGCCAAGGACCTTTAATCTGTGGACAAGTACAACTTCAAAGCAACGACCACCTGAAAATAAGAATTAAAAAGTTTCTCACAATTAAATCCTTAAATGGAAAATAGAGTTAGAGGCGATGATGACCATCCAGCTGCAGAGGTAGCAGCCAGGGCTGGAAGGAAACGCACCTCTCCTGACCCCTGCAGCGCAAGCCCCCGTGGCAGTGAGCCGGGCGGCGAGGAGGCTGCAGCCCCAGTCGCACTGGTGGAACACCCCCTTCTCGCAGCCCTCAAGTGCTCCGACCACCTGCCCGGTGTCTGCTGGAGCACAAGCTCCCTCCCCGGTGCTCTCTCCTCCCGTTCACAAAACAGACTGGGCCGAGGCAGCTCCCCCAGGCGCAAGGCAGGGAATCTCGCCAGGGCTGGCGGGGCAGAAAGCCCTCACCTGCCCAGGGCTGCCCCGAGGCAGCGAAGGCATCCTGCGATCAAGGGGGGCAACGGGGAGACCCCCAGGCCCCTCCACTGCTCCTGGAGAGCCCTCTGCAAACCTGCACCTCCTGCAGCCGAGCATCAAGCTTGATTTTTTTTCTCCTTGCATAATTCAGGAGAGATATCATTTTAAATATTGCTATTTTTCTCACTCAGATATGAGAAATATTAACTGACCAAACTTGGCTGTGGCTGTCACCATCCTTTTAGCAGTGTGATTGCCAGTGGGGGATTTATAGTCCTCCCTGCACCTGGGTTATTTGAGTTTTGCTTTGCTGCAGGGCCAGGGCAACAATAAATTTCCTTCTCCTCTGGAACATGCTCTAACCTCTCATTTTCTAATAAAGCGTTAAACCTTGGAGCAACCTGCGCTGGCCTCGGTGCCTGAGAGGAGAGGAGTTTCAGCTGAGCCGATGAGCCGCTTGCCACAGGCTGGAGGGCACCGTCACAGGCCAGCGCGGCTCTTCCCGCCGTGGCGGTGATGAACTCTGGCCTCGCTCTCCAGGCAGAGCCCCCGACCCAGGCAGGGGCCGCATCCTGCCCGTCCCCAGCAGCACTGCACCCTAGCTGGGCTGTCAGGGGTGCAGGGGTGCCCAGTTAGGGAAAAGCCCCACAGCACCACCCCGCTCAGCGAGGGGCTGGGGGGATCAGCTCAGCTGGGCAGGGACGGGGAAACAGTCCGAGCAAAAGAAGGTGATGAGCAGGAGTGGGAGCGGGACAGGAAGCGGGAGCAGGAGCAGGAGCAGGACAGGGAGCAGGAGCGGGAGCAGGAGCGGGAGCAGGAGTGGGACAGGGAGCAGGAGCGGGAGCAGAAGCAGGAGCGGGACAGGGAGCAGGAGCAGGAGCGGGAGCAGGAGCGGGACAGGGAGCAGGAGCGGGACAGGGAGCGGGAGCAGGAGCAGGAGCGGGACAGGGAGCAGGAGCGGGAGCAGGAGGCATCTGCTGATGCCGTTCAGAAACAGGCCGCCTGCGAGCTGCCTGAAGGCACCCAGGAGGAAATGCAGAAGCCCCGGCCCACGCAGCGAACCCCACCAGGACGGGGTGTCCCTCTCCCCACCCCACGCACGGCACATCCCCAGCCCATGCTCCCCACCGTGAGAGCCCGCAGCGCCCGTCGCCGACACGGGGCTTATCCTGACAGGAGGGCCCTTGCCCACAGCCTGCAGCTGCCCGTGCCATCCACTGCCCCTCCCTGCTGCGTGTGGCGCCCAGGAGGCTGACGGGGCGTGAAGGATGGATGGGTGGATGGATGGTGCATCTGCTCTGGTCTCATTACAGTAACAGAGGCGGCCGCGGCGTCAGGCTTTTACCGGCTGAGCTGTTCGGTGAATTACGGCAAGGTTCTGCATTGTGGTAATATGATTTTTTCAATATATTCTGTTTGGATTGGCAGGTTGGTCTCACTCTTTCTCAACTGACTGATAAAGCACTAGACAGGGGATTAGTCCTCTTGGAAGCTAAAGAAAGAGGTAATATGGGTTGTTTATAGCCTGCAGGGGTAGAATCAAAATGTACAATACTGAGAGAGTCAAACTTTTACAGCGTACGGCACAGCTATAACTCAGAGCAAGTATCAAGCATTACAGTCCTGTGAAATGCATTCCCGTGACAAAAGGCTGGAAAGGCAGAAAGAATGAGAGGAATTAATCTGTTCTTGGGACAAATATTGTAATGAAGACAGGAAATGCCAGGAAAATTAACCCTTGCCTGGGCTGGTTTTAGCATAGGACTGTCTGGCCCAGAAGTCTCACCTCTGCACCTCGGGCAGTGTTGGAAACGACCCAGACACCGGAGACGCTGCTGGTTATGCGTAGGGGCAGCCCCAGTCTGACCTTGGCTTTTCTGCACTAAAGGAATAACAGCTTTCTCTCAACTGGGTTTTGCTGGATTTTCATAGCTATTAAATCTAATTGCTGAGATGGAGTTATAAAATTATAATTTTAACCATGCAATTTAGATGGAGTAACCGGTCGTCTATTTCTGTGATTATCCCTGATTATTAAATGAACAGCTGCCTCCAAATATGTTTGCAACAAACTAATTCAATGAGTGCATGTGCCTGAATATTCATGGCCCAGATTTGCGGCACAGACTCTTAAGACTTTTTCACTGTGGCTTTAAAAGTTAATTTATCCTGGCAATTTAAATAAATATACTTCCATCAGCTTCGGTTAGTGCTCCAGACTTCAACACTAAGTTTGGCAGCAAGCGGAGGTGTCCCAGCCCCTGCTTCGACGTCCGCCCGCAGCAGAGCCCTTCCAGTGGAGACAGACACCGTGTTTGTGTCGATTCCAGACCTCTCCCGTGCCTTGTTTGCGGGTCTGACAACCCTTCTCCGCACAGCACTAACAAAATGTGACACTGCACAGTCTGTTTGTTTTAGCTTTTACACTAAATTTTGCAACCACGCCAAGTAGCCGGGAAATAACCTGCCCTCCCCAAGCGCTGAAATATGGGTAGGGCTGGCCAGCACGGCAGCCAGCGAGCAGCTCCCCCGGCCTGCCTGGCTGCAGCCGAGCCGCGGAATGGCTCGCAGGCAGCTCTGCGCTCATCGTTTCATCAGGAATTTCATTTTCCTCCTTGCGAAGGAGGTGCCCCCACTCGCTGTCAGGCAGGGTAACGGGCGGAGGGGCCGGGTGCGTGGGGCAGCCACGGAGCACCCCCGCACCGGGAGCGAGGCAAAGGCAGCAGGACACCGCGCGAGCACCCTCTGCGCCGCTCCCCGGGGCAGGGGCAGACAGCACCCGCCGGGGCAGAGCCCTGCCAGGGTCTGTCACTCTGCACGGAGCAAGTGCCACTCTCCCCAGTGTGGTCTACAAGAACATTAAATGTATTTCTTGTGCTTAAATTTCTGCATACTCTTCAGAGTGAGCTGCACATCTACTGTCTGGTAGAACATTTTAATAATATTCACGGCACAGTACAGATCATTTAAAAAAAAAGTATCACCCTGTAACACAACCAAGTGCCCAAAAATAGTTACTTCACCCGATGCTGCTCACATCATGATGTGCTGGGGTTTACCCTGGGGTCTCCCAGCCTCTGTGGCAGCCTCTGGAGCCTGACATAAACCTCCTGGACTTGGCAACGTGCTGGGATTTACATACTTACTGGAGAGAAACAGCTGCTGCTCAGGAAGGATGCACGGCTCCCAGGATGCACTTCCGAGGTGCCTATTAGGCAGAGGCTGGCAGCCGTGACGCCCGGGCTCTGGGGGGGGATCCCTCCTGCAGCCGCTCAGCTGGAACGGGCGAGCACCAGCCCAGAAAGCCGAGCCTGCTTTGGGGCAGTGACTTGTGCAACCTCTGACTGCAACATCTTCCTCCATCCTCACAGACACGTCCCTTGGAAAGCAATCACAATTAAAAAAAAAAAAAGTATTTTAAAAGCTTTTATTAAAGATCCAAGAAAAAAAAGAAGATAATAATCTGTTAAAGTATTTGAAATGTAAAGTAGGGCTTTCATTTTAACAGCACCCCTGATTCCTTTTGTCTCTTTCTGCATAGAGGTTTCACAAGAATATACACAGTTTGACAGACTTTCAGATGATATTAAAGAAGGCAACATCTGATTGTGGGGGAAAAGAAACAGTTTAAGTGAGGCGGGCTGGGGCTGCTGGACTCCGACCCACTGCTTCACGGAAGCAGCAGCCCAACGCCAACGGAGGGGAACAACGACGGGGGTGCTGGTGCCGCGCGGCAGCTGCAACCTGGGCTCGAGAGCGGAGAGCCCCCACGCAGCCCCAGCGCGGGTGGGCGCGGGCCAGCATGTGCCTCCTGCTGCTCGCCACTCACCCGCAGGCCCACAGAAAGGCACCCCGGCTCGCTGGTGGGCAGTGGGGAGGGGTGGGACGGAGTGCGAGCAGGACGGCGGCCACGCAAGCAGGTGGTGGGTGCTGAGGGCTCTGCTGAGCCGGGGCCTCTCCCGTCCCCGTGGCCCCCCTGCCCACGCAGCCCCCCCCGCAGCCACCCCACCAGCTCTGCGGGGGGGTCCCGGCCAGGCAGGGCAGCAGCGGGGTCCCTGCCCCGGGAGCGGGGGCTTGGCGGGGACGCCGCGCTCTTGGAGCCGGGAAGACAGGAACAGGCTCCAAGAAACGCTCCTGCTGCTCTAACGAGAAGCGATAGATTAAAAAGCTAGTTAAAAATTCATCCAAGAGAGGCTGAGTTTCCCAAGCATATCAGAGTTAATATTTATAAAGGGGATTGTTGCTCAGTCTCAATTATCCTAAAAGCTTGGTACAATTGATGCATTGGAGAAACCACGAACACAGGCATGTCAAGGGAAAACCATTCCCTGTGACCGCTAACAAAATGCAATCAGATCTGCAACATGTGGAGCCAATTGATTTTCAACAAGTTATACAATGTAAACAAATGATTGATTCTGGGGCTCCTTTTATTTCTGAGCAAGCAGTCAGAAATCTCTCCAACTACTCTGAGCAGGTAATGCTGGTGGTAAACAAGGGCTGCAGAGGGGCAGCATGCAGTCCTTTCATCAACCTGCGAACAGCAGGAGCTTTGATTTCTTTTTCCCCCAGCCCCTTAAGCAGCCACTAAATAATCAACAACTCCTCAAGTAAGCAACCCCCTGATCATGTGAAATCTTTCTCTTGCCAGTGGTCATGTCGGACCGGCTTCTACCTTCAATGAGAGTCAGGAGTTTTTTATTGCTTTTGCATTTTGCCTCCTCTGATGTTTCCAGCCTCCCTCTGATTTACCCGAGACAGATGAGACAGGAATATCTCCAAGAGCTTTATCACTTCTCTCTGTCAGCGGCGGCTGCTCAGTCAACAGTGCGGTGGTGTGTGTCTGGGCCGGCGGTGCGGCGGCTGCTCCAACCATTCTCTGCTCCCGCTGAAACCAATAAGCTCTCCTCCACCGCACTGACTCGCTCCCTCTCCCGGTTCTGTCAAATTAAATCTCAGCCCATCACCATCAGACTGCCAACGCCAGCGCACACCCCCGGGCACCCCCGGGCTGGGAGCCAGCGTCCCGGGAGCTGGGGCTGGGGCTCCCAGTGCAGCACCCCCCTGCCCCCCGCCAGAATGTCACCGGGGTGCCGACCACTGGCATGTCGCACCCCCAGCCCGCGCAGGGTCCCAGGCGCCCAGGTGCTGCCCCTCGGGCAGGGATGTGGATGGGCTCTTGCGAAGGCCCGGCGGTTTCTCCACGCACCCCCCGGGGACTGCCAGGCTCCCCACCACCCAGCCACACGCCGCGATGCAAAACCTGCTGTCGGCAGGGGCCAGTGTGCGCCGGCACCGCTGGCACCCTGCGCCCATCACACCCCAGAGCATCCCAGCATCTCCCCTGCCCCGCGCTCTGCCCCGCTCCCCCTCAGCTCTGCCCAAGTGCCTCATCTCTGCACCCACACCCACACCAACATCGGCGCAGAGGGCTGGCCCGTCCCAGCTGGCCCTGCACACCTGCAAGTGCAGCCTGCTCGCGACGCGCCCCGCGTTTTACCTCTCCATCACCCCACTGCTCCTTTTTCCCCTCACTTACACTCCTGGGCATTAGTCCCGTGGCGCCGGGGCTGTTTCAGCGATGCAGAGGCTCTGGGCAGAGCGTGCTCCTGGTGCAGCTTGCTTGGCCCCGGCTCCCCCGCCCTCCTGAACTTCACAGGACCACGAAGGTGCTGTCGGGATCACTGATCGAGTACCTGAGGAGAAGAGTCACATTTCCATGAACTGTGATAATTATTGCAACAACAGCAATAAAAATGCCTTTCCAGAGCTCCACCACCTGCTTGCTTGCGCCCTGTTTGTGGGACGATGTGCAGTTGGGTGTTC
This sequence comes from Strix uralensis, assembly GCF_047716275.1. NCBI lineage: Eukaryota > Metazoa > Chordata > Aves > Strigiformes > Strigidae > Strix > Strix uralensis. The sequence continues at coordinate 20,798,138 of NC_133987.1, forward strand.
CCATAGTGCAGGGTGCCGGGGGTCCCAGGGGAGGGGGAGGGCCCCCAGGGACACCCAGCCTGCCAGGAACCACAGCTCCTCTCTCCAGGGGCCTCCAGGGTTGGGCTCTTGTGGGACCCCCTGCCGGGGATCCCCGGCAGCAGCAGAGCCGCGGGGTCCCTCCGTGAGCAGTGAGCTGTGCGGGCGGTGACACTGACGCCGTGCAGAGGGTTGGTGGTGCCAGCAGCACGTCGCGTGGCTGCCGGGCACAACGCCCGCTCCTGGTGCCAAAGTCTGGCACCAGTCCCCGCAAGTGGGCACAAATTCATCCCAAAACACAAACAAAGGAGGAGGCAGCAGAGTTGTCACTTGCGTGGGCACTGAGAGATTCCTGCACGGGGAGGCACTTCACCATGGCCAGGAGTATTTCTGTTTAAAATTAAAAAGGTCTTTTTAAAGCAGATAAAAACTCATGAAAGCAACCATGAACATCTGCGATCTCACAGCAAAGACTTTGCTGGCTCTTTTAGAAATTGCCCCGTTTCCATTATAATATCAGCATAATTCTGTCTCTTTATTTCAAGCTTGCAAGATATATATATTTCAAATAATTTTTACAGAGTTCAACTGTGAATGGCAAGATGGTTTTTCTGCTTATGTATTAATTGTGTGTGTGTGCCCAGTGCTAAGCCTTACTGCCATGTAATTTGTACAACATAATTAACCATGTAGAAACCATAATACACTGTGTTTGGAAGAGTTACATCCAGTTAATCTAATTGACTAATAACATGTTTTCATTTAGCAGCACGTACTGTATTTCCAGTGATTGAATTAATGTCATGTTAACGGCTGCTTTTTGCAACAACATTTGGCATAAATTGCATTAAAAATTGATGTTCGTACAAATGTATTTTGAATACAGCTCAGCATGTGGCCTGGGAAAACGCTCCTGTTGTTTATTAAATCGGCTCAGTGTGCAAGTGTGCTCAGGAGAGCGGCACCACCAGGGCCCTGCCCCTACCCCTGCGGGCCACCGCCCCGGCCCTGCCCGCGTCCAACCCTCCTGGCTGCAGGACAGACTCTCCCCGCTCCCCCGGAGTTCCAGCTGCCCCGCGTGGGCTTGGAACAGGGTTCGAAGGAGTCTCTGATGATGGAGAGACTGTGTTGGGAAGCTCTGGGCACCTGCTGGGGAGGGGGCAGACCTGGAGACACCGTTAGCCGCATCCGTCGGTGCCTGTCCAGCCTCTCTCACTCCCTGCCCTGCCATCCTCCCGTGGCGGCCACGGGGACAGGCTGGAAACGCGCCCCACAGCCGCCTCCTTCCCCCCGTCCCTGCACAGGGTCCTGAGGTTGGCGGATCGAGGCATCTGCAGCCCAGACTAATGCTGGCTTTGACCTGCCACGGCAAACAAATCGAACCCCACAGACTGGCCCCGCTCTGCCGGCTTTGGGGTGCGAGGAGAGCAGGCACGCGCCAGGCTCGGCCTGCAGGCCACGGCTGGAGGCCAGCGGCATCCAAGTCTCCTGCCACGAGCACGATGAAGAGCCCGAAGCTTCTCCCTCGCACCCAGGGTGGCTCCAGGCACTGTCGGTCTCAGGCGGTGGGCGAAGAGCGCAGCTGAACGACGCGATCTGCTGCGCTGGGGTGAGATCTCAGCAGAGGCTGCAGTGCGGGCTGGTTGGTTGGTTTTCACGTGCAGCACCAACCCCCAGCTTCAGCCTAAGCTGAAAGCAAAAATATGGAAGTAGAGGGGCAGAGGATGTGTTGGCAGCAGCACGGCCCAGCGCAGCCAGGAGCTCTCTGGAGCCTGCTGGAAGGGAGGGCTGCCTGGGGGCCGTGCCCGTCCCAGCATTGCCCCCATCACCCCCACGGGAGCGGGCGACAGCAGTGCCCAGTTGGGAGGCACCACCGCCCCGCACGCACCCGCCCCGGGCGAGCAGACCCAGGGCCTCAGCCCCGGTGCATCCTGGCTGGGGGGCAGAGCTCCCTGGTGCCCGCGCTGGTCACCCCCAGGCTCCAGCCTGCCAAGATGCCTCAGGCCTGGGGCGATCTTCTGTGCGCATTCCAAATGCACTTCCATCAAAAATCAGCTCCGCACAGGCTGGGCAGAGGAAAGGCAGAGCTCCCAGCGCCGGCAGGCTCGGCAACGCTCTTGGACCGACACGCGAGGGTCCTGCTCAGCAGCGCGGCTGCCGGGTGCCCCCACCTCTCATGTGCACACACACCCCCCACCACCACCCCTTTCCTCCTCCTCGCAGTGGTTCAGCAGTTCCTTTTTCTCTGTGGTGAATAAATAACAAGAGCTGGGTTTTGATTCTACGTGGCAAAGATGCTGCTTTGAGGGCTGCCTGTGATCCCTCAGAGCCTGCTTGCTCTGCCTTTGTTGTACCTCACTACTAGAGAGGAGAATAATGGCTTATGAAATTCAGGGTGCAAAGTGGAGACTGTCAAGGAAAATGGTGAGCCCACATGGGCTTTTTCCTTTTCTGCTTAAATTTACATAGGGCGTCTTGAGTGTCACTATTTACAGGTTGTGTCCTTCCTAGTTCCTTTGACAGGCCCTTGAGCGCTGGTAGGGACATGCCCAGGGATAGCACAAACAGAAAGCCACGGACCTTTTCAGATCCACTGTCCCTTCTGTCCTTCCCTCTCCCCTCCACACTGAAGCATCTGCAATGTCACATTGAAAGGTAAAAGCAGAACTACTGTGCTGGTGCCAGCCCCCCTCAGGCTGTTTTACCTGTTGGAGGCAGTGAGGTTTCTGCCTTTGTCATTGTCACCGTGTCTCCTGCTGGGTCACCAGCCCCGGCTGTGCCCTGCACACCACTGCCCTGGCTCACGGCATTTCGGCACGGCTGGACGGGCCACCCAGCTCCTCTACGCGTCCTGAGCTACCCAGGAAACGGAGAAGGTGCTGCTTTCCTTCCGCAGAGGGTCGGAGGCTGCCTAGCGGGGGCAGCAGGAGTGCCCACGGTGCTGCTGTGCTGGTGGATAAGAAGAGCCCTTTCCAGCCTCCTCCTCCCTTTCCCCAGCCCTGCCACTCTGGGCAGGGTGATAACAGGCGTTCCCACACCTCAGCTCCACTTCACCCCCAGCTCTTTCCTCACTGACCGTCTGTCTGCTGTCACCAACAGATGTGGGCAAGGAGGGGAACGTCAGCGCTGGGAGTCTGGCCAAGGGGGCTGCCCTGGGAACCTGGGAGTCAGAGCTGATGTGTGAACTTCAGATCTCCCCAGAGGACCAGAAACAAGCCTCTAGGACAACGATCTGGAGATCCAGAAGGAAGCCAGCAGGCTCACGGGATGAGAAACCTGGCACGGGAGCCTGGGAGGCCCCAGCCCGTAGTCTGCATGCTCCAGCCTCAGCTGCTCCAGCTTACACAAACCCCGCTTACACAAACCCCCGCTTACAAAAACCCCACATCTCTGATCTGACTGTGGCTGCGACAGGATCCTCCCTCAAGCGCCTGCACAGGTTTAGTGCCTCTGGCCAAGTCTCAGAGCACTTAGCCAGCACTGGCTCTCCAAACTCTGTATTTCTCACCTTTACATACAGGGAACAGACGAGCGGTGTCTGCGCCTTCTCAGCAACACACAACTCCATCTTTAGGAAACAAGGTGGGAAACGCTTCTTGCAAAGCCTCAGTGTTTCTGGGCTTGGTAGCAAAGGCCCTGCCTGCTGGCTGAGATCACGTATAGGGACCACAGCTCCACTACTGATTATGACTTTTGAACAATTTAAGATCAATTAAAGAGGAACATCTGAACATAGTTAGGAGATAATACTGAACACTTCCCACACAGCCAGAGCAAACCACCTTCCCTGGGAAGATGGATCTGAGATGAAAAAACACACAAACACAGCAGGACGTCAGGGTTCACGGCACAGCTAAGCTCAGAGCTGGTGAAGGAGATTCACAGATCTGCGCATCACACTCACACTGAACAACTAGAAAATCTCTAGAAGATGTGACTGTGGTTACCAGCCCCACAGGTGAAGAATTTACTTAATCTAAAGCAACAGTTAAAATGAGATGCATTGGAGAAAATTGTATCTAGCATCAGAGTGAGTGAACTAAACACTTAAAGGTCACTTTTTAAATTAAGTTCAGATATAATACGTGTTACAGAACTTGTGAATGGCATTTTTACTTTAAAAGACCACCCTTTGTTTCCTTTCAGATTTGTGAACAAAGTTAGTGCTTCTAAACAGGGGCATAATAGCACCAGACTTAAGCATCTGCAGCACATCCAGGCAACACTCGGGTCTCCCAGCAGCTCTGCTGATGCTGCATCCCGGCAGCTGGCAGCCGCTCACCTCGTCCTCACCTGCTGCTGTACCTGTGCCAGCACCCCCCTGCCGGGGGAGCGATGCCCAGCCCCGGGGGCACAGCCCCCCATGCTCCGTCGGCTCTGGAAGCGGTGGGACCAGTTGGCCAGTGGTCAGGCTGCAGAGCTGCCCACCAGGTTGCTGTGAGCACAGTTCGGCAGCTGAGCACCGCCAGCGCCCGGGATCCCCGGGCTCACCCCCGGGGTACAGACTGGGGGGGTGGGGTACCCCACGCCACGCACTCCGTTCTCCCCGGGCAGGGTCTGTGTGGGGGGCTGGTGCCCAGCCAGCACCGGCTGGGCCTCGCTTGCTGCACTGCCAGGGAGCACGGGGACGTGGAATCGAACCACGTTCTTCTGTTTCCTCCTCCTTCCCCTGCAGAACTCCTTCAAGATTGAATTTCTCTTCTCTTTCTAAAATATGTAATTTTTTCCTGTGCGATACTATAACTTTCCTACAGGGAAAACCTGCAGGAGCAGGGGCATGTGCTCACCCTCCTCTCAGAGCGGAGAAGCCCCTGACACGCAGCATGACAAGGAAACCTGCCGCCTCTCAGGTGCCACCTTCACCCCCCCGGGAGGACGCAGGGCAGCTACTCTGCCAAGGTGGGGGTGTTCTGGCCATGGTGGCACAGCCGGGGTAACGCGCAGAGCCTGGACATCGCCATCACACGCGCTGCCGGCAGGACACGGGAACACGGGCGGCTCCCAAAGGCTCACGGGCATGGGGACACAGGGAAAGGTCTCACTGCCGGGGCTGGGAGAGGAGACCTGGGTCCAAACAGCCCCCGCACTGACCAGCTAAGTTTTCTACATCTTCTACTGCTCTTTGATAAACACCTGACCTATATGAAAATCTCCCCAGTTCCTTCTTTGTTCGGGGATGTTTATCGCAGCACTGCTGACACTGGCACCTTTCTGAATGTGTTGCAAATAAATGGGCCAGCCAGGTAAAACCTACCGACTGCTGTCACCGCCAGACACCTCCCGCCTCGCGCTCACCCCAGGACATGCCGTCCACTCTCGCTCTTCTGGCCCCAGCAAGCAGACACACTCTCCTCTGCTCGGCCGGAGGAGGAGACAGGAGGAGGGGGAGGACAAAGTCATGGGACACAGTTCCCAGCCCTGGCCACGTGCTCCGGCCACGGTCCCACTCAGCCTGCACCAGCCAGCACTAATTTAATCCCTGCGTGGGCCTCCGCCCCACTCAGCAGAGAAAGGGCAGTGAGGGTTGTTCCACACATTGTTTCCCCACTTTGCCTTTGCCCGGAGCTTGGCACAGCGGAGCTGGGACCAGGGAGGGGACGACACGGTGCTGCAGGTCTGGGTGCTGCTGAGCTCCTTCCCTGGGGGAAGGGGGCACGGCTGCCCCCCAGCTCCTTGGTGAGGGCAGGAGCCGGTCGGGGGGATGCAGGGAGCTTAGCGAGCACTGGTTGGCTTTACATCTAACAGAAACTTTTTCCCCTGTTTCTCCTTGATGGATTCAAAATCCTGATTTTTTTTATCCCATACCCAGCAGCCCGTTCTGTTCCTGCTGGGAAGGAGGGGTTTGGTTTAAGATACTTGTAAAAGCAAAGGAAAAAAGGACAGGAAAATTGTTGGTTGTAGTGACATTTGTTTGGGACCCTGGAAAACAATGCACAGATACATCTGTGCTGATGACAGTCTGAAATCTTGTCTACTCACCAACATTTTCCATGCCTTTACAAAAACATCTTCACCACCTGTGTAAGCACCGTTCCTGTGTTGCAGCAAAACCCAAGGGGCTGTAAAAGTCACCACACGTGGCCTGTGAACTGGGAGTGTTTCACAGCTCGGCGGGGGAGAAAGTTTCCCCTCCTTAGTTTGCTGTCTTCTTTGCAGGTTATACAGGCTTCATTTTCCATCCCTCATCCAGTTGTTGCTCATTAGCTCCACGGGCGAGCATCCCTGTACACAATCTGTACTACGGCAGGGGGACGCACGGGAGCTTAGTAACTACTACCACGTCACCAGCTTTAATCCCACGACATCCACAGCCTACGTGGGAGCAACAAAGAGCTGCCTGCAGCGCACGTGCCACTCAGCACAACCTACTTGCGTGTGCTGCCTCTAACGCGGTTTGCAGCCAGCAAGGGAAGGAGGAACGTCCTGCAGACTGCATTGGAAACGGCAGGGACGTGGTGAGAAAGGCAATGCCAAACTGCAAAGCACACAATGCAGCAGAGAACAGCTTCTGCCTGAGCGGGCATCACCGCTGCAAAGCAAACCTCAGTCAAAGGGGGAGTCGGGGCGAGCGAGGAGGCAGGTGTGGGCTGACGCCGCCAGCCAGGGACGCTGCTGCCAGAGAGTCCTCGGCACGCTGCAAACAGAGCCCATCTCTGCAGAGCTCAAAGGCAAATCAACGCTTCTGGTTCCACCCAAGAATCAGCACAAACACAACTGACAGCCCCAGCTCACTGGAATGTGCCTTGTTTGTCCCCAGCATGTCATTGCAATCAGCATCCCACCTGAAATCTCCAGGAAACAAAAGCGTACCCAGAAAAAGACTTAAATCACAGAACCATATAGCAATTAAAAGTCATGTTCATAACAGAGTCCTTAGAGCTGATTCTCACACTCTTTACATAGGAGCAGCACGTAATAATCATTTCCAATTAAATTACGCTTCTCTAAGGTGCATTAACCACTTTTATCCATCCGATTAATTGGACCCATCTCTGCTGCATGGAGCAGAGTTACATCACTCCAGAGGGAAAGCAGACAGTTAATAAAAAACGTTGCTGTGGTGCTACCGCAGGAACACTTTGCTATCCATGCACACACACATGCATGCTTGCTGCAAGCTGTCCACCCCAACACAAGCGTGGCTTCACCCATGCCCATGCAGCCAGGCACACCTTGCACAAGTGTGGATTGCTGTAGGCTTCCATGTTTTGCAGCATCAACGTCTCCAGAAGACGTGTCCTCCAAGTCCAGCACTATCATCCAATTTTCCTGGCTTCCTGGGACTTCACTCCCACCCCCTTAGCAACCAGCCCGCTCTGCAGGGGACAACAAGGTCTGTTGCTTGGGCTGGAGCCGGTGAGCCGGGACCCTCCACCTGCGGGACACGCGCTTCCCTCTGCTCTGCGGGTCGCTGCTGTGCCACAGGGAGACTCGCCAGCTCCACCCAGCGCGCTGCAACCCGGCTGCTCCCCTCCTGCGAGGACGCCGGGCCAGGCAGCCCTGCTGAAGGCAACAGCTTCAGAGAAGGAAATTGCACAGGACCCAATTTGTGGGGAAGAGCTGACCTGCTGCCGTGACCTGGGGCTGAGATTTCATTGACTTGAGAGGGATGAATGTTTCCATGCAAATTCTTCAGACACTCAATTCTTCAGATTCCTTCTAGCAAGAAACGAAGGGAGATTCCTGCCATGCAGCGGAGGAGACACCAGTGCGGAACCACTCCAGCACAGAGGGGCAGCACGTGTTTAAAATCCGGCGAGTGGGACGCCTGGATGTGTGCACGGCGGTCAGAGCGCGTTTGCAGACAGCGTGCAGACACGGGGCAGCTGCACGTGGGATGGATCCGCAAGGTGCATTCCCAAGGGCAGGTAAGGAGAGATCTTTAAAAAAGCTGCCTGCTGACCCTCGGTCAGTACAGTTCAGCAACCCTGCCGCTTCATCATGACTGCAGCTCCTCTGTGGAGCAACCACCCGGGCACCTCTCGGGGGTTAAAGTGACTCCCTTGTGACAGGAGACAGTGCACAGAGGAGAACGGCCAAGTGCGTCCGGATGAGCAATGCCCACATGGACCCCGGGGAGCTGAGTGAGGAAACTGCAAGACCAGGGAGGGGCACTGGAACGTCACCAGGGTCCCAAAACCAGAAACACATAGAAATGAGCAGGAATGGGAGAGAGATGGCCCACACCTGAGAGGGAGAGGTCTCTTCCAGTATCCTGCCCGATGGGCCCGACCCGTGCTGAAGGGAAGGTGTTGGGATGGCAGAGGCACACGCAGGGTTATGTTTCTCCACGGCCATAACAGTGTCGTAGGGCGGGGAGTGCCCTCATGCATTCTCTCCACAGGCACAGATGATACAGCCTCAGGAGCATGCAGTTATCAAAATGTGATAAATTGCTACCTTTTAAATAGTGCGGTAATTTGCTAGTCCATTACAGGAGGAGTTGTAGGATACAAGGAGCACGCTATGAAAAATTACGCCTTCCGCGTCACTGCTGACCTCCGCAGCTGAGGTGCTCTCAGAACTGCTCCATTATGTCAGGCTGCCCTGAGCAATTAGCCATCCGTCAGAGCTCGTCAGCGTGTCGCGGTGCCGCCGGGGACACCACAAGCTCCTGGCAGCTCCTGACTGGAAACGCTGCGGAGGGGCCACATGTAGCCCGCGGTCACCAGTGGATTGGTCCCAGCAGGGGCTCTCCGCAGCCACCTCTCCTTCCGTAACCAGGGTATTTCTGTGGGCATCACTGTGAGCTGAGCCAGTTAACTAATTCTAAGAATCCCTCAGACTTGGAAACAATCCCTTTTTGTGACCAGTAGTGTTTTTAGTGACAGTGCTGCTGCTGAGCACTGTTGGTGCAGAAGCCCGCAGAGAGGCAGCACCCATCCTGCCCAAGGGGCTGTGCCCCTCTGCGGCGGGAGTGGAGAGAGCCATGTTCCCCATCTGACAAACATTCAGGTATCCTCTTCTCATGACAGTCCTCCAGTGCAGCCCTATCACAGTCTCATCATCTCTGAGATTCCAAAATCCTACTTTTTCAGGGTTGAAGCAAAATACAGTCTTTCTACGTAGTCTATAGTTTTTGTCCAAGCAAAATATGACACAGATCATCTTTAGTCTCTTTCTCTTACAGGATTCTTGGAACTCCTGCAGGTCTTGAAGACAGGGATATAAACCCTCCCTCTGTTGTCCACTGACGAAGAGATACATGTCAGAGGGCTCCTTTCCCAAGGTCAGAGGCAAATTCCCTTAGAAGGAGCTTCTGAAGGCCAGGAAAGGTGCACGGAGCCTTTGCAGGACCACCTCTGGCATCACCCAACGGCGGCACAGCGGGTGGACAGGGATGAGCCACGGTGGATCCAGCTCCCAGTGGCAGCTGCCAGCTCCTCTGCAGATGGCTCCCACAGAGCACGCAGCATCCCCTGGGGGGTCGCAGCCTTGGGACGGCTCCAGCCTTCAAAAGCCCCTGACTGCAACATTTCTTACCCACAGCAATGGAAAAACGCAAATAAAACCCTCCTGTCCCCCCCCACCCTTCACCTCTGCTGCGCCTGCTCCTGGCTACCTCGGGGCTCTGCCTCTAGTCCCCTCTCTGGAGACTGATGTTTCATGTCCTTCGTGGCCACCTTGGCCCAAAAGCCGGGGAGCAGCCCCCACTCACGGATCCCTGGATGGGCGTAGGCAGCCTTCACACCATTCGGAGACCACTCTGGTTTGTGCCGTTACAGGCTGTTTCCCGTACTCAAGCCTCCGGGCGAGATCCTCCCGGCCGCGAGGTACAGCCAGCACGGCTCTTCATCAGCCCAGGATTCTCCTGCAGTTTGGGGAAGGAGGTAGCTCCAGGTCTGTTCAGCTCACACCAGGAGAATTATGTCTGTTACACTGCTTTGGTGCAAGACAAAGGATATTTCTCCTAACCCGTATTTAATTTCTGCACATAAATCCCTCTGAACCTAAACTTCCCATTTATTTTATGTACTTAGATATTTCCTCATGAGTTGCAGGTGAAATCCATGTCCTGGCACACACATAAAAGCAAATGCAGAAGGAATGTGTCCTGGCAATATATGCATCATCCCTGGAGATAAATCTTTTCTTGCTGGGGAGGAAACCCTCAAGGCTCGCACACACACCAGCTATTAATTTCTCTCAAAATATATACATTTCAGGACAAAAATAAACATGTAAATACAGGATGTGTTCCTCCGGAGCTCTCTGTCAGGAGGCAACGTGACAACTGTCAGCTCATAGGAGACTTGCACGCAACTTAGTTACAAACAGCTTATTAAAAACACATCAACCATCCAACACCTGGGGAACAGCCAGCACCCTGGAAACACGCACAGCGTGCTCCGATTGTACCACACACAGAAAACACACGTGCTGCTGCCGTTCTGGTCTAGAAAAACACAGCAAACCAGGAAAGCGCGGAAGGGGCGGCAGCAGCGTGGGGGTAGGTGGGGTGCAGGGCGGGGGGCCCCCGGAGCGGACCCCACGCTGCCACTGGCCCGCTTGGTGCCGGGCAGCCGGGAGCAGTGGCGAGGCCTCCCCGGTTTGCTACCCCCGCATCCACATTTCACACAGGAAACACTATCAGGGAGCTTTGTGGGATCGTGAATATGAATTGCTTTGACCTCACTTAGTCTGATATGGTGGAGTATTAAATCTCTATTTTTCAAGCATTAAGCCTGTGTAATAGAAGGATGCTGTGAGCAATTTGCAATAAGATGAAGGGATATTACTGTCCTGGGAGACAGACAATCCAACCACATCCACAAATTGATAACAGAGATAGTGGCTTGGGTTCATGCTAGCTATTAATTAAGGGCATGTTTTATGTGGAAGACAATACCAGCTTACACAGGCAGGTACTTGTTGGCCTTCCCTTCCCTGCGGTGAGCAGCATCCCCGGAGCTGGAGCGCAGCCAGGTGGGTTAGCTTACCTCGCTGAACCGCAGTTCACACACTTACATTTGAATCTCTGACAGGCAAAATTAATTTCTCAAGCCTTTAGCACAGCAGCTTCAGAGCTGCCATTCTGCCGCTCGGGAGCGGTCGGCGGCTGCTGGGAGCTGCTGCCGCAGGGAGCAGCACGCCAGCCCTCCTCCCAGGGACATTCAAAGGCTTGGCCAGAGCAAAGAGCTAGCAACTGTGCCGAGAGCTCACACGTCTCTGGCTGCTAATGAGCAGCTAACCATGTCCCGAGCTCTTCCTTTGCCCTCAGAACTCGCTGCCTCATTATCTGGCTGATCCCCAGCTCTCAAGCAAAGAAATCCAAACCCGGGTTTCATTCCTCCTTGCCTCTCCATCTCTCATCTCTGCCGCTGGCAGTCTCCCACTCAGCCAAGGGATGCGATCCCTCTCCCACTCGATGCCCTCAGCAGCCTTTCACTTCCCATCCCCTGCAGCGGGACTTTCTCAGCATCTCACATCCATTAATTGACTTGGGCTGATTACAGGGCCACTAACTTCTGTCCCAATTACCGACAGAATATTACCCTTTTATAACCTTTTGCTCCTCGCCCTGGAATTTAGCAGCAAGTCTGCAACGTGCCCTGAAAGCCGACCCCCACGCTAGCGTGAGAGACCCACTGCTACTCCCACTTCCCTCAAGAAAACCCCCCCAGCCCCAGGCTGGTTCCCCGAGCAGGGTCAGCCAGCGCAGGGGGGGGAACTCGCCCTCGGGGAGTCCAGAGCCGCAGCAGCACCCAGCAAGGCGAACACCACAGAGGGCAGGAACCAAGAGCCGGGGTGCACGATGGCTCCCGGGAGCGGGGACACCGACTGGTGCCCCCAGAGTCTGCCAGGCTGATGGAGCCAAGGTACGCAGCAAATCCAGAGCACCAGCCACCTCACTGTGTCCCAGGGCTCTTCTGGTGAGTGTCTGCCCTGCTGGGTGCTGCCCAAAGGCTGTGTAGAGCCAAATAATGGAGGTCAGCAGCGCACATTCATATAGTGCGTATAATACTGGAGAAAATGGCAAAAAAGTCCTGTGTGATGAATAAATTAAATCGTCCTGCTTATGGACAGGCACCTATGGAGAAGAACTGAGATAGATAAATCAATGGGATAGGCCAGGCAGACAGAAGAGATTTATTTTTTCCAGCTGGGATTAGGGAACAGCTGGAGAATTGATGAGGTGGCACGGACCAGAGGTGGCTCCAGACAGCAGGCTCCTGCCGACGCTGCTGCCCACCCCAAAACCCCTGTACTGGGGCCCACATGCAGGTCACACACACCCTTCTAGAAAATTGTGTTCAAAGATGTGGGGAACTTCTGACGGGAAGCGTGAGCCCTTACAAACCAAGACAGTTCCCTCTCGGCTCTTCTGATGAACCGTCCCCTGGCCCCTGGTTTCTCTATCACCAGCAACAGCATTTCAGGTCAAAGCAAAGCCCCTGAGAACTGCCTGGAAACAAAAAAATGCAGGGTGTGTGGTTTGTCCAGTGGGTTGCCTCGCTGCATGTAGAGATGAAGGAAAGGGGGGGAGGATCCAGGGTGATGGTCAATGCCAAAGCTTCCCGAAACCCAGAGAAGCCACTCCAGCTATGGATTTCTCTGTATTTCAAAGATGACAGTTGGCGTGATGTGGGCACTGAGAGCGCCAGAGGCTTCAGCCGGACCTAGGACGTGTCCGTGAGCTGGACAGGATGGGATCTGCCCTGCCCAAACACTCACGTCCCTCGCTGAGCAGAGGCAAGGACAGCAAGGCAGGGACCTGGGAGGGGGCTGCTGAGGAAGGGCAACCTGATCAATGGCAAGAAATGGGATAATTTACAAAACCAAGGGAAAGAAAGGACAAGCTGGAATGAAAGGAGCATCCTTTGCGTTGGAGAGCACACACCCGCAGACCGCATCTGGCTGCACGCTCAGCCCCTGCCACAGTGTCTCCATGACAAGCCTGATCAATCGCGCTTGTGAAGCCGAAACTCGTCCTGGGATGGCAGCGATCATCAGCCCAGCAAGCTTGGGAACCTCTGTGCTTCTGCATGCTCCACACCCATACCCACACCACAGCCCTTTGAAGCCAGCCTCTGTGCTGCACCTTGGCACGCTGTGGATTACAACATCCCAGGCTGCCTGCTGCAGCTCAGCTGTACGTCTGATCTTGGGTGAGGAATTTCTCTTTATACCAAACTGTCTATTCAAGTCATAAAAATAGGCTTTTTTTCCTTCTGTAAGTGCAACACTTTTCATATTTTTACTTCCAGCTGTCTAGATAGTATTTCACTTTTTTCATTTCTAGTGCTCACTCTCAGTTATTTAATGTGAATTTCTAGGGCATGGTGCCCTTAGCAGACATCAGAGCAATATAACACAAGAAATCAGATATATACTGTTCCAGGAGAAGGCAGGAACAAAAAGACAAACTAGGCTCTTAATACATATGGTGCTTTTGATTCATGGAATATAGAAAATTGTATTTGATTATATCTGTAATGGATCCTCGTAACTTTAGATTAGGGTTATGCTGATGGCCCAACTAATGGACAGTTTATTGCAAGAATAGATTTCATCCCATCATATTTTTTTCCTGGTATCAATTACTTTGAATGTTTAAATGTCTCATTTCTCTGGATGTTTATTGCTCAATTTTCCTTTCTAAAAAAACCCCTACACACACACAATGCCCCTGGTGTTCCTCTGCTAAGTTGCAGGGAACTGCAGTTTGTGTGTTCCCAGGGTCCAGGCACTCCCATCATCTACCAGCTGCACAGGTCACAAGATCCACGTTTGTGGCACATTTGTGGCTTACAGTTACTGAAGTCATCACAGCATGTAAGCCATGAGGTAAGAGAGTCAAAGTTCTCTTAGCAGACATGTGGATGCTACTGGAAAAAAAAAAAAAATTTAAAAGGCTTATTAAATTAACCTGTCTAAAAAAGAAAAGAAACTTGTGGGATTGCTGCCTGTGAGATTAACAGCAAATCTGATGATAAAAGTGATTGGAAGCAAAGACGGTGTGGTGGAGAGCATCTCATTTTCAGTCAACTTATATTAGTAAAGCCCTGAAGAATAGAATCATTAAATTATTACTCTCTGAAGCAGTGCAGAAGGACCTTGAAGGAAATGCTTGTATGCCAGTAAAGAGTTTAGGAGTCTGCAGAGGCACCAGAGATGTTACCTATTGATCTGAGAGCCGGGGGCAAAGAGGCTGGTGGATTTTTTTATTTTTTGCTTTACCTGGCTGTAACCATGTCTGAAATTCTCTCTAGAAAAAAACCCAACAAACACAACAACACAAAAAACCCCCCAAAGAACCCAAAATCTTGCAGAGAAAAACACCACCTTTGTCACACTTTAAACACTAGCCAAGCTGCTTGACACCAGTGATTTCAGAATGATTTCTGCTATTTTTAAAAGTCCGCTCTGCCTCACTCCAGAACTGATACCTGCCAGTCAAGGGGTGTCATGAGTTCGGTCTCCCTGAAGAGCAATGGTCCCCAATTTGGAACAGACACCGAGTTTTGAGGGCTTTTCTCAGGCCATTGGCTGACACGGGTCAGAGGGGAGCACTGGGTGCACATTTCAAAGGGTGCCCGTCAATGAGAAATTTTTTTCTTTTTTTTTTTACCTTCAGCTAAACTCTTCAATTTGTCCAGCAGGACCAGAGGAGAGGATGCGGGGGGTCCTACTGTCACAGCCCTTATTTCTGGGAGAAGGGCCTGGCAGTAGGGACACACGACGGCTCTGGGCTCTGCCGAGGACAAGCAAGAGGCATTTCTGTGGTGCGACGGGATCACTGCACCCTGTTCCTGCAGCTTCCTACAGCCTTTCACCCTGTGCTCTGGCAGGGGCCTGAGTCTGCTCTACGGCCCCCACAGACGTGGCTGCACGAGGAGCCAGCCCGGGCAGAGGGTTCCTCGTGGGCGCGGGGAGCAGCGGGGACACCCGCGCTGGAGGAGCCCACAGCCCCCTCGCAGGGGTGGGGGGACGGGGGCACGCAGAGCTGCCTCGCCCTCTGCTCAGGCACTCACTCGCATACGGGCTGCATGTTATTGCTACTCCAAGAAAAGAGCTGGATCCACTTATTTTTTTCATTAAAATGCAAATTAATTTAATAAAAAGTGGAATTGTAAATTAATGAAGCACTTAAAAATTCTACATAATACAAGGCTAATACTTACTCTGTAGAATTTCCTCCAGTTAATATCACCACTAACTCTCCCAAGTGGGCCCTGCCTGGCAGCTCCGCAGATCTAAATCAGTCTCTGGCTGGTGATGGGCTCAGAGCTCACCCATCGGGCACGTCGCCCTTCTACCGCTTCTCAGGCGCGGGGGCAGCCGGCAGCCTGCGTCCTCCGCAGGGAACGCAACCCGCCAGCACCTGCCTGCCCCTCGCAGACGATGCGTTCCGCAGCAGGGCCGCTTCCCTTCCCCTTAAAATAGGGGACGGACCCTGTCATTTCCTGCAACCCGACAGTTCACAGGAGGACTACGGGGGCTGCCGCCCTGAGCAGAGCTCCAGCGAGGAGCCGCCCTCCCACCACGTTCAGCTGCAGCAACATCGCAGCTGCCTCCAGGCGCTCAGCTCCCATGGAGCCTTTGGACAGATTTGAGCCAGAGACTGTGGATCCACTTTTTTTTTTTCCCCCCTGAATACAAAGTGCCAGATTCAAGTATTGACTCCAAAGCCAAAACATTCTGCGTGCAAGTTGTGGGGCCGTCTCTACTGAAGGGCTGGCAGCCAGCCCCACCGCGCTGGGGGACAGCTGAGCCCCCGCGCAGATCCTCCCTGCCAGCAACGGGACCGGCAGCAGACCCCCATCCTCAGCATTATTGTCCCTTTTCTGCAGGGTGGGAGCAGAGAGGCAGGAGGAAGCACCTTGCCTAAGGCTGGCAGCGGGGCAAATATTGCTCAGGTCTACCTCCCTTCAGGGCAAACCCGGCTCAAGAAAACAAAAAATTACCTCGAACGCACAGGTGCAAGGCTTGTTCTCTGCACCTTCCCTTTCTAACCTCTACTTCTATGGAAACACTGTAGAAAATTCATCCTCAGAAAATTCATCCTTGAAATAAAGTAGAACCAGAGAAGCACACTGAGAAAATGTTGGGCAAAGCCAGTCAGGTATTTCCAACAGGATCAGTCCCTCCTGACTTGCAGGTCCACATCTGAGCTCATCGCCTTCTGCTTTTTTGTAGCAAATGGGGAGAAAAGGCAATTCTGAGAACAATTCAGTTCATCCTCCAATAAGCACCTAAAGTAGGTCAGGTAAACCACACCAAAAAATTGCCCTTCCCTCTCTGCTAGCTATAAAGAGAGTCCAGGCAGACGGCGTTCACAGAGACGCAGCACCGGTACATGTCCCGAGTTCAGGGACACGAGTCCTCCCTCTCACCTCCCTCAACGGGGCCCCGGCCACCGCGCGAGCACCCACCTCGGCTGCCCAGCGTGGAGCCCTCATCGCACGTGGAGCCCCGCGGCTGTACCTGCAGCCCCACAGTCACACACGGAGCCCCATGGCACCCCAGGTCCCCCCACGGAGCTCCCCTGCGCCCAGGGACCTCCCTGCCACTCAGGGCCCTGCCAAGCTCCTTTTCCTCTGGCCACCTCTGTGCTGGTGTTAATCACCCGCCACCATCATTTATTGCCATGTATACACCACTGCCAGCAACATTATCCCTTAAATAAAGCTCACCCACCCTATTATTGTAATGTCAACTCTGAACCTCTCAGATAAGCCCTGCAGACAATTTATAATTACACAGAAGTAGCTCTTGTACACTGCACGGAGGGGCCATCAGAAGAGGATTTAGGTCTTTCACAGAGCCTGCGTTTGACAGGTCTTTTTGCTGTTATTTCATCTTGACAGCTCCTTGCCACCCAGCTCCTCCTGTGACTCTACACTCAGGCTTTGTTGTGTGATCTCAGGTGAAGAGAGCACGTAATGGGCAATAATTGTGGGCGATTACTGTTTACTTGTTAACTTTGCTTGGCAGAGCAGCTGTGATGGATGCAGGGACTGGAATATTCCCTTTATCCCCTGTAGCACCGAGAGTGAGCTGGTGCTTAATTCAAAGGCTGAAATCTATGAAAAAAGAAGACGAAACCCATCATTAAATTTCTCTTAGTGGCTATGTGCATAATTCATCCAAACACCATCAAATATAAATGGCCTCATGTCAGGATGAGCAGCACAGGCACAGCAACCCCCACCTGCTCCGGGAGACACAACCCGCACAGCAGCCTCTGGCCGCGTTAATGAGATCAGGCTCCGAAGTGCTTCCAAGCGGCTCCTAAAAGCGGGATGCGAGGATGGGATCGAGGCGCAGGCGAGCAGCCCCCGCACCCCCCAGGCCCCGGCCCCACCAGCTGGGAACACCCGAGGGCCGAGAGGTACCGGCCGGGACCCCCGGGCACCTCAGCTCCTGCAGCAAAGCTGCCGCCTTGCACTGGTTCGCTGTTTACGCCTTTTTTTTCCCCCCTACAGTTTAAAAGCACTTGTATAGATTATGATATCTAAATTCTTTATTGCTCCCCGCTAGTGTCTGAACTTTGATTAGGAGCTGAATGACCTCAATTTCACAAGCAGCAGTCATGTCCCAGTAAACAATCCTCGTTCCACACAAGCAGATGTTAATCTACCGCGGTTTAGCAAAGGCTTGCAACAAGTTTTCTAGAAAGTTTTTTCCAATTATTTGAAAAACACCAAGTTATTTAATAAATCACAGCAAGTTGTTTTGCAAAAGTATCCTTTGAACCATTAGATATTATTGTGAATGCCAATTTTTCTTCCCACCTTATGGCAGGGTAAAGATACCCCACTCAATTTTCATCAAAAGCACATGAAAGCAATCAAGGCTCCTGTAGTTTCTATGGAAATAAGGGATGCAAATTGGGATTGCGTGGTGCCTTTTTTCTTGAATTTATCCATAAAAATGCAAATACTCTTCAACAGATACTGAAATATTTGCCTTGTTCTAAGGGAGGCAAAATGCATAGATGAGACTCTTTTGTCCACTGGCTCTCCTGGCAAAGAGATGTGACAGCTCGTGGAGCACAAGCCTGCCGAAGCCGAACAAGCCCCGTCAGAGCACGACAGCGCGGCAGAGCTGGCTGTGGCCCCACAGGGCTGCCGCTCGCTCCTTGCAGGTCCCTCAGCCACCCGTGTCAGCAAACAGGTTCTCCTGCCCTTCCCCACAACGCGACCTACCTCATCCCCAGGTACCGCGTAGAGCCCTGCCCACAGCGCCAGGCCATGCCAGCCACCCTGGCACTGGGTTCGAAGAGCAACGTCACCCCTTTGGTTGTTTTCCACACAGGAGGAGCAGAAGGAGCAGCACAAACAGATCCCATTTGTGATGCATCTGCTGTACTCTCCTGCCAGCCACTCCAGAGGAGAGCACACAACGGAGGATAACCTGCTCCTCCGATAGATCTCCCCGTGTCCTGCAGCGGGGACTGATCAAAACCCTGCAGCAGGAGGTTTAATTAATTCCCTTTCAGACTGAAGGATACAGAATAGTTAATGCCAGCAAAGGTCTTTGGGTTACTCCCCTAAGTGCTCTCCTGCTCTCTCCCCCTTCCCTGCAAGCCGTATTGTGTGCTTCACGCAGCACTTACCAATAAATAATCAAACAGCTCCAGGAAATGCTGATCCACAGCTGGGCCCTGGTCCCGCAGCCAGGGCCGGGTGCCAAGCGCTGCAGCACCGCTGCCACAGGGAGCCCTCGCAGGAAGCTGGAGCTCGTCCCTTGCCGCGCTCTCTGCTGCTGGACGTGGGGAAATTTCAAAGGTCGGGGAATGGTATTTTGGATCACTGTTCTGTGCCAGGATTAATGACAAACTCAACTAGTAAAACTCGAAGCGTGAACTAGAGCATGCTGCAGCTGCACAGTTATAAACTTGCAATTAATTAATTGTGCTGTCACTATATGCACCTGAGAACAACAGCTAGATCAAAGACTGAACAGAGATCAAAATGATTAGTAGATCACTTCACTTAGAGTTGAAAGTGCCAATTAGGTACAGCAAAGACATAGCCTGGCCTGGTTGCTCCTATTAACAGAGAAAAGTCACGCAACAGACTGTAGGAAAAAAATCAGGAAAGCCTGACTGCTTAGCATGGACAGCGAGAGGCTGTGATGGCCCGTCCGCTGACTCCTCCTTTCCAAGGGTGCTGAACCCCCCTCCGTGCCTGTGACACTCTCAACACCACTCTCACCCTGGGCTGCACTGGAGCGAGCCGTGCGAGCCCCATGTGCCCGGGAGGTTTTGCAGACCCAAAGGTCCCCTCACACAGGGCCCGAGAGCCCCGGGAGAGCCCGGAGCAGGCACCCAGTGGCCTGGTGAGGCCCCTGCCCACCGCCTGCCCCCAGGCAGCTGCCCGCTGCGGCCACCCCGCACGGGCTGATGTGCAGGTGACACTGGGGATGGTGCCCGAGCTCCCGATGCTCCAGCAGCCGCTTCCCAAGGCAGAGAAAGCATCGGCATTTCTGAAATGCAGGAGCCTTCACCCCTGCACCTGTACCAGCTGCTCTGTGCTAACTTCACCAAGCGCGGCCAAGCTTACGGTGCTGATTTATAACTTCCCCTAAAGTCACTGCGAAAACACGTTCCAGCGGCCCCTTGCCAGCCTCCAGAAGGGGCTCGTCCTGCTCTCTAGACAGACTCTCCCTTCCACTAGCAGGTTGAGGGAGCAGTGAGGAACGCTGTGGATTTTTTAAGTTTTCAGTCCCGGATTGTTATCTTTCAGAGAGAAATGCTGTAGCTTAACCAAACACAGGAGCTCCCTGGAGGAATTACTAATTGATTCCCAGCATACACCGTGACCAGAAGCCATGGCTCCAGATTGCAGGGCTGGTCTGTGCCATGACCGAGCTCCAGCCTGATGCCTGTGGGCTGCTGGCCTTGCCCCAGCCAGCCCCACGCCCCCCTGCAGCCCCCACGCTCCTCACCAACCCCCAGCCCCAGCAAACATCGTCTCAAGAGCCCCCAAAGGAAGGGGCTTCGCTGGGCTGTGCTGCCAGCACATGAGGGAAGGTGCCAGGAAGAGAGGCCAGGCCAAGGAGAAGAGGGTTCAGAGCAGGTACAGCCCCACCACGAGAGGATCCCCGCGCTTCGGCCAGAGCCGGGGAAGGCGCCGCAGCGCCGTGGCCAGGCACTGGCTGCTGCACAGGGACTTGGTGCCCTTCCTGAGATGCGCTTCAGCAGCGAGCTTAGTCTCCATTGTCTCCTGTTTGTCACATTGTTTAATTTCTCTTTTTAATTGACTCAGACATTGTTTAATTTCTCTGTCTAATTGGCTCAGACAGAGAGGCTGCAGGCAATGTCATTCTCACATCATCCCTCAGAAATGTCGCAGGCACGAGGGTGACATTATTGGTCATACGCAGCGAAGTTCTGCAGAATCCCGACAGATTCACCCCCAGCTGGGGCCCAGGAGGCAGAACAGAGAGCAGATACAAATCATAAATGTTTGCAGGACAAAGGCTATTAGTAGGGTGCCATCCTGGCCTGTATGGGAACCGCTTTCGTTTAACACACATGCCGACAAGCGAGACAGCGGGTAGGAATGAGAATTCAGCACAGCACACAGATGACACCACTATTTACATCATTCAGATCCAGAAGTGCCTGAAGGGAAGAGTGAGGTGAAAGCAGGTAAAGATAGTGAGCAACAAAATCTTGCCACATACCTGCAGTCTTAGAGCAGCCACTGCAAGGTCTATTTAAGCCACATGATTTTCTTTATTGATACAGATTCAGCAGATACCTGAAAAAATACTGAACAAGTGATCCTTTGTATTTTAAAATGTCTTCCATCTCGCATGTCCTATATTTTTCCAGTCACATGAATTATTTGAACAAATGTATTTGTCTCTCTAGGCTCAACAGGTACAATACAACGGCTACTTCACCAAGCCTGATTTGACAGTCCCAGGTGCTTCAGAAAGTTATTTTTCCACACTGGTTTCTTTTGGTGGGTGCCAGGCAGGACTGAAACAACTAGAGGTGAAAAATGCAAGTTCAGACTTTCCCTGGAGAGCTGCAAGTGTTTGGAGATCTGCAGCACTGCTCACAGAAAAGATTTTTAATAGCTTTGACCTTTGTGGGGTCTGTGCAGTCGCCTTTTGTCAAAAAGTGTATGTGGAAGAATCCTGGAAAAGAGCTGAAGATAAAACAAATGTTCTGCAGACTGCTGAGAGAATGACAAAGTGCTCCTTCACGTTCTTGGATTATTGTTGCACGGTTTAGACCATTAGCATCAGCTGCTGCAGGTGTATAGTAGTTTATAATCAGGAAGGGCAAATAATTGCTGGTCAGGAGGCAATGTAAATATTTGTTATTGCAGATGACTTATAAATAAATCATTTGAAATGACAAAATTAATCAGACAATTCATTTGACAAGTATTTGATCAGCTCTGCCTGAACCACAGTGGCCAGCCAGGCACTCTGTAAAGAGAGTTCCCTGAATACATGGAAATCCCTGAAATTTATGGGAAGAAATATCACTTCACCTCAGGATACACAGCCACAGAGCAAAGTGGCCAGATCATAAATTGTTGGACTTGTGCGCGTCAGACCAGGCAGACTCTAGAAGGCTGCTGGAGCAATGGCAGCGACAGCCCCGCGGCTGGAGTGAGGGCGGCCGCCATCCCGCACGGCCCCAGGCACCGGCCACCATCCAGCCCTGTCCCGTGGCACCGCAGCCCCGTCCCCATGCGGGCATTGGTGAGCAGAGCCAGGTGTGTCAGCCAGGTGAGGGACCACCGCCAGCCAAGCGTCCCCCTCAGCTCCAGGCTACGCCAGGCTAACCTGATCAGGGGGTGATTTTTTTTCCAAAACCACAAAATGAGTGTGTGTCAGTCTAATAGCTCTGTGTACATCGTGTCTCATCTGTATTCAGCACATCACCAAAATGTGAAGAAGAAAATAGCCCCTGAAAATAAAAGTATGAGAGATAGGAGGAGACACGAGCCATGAAAAAAGCAAACAGCTCCCTGCCTGTATTCTGACTTCCCAGTGCCTCTGTCACTCCCACACCCTCTGAGCTGCTGGGTACAGCTCTTAGGGGGTTTGGACTCATCAGTGTTCAGAAACATTAATATAATCTACTCTGAGATGTGCACATATTATCCATACTGAAATGTAAAACAGGCAAGAAGCAGCATATTTTTGGTGATTTTTTTTCCTTTGTGCATTTTAGTTCAGAACAATCTAATATAAAAAAACCCAATGCTTGCCTCCAATAGCTTAAATGTCAGTTTTGTATTATTTTTACAGCCTGGTCTCAAGGGATATAAAGGGCACCACATTGCACTCAACAGTGAAGAATCACAGAGCTTCTCCTTTACGTGACAGCAGAGCGGGAAGCACCATCCAAGACAGCTGAAAGTAACGCCGTGTCCACCCTCTCCCTGTGCAAGAGCACGACTCTGAAAGATGGGACAATAAAGATCCTCCAACACACAAGGATGGGGTTTCCCATCAAAAAGCCTCTTTGTTTCACCAGAGCGGCTGGAAGACTTGTAAATGCCAAGGATGAGGAATGTAGCCGTGGCGAAAGGGGCAACCTGTTGTGAGCGTTAGATAGCGGTGGGGAGATCACTGGCTGGTGGGACCCCAGATCCACAAGACACTGGCAATGGTGGGCACCTGTGAAACTGCAGGATCATCAGATCACCAGATTATCACCAAAACCTGAGCATTTTCCAGAGGCTGCCGTCCCCAGGCGAAGCACAGTGCCATGGGTGACAGCTGGCACTCACCTCTGCAGGGCGAAGGGACGCAGCAGCCCTGCGGCCCCTAAAACCAGCAGGAAGATCCGCCAAGTCTCAGTGCTGGGAGCGGGGTCCCACTTGTTCGTATTTCACATCTCTGGTGCCTTCACCAGAAACATTAACTCTGTGAACTCCTGGGCTGGGAGGTTTGTGAGGAAGTGAGGGTCCCTTGATGAGAAAAGATGTTAATGACTCATTTGCATATTTTAGGAGGAAGCTCCCTATGAAATCACCTAAGTGCAATTTTCCTGCAGTCTCCAAATCCCCAGCCACTTCCAACTGATGCAAATAAAATCTTGTTATTCAGCTTACGCCAGAAGACTCTGGCACCTCCACCCAGGACGGGAGGATTAGCTGAAGCCAGGAGGAGAAACTGGCAGGTCAAACTTCTGCTCCTATCCAACATTTTCATGGTGTGATTTTTACCAAGAAGTAGTTTTAATGTCACAAACAAAACAGCAACAACCCTGCCAATAACAGTGATGCCACTGTCCCCACAGCTCGCGTGACGTGCTGGGAGGCGATGGCTAATCCTGGCGAGGAGCAGCGACGCAGCAGAGGGACCTGCCCGTCCCGCGGGACCCGTCACCCTCGCCCCAGGGGCTGCGCCAGCCCCACACGAGTTCAGCGCAGGGCGGGTCTGGAGGCCAGCGCGCTGCTCGGCCCCTCGCTCCTCTCTGGCTGCGTCAGGCAGGGCCGGGCTGGAGTGCAGCGGAATTTTCCGGTCTGCCGTGAATATTTTCTACTCTGTCAACCTTTTATTTAAATGACATTTGGCTGCAGTGCTAAAAGTACAATATTGAAAATCAATAAGTGGAAAGTGTTTGAAAGCCAATCTAAATCAAATATTACAATATGGTGAAGTTAATCATCTGAAATTAACCTTATAACTGCTTGAATCACTCCAATCTATAAAGAAAATCAATATAGGCATATCAAACCCTACTCCAAGCTGCTGTCTGTTCCAGTTGACCATGCAAATGGAAAATAATAGCCAGTGGATGCTTATTGCTCCTTATTATACGTTAACATTTTGCATGGGCTGAGACAGTTGGACAAGGATTCCCCAGGGAGACTTGGCCATGAGACGCAGCAAAGGCTCCCACTCTACAGAGACACTGCAACAGCAAACCCCCTCCAAGTCACTCTCCTGGCAGTTAATTTCAGAACCGTGAGTGACTAACAGGCTGTTTCATGAGGAGAATTGATTGTCCCTGGATGAAAAACAGCTGCTCGAGCACAGCACCCTGCACCTTCCCAGGCTCCAGCTCAGCCCCAGGCTACGCCCAGGTTGCCCCAGTGTCCCACTGGCAGCCGGCCCCAGCTCCGGGCATGGGCACACGGGTCCCCACCAGCACTACCAGCGCCGCGGGCACAGCACCTGCAGCCCCCCGGGGTGCCAGCGCAGCCGCTGGCACCACAGCACTGCGGCGGTCCCAAGCGTAACCGCCGCTGATGGGGCAGTGATGCCTCCCAGGGAATTCACCCCCCCCTGAAGCAGCACCAGGTGCATCCCGCTCTCCCAGCTCCGAAGCGCAGAGCGTTACAGACCTGCCCCGGCAGCGAGGGGCCCTGTCTAGCCGCATCTCCAAAGTGGCCATCAACACGGCGTTTGCTAGGAGGCTCTGGGATATGACAGTGATAAGTGCTTTGATAGCAGATAGAAATCTATAAATAACAACAGCTTCTCTCAAAAACCTCATTTTAAAATAATGAAGACATTTTGTAAAGTGACAAGTGTCTCAAATGTTGATAGTAAAAGCTGGGGGAGGCTCTTTTTGAAGTCTCAGAACAGATGCAAGGAGTGAGATCTCAGCAGCAACCTGCACAGCCTCAGGAGCCCAGGATTAGTCAGAGCCAAGCAGTGATCACAGGCTTTTCCAGATGCTGCTCATGGGCCCCAAATTCAAAGATGAATGAAGGTTCATGAGCAGACGCTGTTGTCCAGGGACCGGGGCCACTTTGAACCGGTCCTGCCTGTGCTCAGAATGAAGAGCAGCACTTGCCTCCAAGGTCCCCTCGCTGGCAGACCTCCCCACGTGCAGCAGCTACCCCACGGTCAAAATATTTTCTGCATTACAATGAAAGAAGAAAATAGTGCCAATTTTCTAGCTGTCAATCTGGCACATGTCAGCTCCCAACTCTTACTCTTACTGCGATACCCACCAACACCAGTAGGATTTCAGTGGCCATTTCCAAGCCCAGGGGTGGTTGGCAAGTTGGTTGCAAGGTGCTGGGTAACACATGGTGAAGGGAAGGTACCAGTGACCGCTGCTGGCTGCACCAAACACTTCTGGATTGTTTTCTTTCATCTCAGATTGGATGAAGTTGGAAGGAAACACGAATTTTGTCATCACCTGGGTGCAGGACTCAAGGCTGGGCTCAGGGTGACTCTGCTTCTTCCTTTCAGTCTCCTAAAGCTTGTGAGAGCGTTGCTGTAACCTCATCCCCATGGGAGGGAAGGGACCCGCATGGCACCTCACGCTACTGTCCCTTGCGGGCTGCTGGCACAGGACAGGCCGTGGCACAGTTTGGGCCAGATCACCGTGACTCCAGGGGTGAGCAGGGCCTGGAGGTGTGAGTCTGGGCTAGAAGAGCACGAGACTCCCACCCGACTTGGGAGGGAGAAGCATGGGGCCGCTGGCTGCTCGTGCCAGTTGGCCTGGCGGCATGGACAGACAGACAGCCGGTCAGCCCACGGCAGCCACAGCCGTGCCACCGTGCCCATGCAGCCTGCGGCAGCACCTCCCCCGCTGCTCCCAATTAGCCTTTTGCTCAGCGTCCGTTTCTGAAGTTTTTCTTACATTTCAGATCAAGATGTAAATGATGCTTTGCCCCAGAGAGAGGGGAGGAGAACATGTACTGAACCGGGCAGAAGCTGTCCCAGAAGTGAACACGCCGGCTGGGAGGCTGGAAACGCTGGTTGAAGCAGCAGGTTGCCACAGAGTGATTAAGAACGGCCCTTTGATAGTGGAAATGCGTTTTAATGAGTTTTCTGCAGTATATATATCCCTTGGGTTCCTGTGGAAAGGCCTTGCACAATCCTCCCTTGCCCTCACCCAAAGGGACATCAAGATGTGTAAAAAATGCTTCATTTTTTAATAATTTAAACCCCTTTCAGCTTAAAGAACTGGGAGCTTTCTCAGTGCTTAAGAATCTCTTCATTTCTTTAAATTACAAGGAGGAACTGCATTTCCAGAATCAATACTCAGAATTTACAAACAACTCTCCAGGTAAGGAGACTAAAAAGCAGAGCTTAGCTCTCTAGGGGGAGCACTGGCAGTAGCAGCTTCTGCCCAAACTGCAGCCCAGGGCAGTCCTGGCTGTGACTCCCGCAGACCCACAACACATGAGTCTGTTATTTTGGATTATAGTTTATTTTAGACTTTGTGCTTTCCAAGGAAGGGACTGTATATAGTTTAGTGTGGGTAGGGAACACAGCAGCCAGGATAGAAAATCTGTGCCTGCTGAAGCCATGAGCTCCTGCCACAGTGCAGAGAGCAAAGAAACAATTGTTAGAGTCACAGCAAATATCAACATGTGGGGGTCTCGCTGCAGGAGCTCTGGGGAGGCTGCACTGCACTAGCTAGAAGGGTGCCACAGCTGGGAGAAGGGGTTTGCTGCCCCAGGCCTGGCTCTGGGCCTCAGCATCTCCTTTGCAGACCCTCAGAAAGGGGATCTGGGATAAAGGGCCCTGGAGCTGGCACTGCTGCGAGCTGCTCATCACCCGCAGCCACCGAGCAGAGGGGTCAGGCTTGGCAGCCGTTCCTCCACCTCCACCCCACCGGGCCCTCCCGGCACAGCCGGTGCAGTAAGAGGCAACGCAGAGAAGAACCAGGCGTGTTGGCGATTGCAGGATTGTAAAACAGAAGGCAGGGTTTTGCCCAATGTCACTAAACCCATTTACAGCCTATTGGAGGGGACAGTTGTCCCATTAAGAAACCAAAAGACATTCTGGCTTTCTTCAGCCTCAGGGCTTGGAGGCATGAAGCATTTACTGCCTAATTAAATTTTAATATACTGGCAGAGTACAGCTCTTCTTGTGAATCTGTATTGGACAGCATGCCAGCACTGCCTGCAGAGGCGGCGTAGGCTCCAGCTGCCCGCGGCCCCACTGCCCACTCCAGCCTGGCACCGTGGGGACACAGCTGTCACAGCACCAGCTCCCCAGAGCCACCACTGCTGCCGCACACGAACACACCACCCAGGGAGTCTGAGCCTCTCTACAGCTAAAGGGAATCTGGGGGAAAAAAAAAAAAAAGACACAAGCACTGGGATGCTGGAGAAGACAGTGGCTCTGGTGACACAGTGGGGGGATGATGGTTTCCTGAGTGGATCTGAAGGACAGAGGAGATGGAGGCAGGGACCCAGCTGACATTCAGCAGGGCACCAGTCTACCACATGCACACACACAGAGTAATTTTGCACTTGAGTTTGTTATTTATTCTCCATTGCTTGCTAATAGGCTACACCTGAAGCCAAGAGGCTTTCTCTTCCCAGTACTGCTGCTCTTTTTTTCTTACTACCTGAGGACTCCTCCATGGGCATCTCTGCTGTTTTTAACAGGCAGATGGCTGTCAAAAGGGCTGACCCTGACCCAGGGAGAGGTTAACACCTTGCGCCAGCTTGCAGCATCCCAGGCATGTGCTACGAAGCTGCTCTCCTCATGCTCCCTCTTTGGCCCCAGCAGCATCTGCTCCACAGCATGTGCCCTCCCTCCACCCATGACCCACTGAGCCAGGGCGGGCCCTTGCCTGCCCCTGCTTTGCCAGGCCTGAGCTCCACCCTGGGCTGAGCCTTCCTCACAAAGCCTGCTCCTGCCTCTCCAGAGTCCGCTCTGTTGCTCCGTGCACCAGGACACAAACGGAGAGCCCAGCAGACAAGCTAACTGCTCCTGGGTGCCCCTTTTTACTCCTGCCACAGACCCAGCCCTTGCCCCAGTGC
Organism: Strix uralensis; assembly: GCF_047716275.1. Lineage (NCBI taxonomy): Eukaryota > Metazoa > Chordata > Aves > Strigiformes > Strigidae > Strix > Strix uralensis. Next base: position 20,825,824 of record NC_133987.1, read on the forward strand.
CCTCAACTCCCTGTGACACAACAGGGACCAGCAGCCCAGTGCCACCCCAGCCTGGACACAGCCCCCAGCACAGACCTGCCACGGCAAGCGGGCAGCTGGGACTGCTCAGCCTCCTCGAGGGTGACAAAGGGCCAGGGGTCCCCAGCCATTATTTCCTTGGTAAATAAATGCCTGAAAAGCACCCTGGTGAGAGCAGTCGCTGACAGATGGCCGGGACCAGAGACAGGTCCTGGTGCTAAAAACGCTATGATTTTTAAATGGGTGACTCATATGTTTTCATTGTGCCACAGCTCTCCCACCGTGAAGCTGCCTGCAAGAAATGTTCACACAAGCCTTCCAGAGCACTGTGCTGAAATAAGGTGCTGTCAAAACAGCATATATTTGTGCAGCTGCCACAAGGAGTTGTTATTATTGTATTTTTCTTTAATAGAGAGACAAGTGTGCTCCGGTGCACAGACTGGTAGCAATTGTCTGGCAGCACTGGGAAGCGAGAGGGAGCTGGGAGAGAATGATGGCCCAGGGCTGCCACAGGCACTAGGCAGAAACAAAGGGCTGAGTTTCTAAAGCAGAGGAAGGCAGAGCATTCCTGCTGGCCAGGTCACAGGTCCAAATGCCTTTGGAAAAGCTCAGCTTGACCACGGCAGGGGGCCCTGGGGAGGTACAGGCACCCCAGCCCACTGCTCCAACACTGGACATGGTCTCCTCTAAACACAGAGGTGCCTCCCTCCTGCACTCAGGGGTCTGCAGCCACGGCCACCACCCCCCAGCAGCTTGGGCTGGATGCAAGAGAAAACCTGCTTGGCCCAAAGGGATCAGTCATACATCCAACTCCAGAAAAATCACTGCTGGGAATGCTGGAGGGTGAAACTGAGCCTGCAGCAGCCGCTGCTCGCTCCCCTCTGTGCCACACATACATGTGCACATGCATACACACACACACTCTCCATAGCTGCCTGTACACAAAGCAAAATGCCAAGCAATTGAGTAACTGTAACACTCAGTTTCAGTCCAGCCAGGGAACAGCCGGTGTTTGATCAATATTTTCCACAACAGCCACTTCCATGTGATAAATGCACTTATGGGGAAGACGAACAAATTAACCTTCTGGTGCAGATGGCAGCTACTGCCTGGGAAAAAAAGATGGCTCAATTCAGCAGGGAAGCAAGGGAAGGGCCACGGCCAGGATTCCTGCAAAACTGACCCTACGAGGCAGCATCAGGGAAGCAGAAAATCAGCCCCAGGAGTGCCCACCCACCCCAGTGCACAGGGAAGCTGGAACCGAGCCCGTCACTGCAAGTGTCATCTGGGCATCTCAGGGCAGCGGGGAGCAAGAGACAGTCGTGCAGGGAGTGGGAGCAGCTGAACCAGTAGATAATATATATACTTGGGGCAGCTGATAGATGAAGACAACGGAGGAATTGTGCTGCAGCACTGTGCATGTGGGAAGATAAAAGGCATCTCGAAAAGGGCTTCCCAACATCAATCCTTCCACTGGTGACAAATCGTTTGGAGTCAGCGTAATTCAGCAACTGGCTGGATCAGAGATTACATCAGAGATTTCTCACCCACAAGGCAATCGGATGCAAATGGCAGCAAGTGGAGATGTACCAAAGGGTACAAGTGTGAAAGGTACCATGCACAGGAGCTGTGCAGCCCCAGGAAAGTCTCGACAGAGGAGCCAGGGGACTGGCAAGGTGGAAAGAACAATTGACTTTGCAAGGAGAGGAAAGGCAGAGAGACCCAGCACAAAGTGAGTCCCTTCCACAGGCTGGCTATCCACAACCTGTGCCTTAGGACTGGAGAAGGCAAGACAGACTTCCCAAGCAGCAAAAAGAAAGTGAAAAGCTGGAGAAAGAGATCAGAAACCACATGGGGATGAAGACATCCATTTCTTTCTGACCATGTATCTGACCACTCAGGTTATTTTTACTCTTCTCCCAGCTGCAAACAGCTCTTACTTCACTGCTCTGTAATCCATCATGAACTTGAATTTGTCTGTATCTGAAAGCAACCTCGTGCTGCCTCAGCATCAAGAGCACAGCAAACACGATTTGTTATTGGACCCGGGTCCGTAAGCTGCCCAGGGGCTCCGTTTTCCTCCTGAACCTTGTCCTGCTGCTCCATCACTGCCAGGCTGCACGGCTTCGTGTCCCCATCGCTCTCGCTATGGAGACAGCAACAGGGGATGCTCAGGGGCCACATCCTGGGCAACACCCCCCAGGCTGGCTGGGTTTTTTCCTGTAAGATCTAAGCAGATTTTGCCTCCTGGAACAAGCAACAAGTGGAGTTGTGTACTCACATCCCATAAATGCCTCTCTGCTACTAGCAAAGCACAGTCCCAGGTGCCCCACAAAGTATCCCCAGCTGTATTCATTGTGCCATGCAGCAGGGAAAGGGCCACCAGCCCACCAGCCCGGCCAGAACAGAATCCCAGTGCCCCCCCCTCGCCCCATCAGAGATAAACCGCTCTGCAGGCAGCCTCAGGGAGGGGTCCTTGTGGGCCGATGGGACCAGGAGACGCACTGCCTGGCTCTGACCTGCCCTCCACACAGGGACTCCTGACCTGCCAGGTCTAAAAACCTGCTCTGAAAAAGGTGACGAAGAAAAAAAAATGGAGCACATGTGACCTAGTAATGGCAAACTACAAGTAAGAAGGGTTGAAAAATTCTCTTAAAAAGAGATGAAAAGATGAAATCATATTCTGGTTTTCTGCTGAAACAAATACACAGGGCATGATTTTGCTGGAAATTCATTAATTTTCCACATATTCCCAGGAAGTTAATTTATCAACTAGTAACTGCATAAATAGAACAGGAAAAAATGCTGAAAGTAGATTAAACATTGATGTAAGTATATATTGATTTGAACATTCCTGTGCCTTTGCTTGTGACACATCAATAAAATTAAATAATATCTTAATAAAATGTCTTGGTAATTATGTCTCTTCCCTTGGGTAAGTATGCCCTCCAGCAATGTAATTAAAACCAAAATTACATTAACCCTCCAGTGACCATTTGACAAAAAAGTTAAGAGTCCAGTGAGTTCTCTGAGCTCTCACACTCAGCCAGATTATTCTTGGTGTACTCGATCCAGCTTTCACACACACCTGCACACTCCACCTTCATTTGGACAGTGGCTCGAAGACACACTGTCCTCATTCACACCATTCAAACGGCAAGAAAGTCAGGTCCCTGCTCTGCCTGGGAAAACAAAGGTGGCTTGAAGGTTCATTCTGCTGGCGCTGGGAGGACCAGGCTCTGAGCCCCGCTGACCATCCCCTGGACGAGCGTGCCGGCAGCACCCGAGCAGTGACAGGTCCGGGGCCGCAGGTGCCTCTCCAGCACAAGGTGGGATACAGCCCAACAGCAGCTCTGCCACGGGCACGATGCTCCAGACAGAGCTCCGCTGCGAGGCCACCCAGCTGCCTTCTGCCCTGGACTGGGGAACCGAGACAAGGCCAGTGGATTCCCAGGGCTCCAGGACAAACAGCGCTGACCAGAGTGATCGCCCTGTGCTAGCCTGGCCCTGGACTCTCCCGAGAGAAAATCCATTTGCCAGTGAGATGAACAGGCCAGGTGGGATGGAAATGAACATTTACTAAAAGGTATTAGACAACCTTTTTAAAATTTTGATGACTTAGAGCAAGCACAGTCTAATTATGGGTCTTGCTGGCCGTGCACTGAGGATACATGGAGCCAGGCTTCCTCTGGGTGCTGCATGTCCCAGAGAGACCCGAGCACAGCCCAGGGACACCAGGGAGGCTCCCAAGTGGCCTCACAGAAGGACGCTGTTTTTGTAACTGCTTCTTGCCTACAGGAAACTATTCCATTCCCTAGTTGCACTGTTTCTGAAGGGTGGCTGGATTGTTGCTGTACTGGCTTATGATTCCCAGTTAAAACCAGCCAAAGTGCCAGATAACCAAGGCACAGATGACCAAGGCACTGCATCTGTCTTTCTGCAGGATTTTGGCCACACTCCAAATCCTGGCCTCTAGCACCTTACTCTTCACAAACTGTTCTTGTTTCCAGCCAGCCTCCCCTGGTTCCCCCTGCTCTGCCAAGACCAGCACAAAACCCTCCCTGCCGCCTGCTCCCATGTCTGTCATCTGTTCCCTCCATGACCAACACCTACAGCCAAAAACCAGCTGCCTGGACATGGTGAGTCACGGCCAGACGCGGTCTCACAGGTTCAGATTTGGGGTGAACGGTGCATGTGAGCTCTCTGGGGCAGAGGCAAAGCTCTGTGTGCTCTGCTCGGTCCCTCCTGAAGTGGGGCCCTGGCAGAGACAAGGCAGCCCATGTACGGAGACCCGCTGCCCCTCTCTGCAACCAGCCAGGCGCTCGGGCTCCAGCTCGGCTGCTCATGGCCAGTGCTGCAACATGAATAAAAAGCAGCAGCTTGCTGGCACATCAGGCAGAGAGCAGCAGCTGAAGACCAGGTGGGAGGATATGGCACTTGCCACAGCTCACAGAAACCCTCCCTCCCTTCCCCAAGAGCCAGCTGGGCTTGCCCATCTCATGCAGGTGGCGAGCACATGCTTGGGACCCAGCCAAGGCCCCTCCTCACACCAGCACAGGGGCACCTGCCACAGCTCCGATCCAGGAACAACCATCCAGAAATGTCACCCAGAATCTGTAATTCCCACGAGTGCTTGGAGCATGGAGGAGAGCCACTGTTAACACCTGGGGCTGCAAAGCCCCTTGTCATCTCCCCTTTGGCAGCGACGAACGGCCGCTCACCCGCTGACGGAGCCACTGACAATATGACCTTTCGGGAACCACCGAGTAATCTGTTTGCTCTGACTCTGCTGTGTCATGCTGTCAGCTTGTCACCAGAACTTGCCACTCACACAACCTATTAGTTGTCCAATTTGTCTTTCTGTCATGGACCTTGATGCTCAGCCCAGTGACTTTGTGCATTTTTAATGCTCTTCTTAGTTAATAAAGCACTGCTTTGGAATTTGGTGGGTCAAGAAGTTGTCTGTCACAGCAAATCTCCCTCTTTGGCACTCAGTGTGTCCCACCATGCTGTGGCACCTCACCAGAGCTCCCCCACAGAACAGTGGCCACAGCCTTGAGGGGGCTGCCATGCAAAAACCATCTCCCAGCCTGCTCCAGAGACCTGAGGCCAGACACAAAGGCACCTCCTCTGCCTCGGCCAGAGATGGGCATGGTCCTCACCACCTCCAGGGCAGACGGTCCAGAGCTAGACAGACCTCGGCTTGGTTCTTGTACCTTTTGCTTCACTTCTGAGCTGCAGAGAGAGGGGGAGTCACAGGTAAGTCCTGCCTGAGAAACACAAGCTCAGCCAAGCACAGCTGCATGGATGGAGGGAGGCAACGGGGACATGGACCAGCTCCAGCAGAAGGGGACTTGGAGGCTTCTTCTCCTGTCCTGAGACTGTGATGGAAGGTGAAGGTGGTGTTTGTGTCATGTAGGCACATCTGCATCCCAGATTCTGTGTCCAGGACCTTGGGGTAGCTCCATGAGGTGTTAGACCCCAACTTCCAGGACTGAAGGCAGCAGGCACATCATCTCCCCCACCCCAAGGAGACAATCACAGTTCCCGATCAGAGCTGAATCCATCAGAGCAAAGCCTTTACATATTGGCTCATATCACGCAGCATGCTTTGAGGGGTGACTGTACCCTGTGCTGTGCTTCCGTGGGTGTTTTCATCTGAAGGCCTCGCAGAACTTTGCAGCCACTCATTAGCAAAGAAATTCCTGGCACCATCAGCTAATGAGAGAAGGGAGCCAGATGAAAAAGCTATTCCTGAAAACCTGGATCAATCCTGAATTCACAGAAAAGCTTTTTTTCCTGCTTATTAGGGTTGGAACTAAAACAATCTGGCCAACTACTGTGCTATTTTGCATATCTAATAAGCAGATATTTGCCTGTTCAGATATAATTACAAAATGAACCTTTAGTCATATAGTGAAGAGTCTGGAGTCTCTGCTTACTTAACTTTCCATTGAAATCCTTATAATACTGTGTGCTGTACTTTATCAGGCATTTAAACACCATAGTTAAAACCCCAGCATGACATTTTACACCTGACTTAACCAGCACTAGATTATCAGTTGTTGGCCTGAGAGTGCATTTTTTACAACTTGCTTTTCTCTGAACTTGCATTAAAGGGCCCTGGAAACCTACTGGGACTGAGAAGGCTCAAGACAGTAGCAACGTAACCTTACAGCTCTTGGCGTGCTAGTACAGACCATTAGCTGCAGATGTCCTTCTGAAGATCAAGAGCACTTCAAAGCCTCCTAAATTCTTCCCTAAGCTCCAGAGGCCTGGAACATTTGCACGGCTTACGCCAGCTGACCTTGATTCATAAGGCAGCACTCAGATTCAGACTAAGACTTCTGCTGAAAGTAGTTTAAATGTTTCCCATTCTCTGTCATGAAATAATCAGTAGACCTCATTTGCACAAAGTTACATTTTCATTGTAGTCTGTCTTAGCAAAAGCAAAGCCTCAATGCTTTATCTGTAAAATTGTATATCTATAAAACACTGGGCACCACAAAGAGAACATGCTATATGTGCAAGAACTAAGAACTGTAAAGACCTATGGGAATCTGTTGCACACAAGCCAACTGGACAGCTTAAGTGGCCCAGACAAGCCAGTCCCTCTGCATCTTTAACACAGTACCAGGACTGGGAGGATCCCCCTTCTCATCCCCAGTTCCAGCCATCCCTCCTCCTGCTGGCATACAGACCCCAGGCCTGACCCTCCAGCCTGTCCTACACGTGTCCAGGGAAGGTTCTGGCAAAGGCAGAAGCTCAGCTGAGCTGCCCACAGACATCACACCAGTTGTGCAACACCTGCATAGGCTGTGGGACTGGAGGGGAACAGCGGCTGCCCTGCATCTCATATGGCGTCCAGAAATTTGAGGGCAGTAACACAATGGTCAAAGTAACAACCCAGCTGCTCTGCTGATTTATCTTCCAGTGCAGACATTTCATTCCCGCACTGAAACACTTTTCCAGACAAAACAGATTCATCCAACTCTCAACCTACTGAACAACAAGGTTTTTCTAAGAAAAGCAGCAAAGTTGAAAATCCAAACTTGCTCTTTGTTCTGCCATGAAAGCTTGAAAATTAATTTATCTGGTGAGAATTTTCTGTGTGCTGAAGGACTTGATTTTTTTTTAACCTCATATAGCCTAGTAAAAGTCATGACTCTGCCTTTTGTTCGAGACTATGATCTTCACCTGCAAAGACAGGAGAGGCACAAGTGTGTTTCATGTGCCAGAACACTGCGCTGTAACAAAGGGATTCTTCTCCTCTACCACCAGTGCATTAATGCAGAGAACTCTGAAGACAGTACAACTGGTGAAAGCCATGTCACAGCATTTCATGCCTCAAGGCTTCTTGCAGACAGTTGTCTTTACGATAAACTTGGGGGAGACTCCCCATCCACTCTAAGACAGCAGTGGAGACATTCCTGCTCTTCCTGACATTCTTGGGACCAGGCAGACTTACATTAGTATTTTCAAGTTCAAAAGAAACACTGAAAATAATACTGATTTCTGGGGACCATCATTAGCTAATTTGCAAATATTCTAGTGAGTGACAAGTGCTTCGGAATTTGAGGATCCCTGACAGTTCCTTTTGTCAGTGCTTACTGTCATAATATTAGTAGCAAAATAATGCTAATTCAGATTATTTAAATGCTTCATGAAAGAAAAAATGATCCCACTGCATCTGCATTGTCAAAGGCCAAGGGGTACTGACATTCCCCAGGGAGGCAGACACTGAATCTGTGCCTGTGAACTTGGTAGGGCAGGAATCCCTCGCACACCAAGCTCACACTACCCCTTTCCACCGTGGACCTCCTGATTTACCAGAGTGACAACAAGGATAATTCATTCCATTGTTTTTAAGCAAATGAACTAGCCACAGCATAAACAGGACAGTCCAAAATCCAAGAAGCTAACATCAGAACACTAACAAAGACCAGACAGCTTGAGCAGCACATGGGGAACAATGGCATTCTGGTGCAAAGATGGAAAAGCAGCCCAAATAGCACTGAGTTTTTGTGCCCTGGCAGCTCCTGTCAGTTACAGGATCACAAAAGGGCATCGATCTAACAGGAGTTTGTTCAGTGTCAGCTGTGATGGTGCTGTATGGGAAATTGATTTCTTCTTTAGCACATTCCCCTCCAATGGAAGCTGGCTCTCTCCATGGTGATGGGATGTGCTGATCAGTTTAACAAGCTGCCAATGGGATTATGCAGAATCATTTCATCATTTTCAGTAGCTGTGTGAAATGGCATCTGCCAGAAACACAAGTCTGCATGGACCTAACTGAAAAGACAAAGAGATATGAGCCCCAAAGCCTTACACTAAAGAGGAAAAGACACAGAGAGCATGAACGTCTTCAATATTTCAGAGTGGGAAAGTCCAGCTTCCCCAGAGGGTGGGCATCCCCAGAGCAGCTAGGCTTTCTAGGACAGGGAGGGATTTTTAGCAGCATGCATAACAAACTAATAGCAACACACCAGTGAGCAGCTACTGCTGCAGCAGCTCCGGAGGGCTGGTCAGCCCACCCGCACCAAACACCACCCTCCCTCCTGCAAAAACGTGCATCAGTACCACACCACACACCAAGGAAAAGCAAAGCAAGGTCACTGCTTGCCCTTCACTACTGTCAGGGACCCTAAAAAAAGAGCTCAGGCCCTCCTAGTGAAAGGTGAACAGCTCACCTAACTTCATTAAAAAAATAGGAACATTAGTTATTTCAGCCTTCCAGGGCAGGCATAAAGATAGATGAAAGGAATAAGGCAAGCTGGGAACATCAATAAATTACCGCAGCCTCTTATTGGCTGCAGTATTCAATAGTTTAAAATGTTTTCTGGTGCCTTAGGCAAGCAGAAGATTTGCAGAAATGCTGAGCCCGATGCCCGTGATGTATCATTGTCACTCATCAGCTGCTAAGTTGCATTTCCTCTTCCTTTCCATGCAGCGTGTGTAACTCGAACGGCCGCAGCAGTGAATTAGAGACGATATCTCTAGGCTAGCACGGGCTGCCTGGTGACTAAGTGTCAGGAGGACAGTCCCATTTCTGCTATTCAGAGACAGATGGGTAAAAGCAACAGAGACCTGGGTGCAAAGAAAGGGGCACACTTCAATTAAAGAGTCACTGATCACCCTAAAAGAATGGGACACCTTCCCGGGTGAGGTGACCTGCCTGCCCACATGCAGACCTCCCCGGGGCCAAGAGGGTCCCTGCTCCCCGCAAGGACTCGCCCGTCCCCAGGCAGTGGGGGGATGTGCCCTGCAGCCCTGTGCAGAGCCCCTCGCTCCGCAGCTGTGTGGGAGAGCGGAGTTGACAGCTCAGGTCTCCACTACCAATGAGCAGCTGCTGGCGAGTCACAGATGGCATTTGGGACTTGTCCTGCCAAGCTCAGCAGCCCCTTGAGCAGTTTAATGGTGCCTCAGACAAGGGCAGCGGGGCCATGCTGGGGCCAGCAGCGGCTTCCAGCACTCCGGGGACACCAGGCCAGGAAGCACCTTCTGTGCAGGGACACCATCTTCTGCCCAGTGCCACATCCCAGCGGCACCCGGGGGCTGGGGGGATGCTGGCCTGTACCCAGGTCCCTGCTCCAGAGGAGGGCGAATGGCAGAGCAGGGATGGGGACGGGCTCTCCAAGAGGAGGACCTGCCCCACAGCCCATTACAAACGGGGCTTCTGCTGAGGGCAGGACAGCAGAGCCCTTGCAGTTGGGCCAAGGGGGAACCAGGTCCTCGCTGCCCTGCAGCATCAAAATGGGGCTCATTTTTCTGGGAAAGAACTTGGCCACCATTTGTATGTAGAGAGCCCATGGAAACACCAAGCATGGAGAGAAGGGTTTGTGGAGGACTCAGTCTGGCCCCAGAAGGCGTACGGGATGCGACAGGCCTGTGAGCCTGCTCATACAGAAGTGCTTGAAAGCATCCTTGCAGCAGCGCGGGGAGAACCTGATCCAATTAAAACCGATTTTGGCTGGCCTGCTCCTAGTGAGTGCCATATATCTGCACAGATGATTTTCACAAATGTAGTGGACTACTCCATGTGGCTTTGACCGCTGTTGAAAATATTTAATAAACTCTGGAATATGAATCACTACCAAGGACCCTGAACATTAATTTTAGTCACAGTTGGCCACACTGTATCACCCTATAAACACCTCTCCAGTTTCAATTAACATTTCTCTATCTCCTGTCTCACTGAATATTATATTTAATTTAAGAGGATTGGTAAAGATAGTTTTCACACTTCACAGGAAAGCATAATGAAATAATTATACCTGTACCTACAAAAAGCATGAGGATATTGCATAAAGAGCTTTAAAGTCATCTGAAGCAAAAACTTCTCCCGGAGACCTTCATTCTTCAGCTCCTGAGGCTACCGTGCAGGTGTCTGCCACCCCTGCTCTCTGTCCGCTGCCAGACACCTGCACTGTCACCGGCTCAGCCAGCCACATCCCAGTGGAACCAGGACATCCCGGGGCTCCCTGCTGGGCCACCAGCTGAGGCTGCTGCATCCCCCTGCGGGGACACTCAGGACACACTGAGGGCCAGTGGACAGGAGCTGGAGGCTCGTGGCTCCTGGCTGCACCCTCTGCTCAGAGGACACGAGATGCCCACACATTTCTGCTTCCCGTCCTCTCCCCTGGGTCACACTGTGGAGCTCGAGAGCAGCACCTTTCTGATCTCCTCTGCCACCGCTTCCCACATCGCCTGCCTTCGGCAAGCCCTGAACCATGCAGGACTCTTTTCTCCAGCAAAAGCTGGCCTGCAAAGCACAGCTCATGCTCCCCAGCCACCGCAGAGGGAGTTCAAATCTGCCCTGAAGGACAGCCCTCCAACCTGAACTGGCTGTGGGCAGGCAAGGTAACATTTCCCAGACAAACCAGGGCCCAGAAGCTAAGTCCCTCAGGGAGAATGCATAGAGCAAAACTTTAGTCAGAGAGCAGATCACCAAGAGAGAAGTCTATCCAAAACCCTAAACACATCATCTGAGGAAAGGAGTTCGTCCTTGTGTCCCATGATGGAGCTAAAGACACATTCTCTTCGTGAACGAGACCTATGCAATGCTGGGCAAGGCAACCAGGCACAAGTACCAGTTCCCAAACCTCTGTCTTTCACTTCAGGGCCAGGCTTTAACCTGTGCCTTCCCTTAGGAACAACACTCAAAAAGCAGGGAAACCAGTCATAGCACTGAACATGCACATGTAACTAAATATTCCCCCATTCACACACAGCTGCTCTGTGCTATTTGCTTGGGGCAGAGATCTGTAGCCCCAGTCTTTGCTGCTCCAGTCAAGTGTTCACAGCCAAAGCACTGAGCTTTCAGATGTCTGCAATCCCCAGACACGTTACGTACAAGGACTAGGACACAAGAAGTTCCCCCTTCGGTGCTGAGGCCTCTGCCTGCAGGTTTTTTTACATCCCTTTGCTCATCCCCAATAGCAAATCTCATATTTTCACTGTAGCCACTGGTTCTGCTGCCTTTGGGCCAAGCAGAGGTCCCTCTGCCAGCAGTTGTCAGAGGAGCAGAACAGTTTTGAAGCAAATTCCCCAATCTTCCCCAATCCTATGCATTGGTTTTATTTGCTGAACAGCTTTAGTACAAGAGAAAAGGTTTCTTCCAGAGAAAACTAAGCCAGAAACTCTTCTCCAGGCGCACATCTGACACTTCCAACCCACAACCGGGGCACAGTGGACCAACCAAATCACTTGTCAGCCTCAAAACACACACCTGGGCAGGGCATGGGAGGGAGGGGAGGCAAGACTAAGTCTAGTCCCACATAAAGCCTCCAGACTGCACATGCAGGAGGTGTGGGGGCCTCAGCAACAACTGCTGCAGTCTGACCCCCTCCTGCCACACACAATTGCAGACCCTGAACGTGCCAATGCCAAACCTACCCACCCAGCTGGCACCCCAGACACTTCGAATGAAGAATCTCCTGGTAGCTGTCTTAGTCCCCCCAAATCCAGCTGTAATTTCACCTCGCCCTTAGCCCCGCAGGGCTGTACAACCATGCCTGGCTTGGGGCTGCCAATGTTGTCTGCAGATCTCCTAACCCTCCTCCTCCTCATTTCTGATGCTGTAACAAACACCTTCAGAACAAACAGAGTTTTCCCATAGCAGAGTCAGAAAAATTGATGGTTTGTCCTCACCTATAACCTCATTTGCAAGAAAGCAGTAGCCCAGTTTCTCAAAATCATAGAAATTTAAGACTGTAAAGGACAGAAGACAACTGAGTGTTGCCCTGTGTAACCACCTTTCGGGTATTTGAGGAGTGTCATGTTCCCACTCTCTGGTTGTCTCATTTCAGACCAATGACACTCAATTCTTTCAACCTTCCCTTGTAAGCCATGTTTTTTGGATTTCTCAGCATCTCTCAATTCTCCAGTGCTTCACCAATTTCTCTGTATTTTTCTTAGAAATAGATATTTCATTCTTTTTAAAAATAAACTATTTTTATTCACTAACATCACATGCAGGAGGAACAATTATACCCAGGCCCATACGGGTAGCACTCATGTTAATACATCCTAAAATGTTAATGCTTTGCTTTTTGGCAACAGCAGGGCATTATCACACCCACATCCTTTCCTGCAAAAATGTTGCCTTGCCAGATATTTCATATATCAAAAGCAGAAACATGCGTATGTGTATGTATTTCTGCCTTTGATTTCTCCTTCCTGCATGGAATATGGACTTTTCTACTGGTGTAGGCCAGCTCTGATTCTAATTGTGCCTGGACTGTCACCTACATGACATGGGCTGGAGTTAAAAGCCTTATAAGCATATAGGCTCTGCCCTCATCCACCTTTGTTTAATATAGGAAATTGGGGGAGTCCACTAAACAAACCACTTTTCCAATAATTTGCTTTTCTTATCTTTGTCTCCTCTCCACCATGTGGAGCAGCCCATGGGGCAGAGCAGGAGCGGGGTCTTTGCAGGATCGCAGCTTCATGTCACTGCCACATGGCCAAGTGCCACGGGAAACCACAACTGAAGGGATATGTGGAGGGCGGCTCCATGCAGCCACGCTCTGGTAACAGCACCCACCAGCCTCCTCGCTGTAACCCCCCTCCCATTTACTGCCCTGGTTTAGCACCTCTGAAGCATGGCTGTGGTCATGCTCCCCGGCTGCAGCTGGGCCGGGGCACGGGCCAGCCCGCACAGCCCTGGGGACCCTCCACACCCCAGGCTGTCACACCAGGGCTTTTTCCCCAGCATGTATCAGACCGATGAACACTTCTGCAGAGCTGAAGGACCAAGATGAGACAAAAATTGTCACCATGACCCTTGTTGCTGCCACCACTAAGTCATATTTCCCCTCGCAAAGGTGGCAGTGGACGTACGTTGCATGCATCATCACTGCAGATATTTTTACTGCATGGAAATTAGCCCAGCAGGAATTCAATTCCATTAAATTCCATTATTCTGAGAAGGGAAATTCAGTGCTGACTTCAAGGAACAGCAGTCACATAAGAAGCAGAACGGCTCAGAGAGGACAGAAAAGGAAACAGCCCCTGGGGAGGGGTGGGAGGATGCCAGGTGCCTGTGGGCAAGCTGCCCCCGGTCACCCAGACACCTCCACCCAAGAAAGGCCCCTCCGGAGGCTGCGTCATCCCTGCCCACCAGTGCCTCCCACGGCTCGTCACTGCCCTGACCATCTCCAAATGGTTTGGAGATGATCTGCAGGTCTGAGCTGCCAACATGAATGGGTCTGTAACAGCACCAGAGCCATGAGCACTGCAGCACCAGCGTCCAGGGCACCCTGAGCCCCCCAGCCAGGACAGCCTGCTCTGCACAGACCCCAGCCATCAGAGCACCCTGGACACAACTCTTCCCACAGCACCTGACAGCATCCTGCCCTGGGGATGGATCCAGACCCAGGAGAGCAGGCAGCCCCAGCTGGATGGTCCAACCCTGTGTCATTGTGCTGCACACTGAGATGGGGGACTGGTAGCAACTCCCCTGTGCCAGCAGCAGTGAGACTGATGTACTGAGACACGGACCTGAGCCCATCTGCACACAGAACCGCAGGGGGAGGGAAAGCTCTTGCTCAGCCTGTCAGAGGGCTGCAGCTCCTGCGGGGCTCCAGAGGTACCTGCACAAGGGAACAGCTCGGGCACCCTGACAAGAGCCTGTCCTCCCCCAGCCTGACCTCAGTCTGGGTCAAGGCCGCAGTCCTGTCATCCACAGAAGTTTGCTTTGTAATTCAGACACTAACAAAAAATAAAATTGCACTTTGGCACTTCACAGCAGCTCACTGATGGTAATGATTTGATCCTGAGGCACTGGCAGGACAAAGTCATAAGAACGAGGCTCAGCCACAGCATTTTTCGGGCACACTTGACTTTGCTGGAGTCATGCTACACTCGCTATACTCCAACAAAACCCCCAAAGAAGTAGAAGTCCTTGCTCTGGTGTTTACATTTCCTCATTCAGCATCGCTATGAATTTCCCAACTTAAACACATCATCCTTGAGCGAGGGTCATTGGATTTCTACTTTCCACTGCTTGACAGACTCTACTGTTGTCCTTAAACACAGCTTCAGAGTGCCAGATAATGAGTACTAACTACATGTGGTAACCTAGGAGACAAGGGGGATTCCCAAAAATCAGTGCCAGAAAATATGGTAACCTACAACTAATTAAGAAAAAAAGGAGAACTAGGCAAGCCCTGTGCATTTGCAATTGTGCTATAAACAGTGCAGTCATCTGCCTGTGAGCTCTGGTGGGGGCAAAACACACTGGATAATGACTTGAGATTCCCAGAGCCCACAGGCAGGGTCCTGCCCTCACCCTGGGCCCATCACAGAAAAGGAAACTGCTTCTTGACCACAGCCAGCTTTAGGTTCAGATCCTAATATGCAAGAGGCTATTCTGTGCACTACACAAAACATCATTCACTGTGGGGAACTGCTGGAGATCATTAGAAGAGAAAGATTGCATCACCCTACCTGGGCCACTTTCATCCTCACACATTTCTGCCGGTTAGAAGCAAAAGGTTCAGAGGCAAAGGGCATGGAGCCCAGCCGGTCCGCAGGTCCGGCAGCCACGGCCATCGCTGTGCCCCCAGCACGGAGGGGATGGCAGTGCGGCTCCTTCCAGGAGGTGTAACAGCAAACGCCTGTGAGTCTTGGGGAAGATCTATCACTGGGACACCCTGAGCAGCTCAGAGCACATGTGTTAAAGAGATAAAATAATATTTTCCTGGTTAGCTCCAACACTTTATTGAATAAAGTTTAAAATCTTCACCCTGACTCAATCCATCTGTGCAGGTGTCATAGTACTTTCTCATTTTTAGTTTGGAGAGGAAGAAAATGCAGGGTGAGCAGATAAAGCAGTTGCCTGATTTGAATTTCACTTCTAGCCCATAACTCTTCACAGAGGTCAAGGAGAAAATGACAGGTGGAAAAATGTATCTTGGAATCACCAACTGGAGGTTTAAGAAGATTCATTTCCAAAGCGCGTTACTGCAGACTGCGAGAGGAGACGAGCGGGGCTCGCTGGCTGGATCGATGGCGCAGGATGTGAACAGCACGCACAGCCTGCCAGGACGGGAGCGGGTGGCACAGCACTCCTGTTGCTAGGCTGAAGACACTCTGTTTTAAACCTGCTTTTTAACATTCTGGAGAAAGTTCCATTTCACTGCCCGTCCCAGTGAGCAGTGTCCAAAGCTGCAGTGAGCAGCCCTGGGCTCACCCACTGTCCCCGAGGATGGCCCGTGCAGCACTGTGCTGGGACCCACAGTGCCTGGGCTGGAGGACGCCCCGGCAGAGCTGCCCAGGGAGTCGGGCTGTGCCAGGAGCACGAGCTGTGCTGCCCCACACCCAGGCAACATTCATTTTCTGTGTCAACAGAGCAGTATTTTGCAGTTCAAGTTTCTGGGAACTGTAAATAAACTTGAATTCACTTGTCATCTCAGAGATTCACCAAGCTCAAAAGTTTTAATTTCAGTAACTGGATAAAACTTTCTCCCAGCACAGGACTGCGGGTTGTGTATATTAATAGAACTTCCTCAAAACAAATGAGAAGTCACTGAAAGCATCACAAAAGGAGGACAGCAACAACCAGTCATTCCCCCACACCAACAAGACCTCGGATTTAACTATGCAAGCATTGTTGCTGCTCTGTAATCACAATCTCCAATCAGCAGTTCGCAAGGGGAGGCAGCGCAGGGTGCCAGCCCCCGCCGCTGTGCCGCTGTCTCGGGAGCGCGCTGCCAGCCCTTCGGTAACGGCAGGACAGACACAGCACACTGACCTCCCCGTGATGACCTGCGGGAGGGGATCCCTAGGGACTGTGCCTCAAAGCCAGGCAGCACAAGGCATCCCCTGAGTGCACGGCCAACTCCTCGGATACTGCAAAGCTACAGGAAAGGACCCAGCTCACCAGGCCTGCACAACACCAGGGTAAACTCACACAGCCGCCAGGTCTGCCCCAGCACCCTGGAGCTGATACGCTATCACTCATCATCCGGACACGACCCGGGCCCTTTCCTGCAGCAGAAGGAGCAGGAGGCTCTCAAGCCACCACACCATATCTGCTGAAGGGGCACAGATACACCCTTGGGCACATGGAGACAGATCCAAGGAGGGAGCACATCAGAGGTTGTGGGGTTAGTGTGCCCTGAAGCCTCAACAGAGGCACCCCGACCCCGAGAAGGGTGATGCCACCACTGGGGTTGTCCAAAGGAGAGATGCTGGGGAGGACCATGCTAACGGTGCTTGTGTGCATCAGGTGCTGCATCCCCGCAGAGGCCCGGGCTCCTCACAGCCCCCAGTGCCCGCTGGGCCCCTCCTCCCCCATGCTGGTGTGGCCTGGGGCCATGCGGGCTCCTGGAACGCGAGCGCGTTTCTCTGCTCCGTCGCCTGCTGGAGCTGTTACCAGCAGCAGCTCCCTTCTGCCTTCTGGAGACAGCCAATTTTCCCCATCGGCTGTGACAGGTTTCAGAGCTGCAGCTCAGCACAGACATCTTGTACTCAGCACAAGGACAGAATTCCTTTCACACATTTCAGTGCTACCGACCCGCTTACGCAGCCCTGTCACCAGCTTGTCCCAGAGCCTCCCCAGGATTTAGAAATAGCAATCACGAGGCCTTGTACTTTTTCTTCCTCTTGCACAGAGCTTCCCAACACTGTGCACACAAACACGCATGTATCTTGCTGGGGGGAAGTTGTGCCCAGGATGTTTTGCATCCACTCCCGAGTGCAGCCCTGACTCCAGCCCCGTGGCAGAGTCCTGCTGGCTGTTAGCACTGCTCTTCCCGGGAAGGTGCCACGAGCATCAGAAGGGACCCCCGGGGAGCCAGCACAGGCAAGCAGCTGTGCCAGAGGGGATGGGCACTTCCCTCCCAGCCACCAGCCACCCTTTGAGGTTTGCGGTCTGCTCTTGGACACTCCCCGACACCGTCCAGTCCTTCCCTGGCAGCACATCACTATGGAGCTGCACCACTGGCCCTTGCCGGTCTCAGGCAAAAGCCAGGACTCTGACAGCACATTCAGTCTGCAGAGACAGGTCAGGCTTCCCCAGGCTGTTGCAGGGCTGTAACAGCACAGGCTCACCAACACCGGGCACCACTCCACCAGCCTCTCCAGTACAGCTCAGGAGTGCCCCGTCCCACCCCACCAAGGCTCCTCCTCAAAGCCCCACAGCTGCATCCTTACACTGACACTCCAAGCCGCCCAGAGCCACCCCAAGCTCCTGGTCCTGCTCCCCTCACCGGCAGCTCCCCACTCATTCCCACAGGATGCTGTCAGCTTTGCTTTATTTGTGCTCACTGAGCCCCTGTTGGAGGGGAAATCACTACAATACCCCTGTTAAAAAACCCTAAGGGCTCCACTCCTGAAAGGTGCAGTAATTACACAGGTTTGGGTCCCTGCAGTCTCACACTAGCACCGCTCAACCTGGGAGGGCTTTTGCCCTGCCCTTCCCTGAGCACTGACCGTAGAGGCCAATGGTTTAATATTGTCATTTCTTTTCTATTGTAATGCTCTCATTTAGCACAGTAACTTATTTTTAATAGAGTTTGGAAAGATTTTTTGTATGTCTTCACTTCTACTCCAAGGATGTTTGCTCTCAATTTATTTCTGCTCCTCTTATCTTCCCAACAACTGCATCTCTTGTTCCAAGTCCTGCTCATTTTCTGCTCCTTATTGTGATTTTTCTTTAATTTCATCTTGTTCCCACACTTCCCAATCACACATTTCATCACTTCTGCTTCCCTATTGCCAACAATATGCGATTTCTTTATCTTAATTGTATCACCCAGTCATCTGGTTCCAGGGTGGCATCTCTTTACCTCACAGTGCAGTCCCTTTAATCATTACTGCTTCTGGCATGTAATAATAATAGCTGAGACAAGCTGTTAGCTTTCACCTCCCAGTTACAGTCACAAGTTTTCTCCATGTAAGTCCTAACAACAACAAACTGAAAACTCTCCAGACATCACTTCATACAGACCACAGAAGGACCCCCCCACTCCACGAGCCCCTCTCCTCAGCTTCCAGCTGAGCAGCAGGGTGAGGTGCAGGACCAGCCCCTGAAGAACAGAAGCCCTTTGGAAGGGCCAGACCCAAGCCCTTGCAAGGAGCCCATGAGCTGACATCCCTGTGCACCCTCCTGGTTGGCCACACAGCCATGTCTGTCTGCTCCCCTCATGTCTCCTTCTCACAGAGCCTGGGCCAGAGGTCTGATGATGGGCAGAGCTCTCCACAGGGGAGGGAAATGCAGCCTTCCTCCACAGCAGCTGGGACACCCTTTTCCCTCCAACCCGCCCAGCTGCACCTCTCCAAAACTCAACTACCCACAGAAAGGCAAAGCTCCACGTGCGTGGCAGTGAGCCCCTCACCCAGCAGAGAGGGCTCCTCACCATCGCTCCCTGGCTCGGGGGGGGTCCTTCTCCCACCAGGCTGGGGGACCTGGCACCAAGTGTCTTTACTTGGTACATGGCAGAGGTTACCAACTGGGTGAGACATCTTCATCTGGCTGTCTCCAAATACACCAGGACCCAGCAGCACCTTGCTCTGGTAACTGGCTCCGCAGGCTGCCACATGCAGCGCCCTCCACATCTCAGGCTCCATCCAGATCCTCAGTTTCTAGCACCCAAAGCCCTCCCCCATCAAAGTTTTCAAATGGCTTATTCATGTCTAGAGCATCTTCAGCATTGGGGGGCTGTGGGGGGTGGCCTGCCCAGTGCAGGCAGTAACAGCTCCTCTCCAGGAGGGCAGGAGGGGCATCAGCCTCACCAGACCAGGTTCAGAAGAGAGACCTTTGCAGGGCTGCCCGAGAGGCACGGTCACAGGAGCCCAACAGCTCCATGCTTGCTCCAACCCCATACTAGCAGGTTTTCTGGATAAAAACTTTCTCCAGCTTCAGTAGCTCCAGGAAAACGCAGAGCTGTGAATGCATTGCAATTTGTTAGCAATGAGAAGTTGTACATGTGGGTGGGAATAATATTGATACTAAGAACAGCTCAACTGCCCCTGCAGAAGCCAACACAGCGTAGAAGGAGTAGCTGCATGTGTCACTCAGCACCTCTGTATTCTGATCCACCAGCGCTGCTTAGAAGGTTAACGAGACCCTGGCTCATACAGGGAGGAGCATTTGACATGTCAGAGGGTACTGTGGTGCCAGCTATGAATCAGTGGAGGAGAGCATCTGGTCACCTGGTCTGCACAATGGTAGAACTGAATCTGAGCTTGAATAATACAGGTCAAAAAAAAGAGAATGGAGTGGGGGGGATTATACAGGAGGAAAATCTGACAATAGGCGTTATTTAGCCTGGAGAAAAGCCATTTGCACAATGCACCATATTTTGTATTTGTCAATGTAAAGCGATCCTTGGCGATCTGTCAGAGAACTCTAGGCAGGCCCATACTAAAGGTCAGCAGCTCAAGCAGAGGAGGAATGTGCCCCATCAGCTCCCCGGGGCGAGGGCTGTGCTCGTGCTCTGCTCCTGTCCTACCCTGTGCAACGAGTCTGTGACCACAGCACCCAGGCACAATGGTGCTGCAGGTCAGCAAAATTAACTGCTATATTACAGCAAGAGAAGTAGTCAGAAAAGAACCACTCTGTCCCTCAGCATTGCTACAGGGCTGATTTATCCTCTAGGGCAACAGTACTTTTAGAGTTCAAAAGTTTAATATATCATAAGTGTAACCACTCAGAAACATGGGCAGAGGGAGACCATGGAGCAGGTGCCAAACATTTCCAGAACTACCAAGTCCACAAGCTGCTTCAGGATGAAGAGCTGCATATAGGAGACAAAAGGAGATGAAGCTCTTATTAAGTGGTAAGAAAGCAGATACTGTGCAGTAGCTGGAACAGGACAGCACTGACTGACCCAGATGTCTGTACATTTATGAACAGGGAAGGAAAATTCACAAAGAACTAAACAAGGCTCTAGATCAGTAGCAAATTTCTTTAACAGCCCTGTGAGCTTTGCCTCTGCTCCTGCCAAAGGAAGAGAAGCAGCATGCAGAGGGTGCTCAGGTTTGGAGGACAGTGCCACAGGCTGGTACCAAGCCTCTGTCTGAAAGGTTTAACAAACCAAGGTGAGGATGGGCCAGCGCAAGTGAAAAGGCAGAATGTCAGTGTTGGCACAAAGATGTACAAGAGGACTATCAAAAGAGACTGTCAGCATCTAGCACCGGCAGAGACAGGGGGGAGGTGCTGGACCGGTCCCTGGGAAGCAGTCGCTGTGCAGAGACCCAAGTTCCAAACCCAGCTCTGCACAGGCTGCTCTACAGAGCTCAGCTTCACGGTGCTGAGACAGGGGAGTCCTGGCTCAAGGCTTGTCCTGACCCAGAGGAGAAGGCCAGGGTGTGAATTGTGTATTACAGACGATCACAGCAAGCATAAGGGTCACATGAACAGGAAAGTACTGCTTCCCAAAGCAGCGCTGAAACAGGTGTCCTTACTGGTCTTTCTGATGCATGAAGGGGCTGCCAGGACACAGGAAGAGCCTGCAGAGATTTCAGGGAGCGAGACACAGCACAGGACAGTGACAAGCCACCAGAGAAGCAGAGCTGCTGGCAGGAGAGCCCCTGCTCTAGCATTCCCCCCACATACTACAGCTTTAGAGAAAACCCCTGCGTTCCTCTGCTGGGACCCGCCGAGGCAGGAGCAGCCAACAGGATGCTCAGAGCTTCAGCGGTCCCGGGGAGTGGGTGAGAGGCAGCGAGAGCACCCGTGGGAACCTTCCCTTCGGAAGTCCCCGAGGCTCAACTCTGAACACGACTGAAAGAGCTGCGTGGCAATAACACTGCTTTCATTGCTCCTTATTCCCATACATTGAACCTGCATACTCATGTGGCTTAAATCTTCGGCATTCAAGGCATGTTGATGTATTGAAATATTTCTTCCATGCAAATAAGACTCTATATAATCCATTCTAGGCAGCCATAACTTAAACTGACAGCTACTAAAAACTGGGGGAGACTGCCATGGGCATGACAAACACAGATAATAATACTTCACTGCAAAGTGAAACGCACCAAGAGTCAGCCCTGGGAACAGCTGGAAAAGTCCTCCCGGGCACTCAAAGGTACCTGGATGAATGGTGGTTCACCTGCCCAGGTCTGGGGCTCAGGGAACAGTCCGAGCCTCAGCACTTGAGCTTCTCCCCTTAAAAAGGAGCCACCAGAGGGAAAATAAAATCAGCAACAGAGGCCATCTGAAGTGAAGTTAGAGCCTGCTCAGCGAGGAGCTCTCCAAGGGCACATCTTCCCCAAGGAAGAGCTGCCTCCTCAGCAGGCACCCGCATCACCTCAAGAGCTCCCACTCTGCACGGGCAGAGCCCACCGCTCTCCCCCTCTCTGCACTGCCTAAAGGCCCCCACACCCGGCTGCAAACTTGCACAGCCCCCTGCCCCCCCCCAGAGACCCCCGTCCTGAAGCACAGGACCAGAGCTGCTCTCTGCTGTGATCCCCGAGCCATTTCATTCTGACACAGCCCTGCTCCAGCCACCAACCAGAGCTTCCCCCACGCTCAGGCCTGGCCAAGCTGATTTTTCTAGAGAACCACCTGTATCCCATCTGCATATACATTTGTGGGTAATAAGGCCAGGAGGGACCCAATGATCACCCAGCCTGACCTTGTGCCAAGCACAGGCCATCAGACTGCCCTGGATTAATTCCAGTTTGAACAACCACAAGTCTTTTCAGAAATAAAACATTTGATCTTCACTGCAGCACTTCTAGTGAGGAAGAGATCCTAGGTGCATTGCTCCAGTGCTTAATTACACTCACAGTTTCCATTGTGTGGCTTCTTTCTAATCTGAACTTGTCTGTCTTCAGCTGCATCTAGTTAGACAGACCTTTGTCTGCCAGACAACAGAGCTGTCTGCTATCAGAGCTCCGTTCCCTACATAAGTACTTATGGGCAGAAGTAAGTTGCTTCCGCAGCCTGTCTCTGATAGAAAATAAAGAGATCTCTCTCCTGCAGGCTCTCACCTTATGGCATGATTTCATTCTCTGTAATCATCTCACAGCTCTTCCTAACTCTTCTCTTAGATGTCAGCTTCCACCCAAGCACAGCTGCCAGAACCAGGCACATTGCTCCAGCCACACTGCCAGGAAATAACCTCCGACACCCACCTATTCTCTGCTGCATCCATGAAAGGAGTTGGCCCCTCCAGTGCCGCCAGAACCACCCTTCCTCCCTCACAGGGTCACCAGTTCCCAGCAAAGCTTTCGCCTCCCTTTATCAACATTGTTTAAGACTTGGCTTCGCATTTACAGTCTCCTTACATTTACATTTCCGTTTTCTTTCACTAGTTTACATCTTTCTCCTAAAATTCTTGCTCCCAAATGATATGCTTCACAATTTTTTTCAACTTTGTGAAATTAGCCCTTCTAAAACACCAAGTGTACATCCATATACAGGTTTGTATTTTATTGTGTTCATACATAAGAAACACAGTTGAGTCACAACGCCCTGCATCAAAGCTACCCCAAAAGTTTAGTTCAGTGACCAGTCCCCCTCTGCCCAAGCAAGGGCAAATGCTGGACTCTCGGGTGCAACTCCTGAGTCAGGGAACTGCCACACAGAGGTTTTAGAAATGCTGAGACCATTTTAGTCCTGGTAGCATGGGACCTCCAGCACACATCACACCAAGCAAAATATCCCATGCAAACCTGGTGTTTTCTCCCTCTTTCTGTACTCGCATGGAGCTGATCCTCCTGCTCCATCACACCTCCCGTGTGCCACAGCAAACACTTGCTCCCAGCCCACCTCACATGCCACATGCCAAGGCATCCACCACCACGGATCCGAGATCCCTCGCTGCTGAGCTGCCAGCTTACAACAGAATGACCTTCCACCACCTTTGCCCCTCAGTCTCTCCCAGAGAGATAGAACCCCACAGATTTCTGGTGATGGGTTTTCCAATGTTAACTTTCCAGTTAACTTTCCCAGCAGGTCTCAGCAACAACAAATAGTTCAAACTGGCTCTCATAAATGAGCAATTCTGAATCTTCTTGTTTATCACCCAAGCTCCTGGCACTGATGCACAGCAATTAAATAACTTTGTTAATGTATCTTTCCCAATTCCTTACTGCACAGACAGGAATGCCTCAAGATCTTATCACCCCTGCTCACAGTCAGGGATTTATAAGCACAGGCAGTAGCTCAGATAAAGATATTCCAACTGGTGCATGAAATCATACCAAAGCTCTCCCCAGTCCCCCCACAACAGGCTACTGCAGCCCTTAGGATAAAAAACTGCTGCTTCAGACAGAGATGTTGCCCCTAGCTAGATCTCTTTGAGAACCAAAGTTCCCTTCTAATCAAATTGTCATGCCAATGACTGTCTTTACCATCATTGTAATTAACCTCCTCACACATAAAATGCAAATGATCAAAGTGTTTCTCTTCTCCAGGGCTCTGTGTGACTCACCAATCTGAGAGGAGCAGTGGCTGGTCCATCCCTGCTGCTGGATGTTCTGCACCTTCTCCTGGCTCTCACAGGACAACACTCCTCTCCATGGGCACTGCTAATCACCAACACCACCTCAGCTTCACTGCTCCTGCCCTCTTTTTATGGAAGGAGAAAAACCCCACCACACAACCCCTCACAAACAATTGGTCACTGGTCTGAAGAGGGGTGGGGAGAGCACAGCAGTGAGGCCGATGAGGAGGGCAACAGCAGCACCACCTGCCCCCAATCAAGTCTGCAGAATGGGCACAAGCCAGGTGGAGCTCGTGAGCTGCTCTGGGGCAGACCCAGGTGCGAGGGGCCGGGCATGTGCTCTGATGATGGGTGCTACCCAGGCCGCCATGGGGGCTATCCAGGCCCTGCTGTGGCAGGGTTTGATGGGGGCTATCCAGGCCCTGCTGTGGCAGGGTTTGATGGGGGCAAAGCACATCTCCCCTTTTGCCTCTGCACTTTTGATAAAGCCCCCCTTGGGCATGACACCTTCCGAGGTTACTCTGAGCCTTGTTTATCCAAATATCCCAAAGATTTTTGCTGGCTGATGCTGCTTTGCTTTCCCCTGAGGACGCTGTCCTTTGCGTGGGATGGTGGATAGCCCCAGAGAGAACCACCGAGGAAGAAAGAGAGACAGAAACATGATTTCTTTTTTTCATGCCAGACCAAGGCACCCACATGACGTGGAGAAAATTAACTCTGAATCTGCCTAGTGAAAGCTATTTGTTTCCAGGTGGCACCTACCCAGAGGTCAGCCTACATGGTCAGCTTTCAGTTCTGGTGTCTGGAAAAGAAAACACACAAAATACTTGTGCTTTTCTCTGGCACCTAGCAACAGTGCTCAGTGCTGTGAATAAAACCAGCCCGGAGCTCTGCAGGAAGTACAGGAGGAGGACAAGCCCTTGGGCTAATTTACAAGGAATGAAAACACTTTCTACACAATGTCCTGACACTGTGGCAGCCATTTTCTCTACACAAAACAAATCCAATATTTGTTGTTCTTTCAGCCAGGCTTTTCCTGCCCTAGAAACAGTTCTGAAGTGCTCTTAAGCATCCCCTGTGCTGCTAAATTACTTGTGGCTGCTGAAGCGTCGCCTCCACAGGGACATTTAAGTGGGGGTCCCTGCTGGGGGGCAGGGGTCTGGCCAGGCCGCGCAGGAGGTGCCATCCCCGCAGGGTCACTCCTGAGCCTCAGCAGCTGCTCTGACGACTGCAAGCCCCAGCCAGCAGGTTCCCCCGAGGCGCCGCGTCGGCATCCTGCGCAGAGCCACGACGGGGATGGGGTGCTGCTGGCCCCGTGACAAGGCAGAAGCAGGGTGCTGCTGGCTCCCCGGGGTGCCACGAGGCAGCGCATCACCTGCCCATGGGAAGAGGAGCCGTCTGGAGGCTCCTGCACAGCGTGGTCCTCCCAGTCTGGGTCTCACAGGATGGGTCCTGGCTGGGGAGGCAGCTCCAGGCAGCTCTGTCCCTGCTCTCCTCATCTGTCCCACCCCCCACAGGGACCAAGGAGAGCGCAAGGCCTCATCTGCAGGAGGCAGCTGCCTTGCAAAGCCACGAGAACCGCTGGAGGATCCGTTCAGACTCAGAACTGGTGACCCACTAAGAGAGGATCAAAAAAGCCCTTTCCTCACACCCCAGCTGGCAGCAGTTACCGTCTCAGCACCGGGCGCAGGGCTGCAGCACAGGGTTCCCACCAGTCCAGCCCCAAGAGCATCCTCCAGCACCCCCCGCCCACGGCAGCTCGCACATCCCGAGGGAGCCACGCTCCCGCTACACCAGCGCTTCTTGGACGAGGGGTTGTCAAAGGCTGTGGGGCCCCGGCTCAGCAAGCTGACATCATGTGCCTGGTGTTGCCAAACATGGATGAGCTGTTGCTAGAACAATCAATTTTTAAATATCTCTCTGCCTGTTATGCTCAGCCCTGCAGTAACTATAGTAACGGTGCTCCGGGCTCCCCCTCTTCACAGGTGCCACAGCTGCGCCCAGGGCTGGGGGGGGCTCTGGGGACTTGGGGGGCTGATGCCTCCCAGGCTCTGCCCTGGGCTGCACTGCGGGTCACCACAGAGCCACCCAACCTCCCTGGCATGGGGACTCTGCCGACACCGGGCAGCTCCGGCCTCTCTGACGGCAGAGGAAGCATTCCCGCGCTGCGGCAGCCCCAGTGCTCTGGGAACGGGGGTGCCCCTGGAGTGGCCACGCTGCCCACCACGTGGCTTTCACAGAGCCCTACCCCGAACACGGTCCTGCAAAGCAGATCTCCTCTGGCACGTGTGGCTTTAGGCAGGAACTCCAACAGCCCTGGCACAGCCCTTGGTCTCCGTCCCTGAGCCTCGGGGAGTGCCGGCAGGCGGGTGCCGTGCGAGTGCCCTGTCCATCCCCAGCAGTGCCGCCACCGGTGCAGGTGCTCCCGGGGAGACTGTGAGTGTCACAAGGCAAGAGTGAAGAGTAAACCACACTTGTCCTGTTTGCTGAGCTGAATTAAAGGATCAAGCAACTGATTCTGGGATCAGAAGCACAAAAAGAAGGAACAGCGACGTGTGCTGCAGTACCGGATGCTCGGTCACTGCCGCCGAGCTCGGGGCTCCCCTCCGGCACGCAGAGGCCTCTCTGCAGGGCGGGCGCAGAGCACTGCTCTCGGGGCACACTCTTATCGGTTCCAAGCCCCGTTTGGATGGTGATCCCACCCTCAATGCGTGGCTCACACACCGCCTGGTCTGGGGCGCAGCCTCCCACCCCCTGCCCAGCGGGATCGCATCTCCCGGTGGCAGGGGGGGAGCAGGGCAGGAACCCCCTGCCCCGGTGCAGGAAAGCACGTCACGATGCGGTCCTGGGGACCTGGCACCCATGGGAGAGCACAGAAGAAGTGCTTAGGCTTCTGCGGGGATGTTTACCTTGTTTCTCTCCCTACCTCCATTCTGCTCAGTAAAAATGCAAATAAAGTGTTGTCATTAAGTTCACTCTTTTTGCAATGCAAATAATGTGTGCGTTCCCTCTGTACCTGCCTCCCAGATTTAGGAGGTGGATAACAAGGAGGGAGGTGGGTTGGCTGAATTGCAACCTTAATTGGACTCCTCCCCAGACAACATACACTGAATTTTTCAAAATCATATAAATCATGTAATATCAATTATTCAATCATTCTGCTAATCTCAAGGCTTCCAGAAGACCTCTAACTTTGTATAAAAGCTATACACGACATATCAATTATTGACAGCCTTGCCATCGGAGGATTAACACCCAAGAACATATCCCTTCTGAATGCAAGTGGAGCGCACAGTCCTCCCCTGGGAGGTATTACCTCTGCTAGTCAGAGTGCTCTTGGAGAGGCTTCATCACACCAAATCCCACCACTGCATTTTATAAATCCTGTACTATTAGATGCGTTTATCCTGCAAACAACTTTGCAGTATAATTCCCAGGATTTTTTCCTGAGATTACTGAGGTCCATGTAACCAAGGTACACAAAGTTAAGAAATTAATACAGAGCACATCTGGCAGTTACGTACGCAGACGGAGTGTCCGACGGGATCAGCCTCCCCGCGTACACACCCCGTACCAAGAAGGGCCACATCCTTTGCACGCAGTGGAAGTTGGGAGGGGGCAGCCCCTGTGACACCTTAGGGGAACCATGTGCTCTGCCAGCCTCTTGTTTCCCTTTCCTCAGCCCCAAAATGGACAGTTGCATCCTCCATCTGAGCAGAGCGGGGGTCAAATTTAATCTTCTCCCATAAACCAAGTTTTCCCTTCACGGCCTTTCCGACACGCTGCTGGGCATCCTGCTCACAAGGGATGATTTGTCTGGCAGCTGTTTCCCCAACGGGATGCTCTCCCGGCCCACGGTTTGCTGTGGAGGCAGCTCTGCCCCGGCACAGGGTACGCAGCAGAGAGGGGCTACGGCAGAGAGGGGTAAGACAGACAGAGAGGGGCTACAGCAGAGAGAGAGGGGCTACAGCAGATGTTTTTCACTGGCAGTTCTGAAAGCATCTGATGCAGCTGCTGCAGGCTGTGAACAGCCAGGAGCCTGCCAGCACCATGCAGAGGGTTTGGATGCCTCCCACAGGCAGGAGGGGCAGAGAGAGTTAATTAAAATGCACTGAGCAAGTGTAAAGTTTTATTACGAGACACAAAGGTAGGCTGGTTTCTTCCTCCAACAGACACATCTGCATAATCCAGCTTGGGCTCCTGCAGCTGCACTGCGCTGTGCATGCTGCTGCCACTGATATTGTTTTCATCTATTTTATTGAAAAAACACTATCCAAGGTTTAAGCTGCATAACAAGCCCTGCTGAGCAGTAATGTCTTTGCTTTCTTTCTGCAGACAAATCTGACTGGAAACTCCCAGGTAGTAAGTGACCATCCTGCAGACAGGCATGCCCATCTGCCACCGCCTCTTCTGCAAAACTAGGAAACATCAGGAACGGGCAACGTGATGGCGGGAGGGGGATTCCAGCTCCACACAGGCTGCAGTTGTAGCCCATGCTCCCAAGCCAGGGCAGCGCCGTGTCTGCCAGGTACAGGAGAGTCGCCAGGAGAAGTGAGGCGGGTGCAACCCTCCTGCGCGGGGGACTGGATACGCGTGCTCGGTGGCAGGCACCGATTCCCACAGGGAGATGAGCCGCACGCAAGTCCCTGATGAGACAGAGCCTAGAAAATACGTCAGCACCAGCGGGCTGAGACCCGCTCCGGCCCAGCCAGGCATGGGAGCCAGCATGCGCCCCACGGCCAGGGCCACGGCCAGAGCCACGGCCAGGGCCACAGCCAGGGTGGGCTGGCAGCCCGGCAGCACAGTGGGACTGGTGCCTGTCCCTCCGGCCGCAGGCTGCAGGGTATCTTCCAGCAGGAAGCAAATGCCAGCTGGGAGGATCAAAGGGCACCGGGACAAGCAAGGAGCAACTCCGGCTCTGGAAGCGTGATCTGTGTGGAGTCTGGGGCAACACGTGGCCCTGAACTCTGCTCGTGCCATCACTGCTGAGCGGGGAGCAGAGGAGCAGCGGGAGGTAGGACTGTGGGTCCCGCTCTGGCAGGACAGAAAATTGCATAAAGTGGGGAGGAGATGGTGCTGCCTCATTAATCATGATAAAGAACAAGCTTAAAGAGAGCCTGGCTTTCAGCATAGTAATTAATGAGCTCTTTAATTTTAGGCTGTAACATCCAAACTACCCCATTAGGCAAAGAGCAGCTCAAAGTGTCCTTCTGTGTGATGTCAGGGAGATACATGGGGAGTTCTGGAGTGCAGAGCACGAGGGGCCTCTCCTGCAGCGCCAGAGGTGCGCTGGGCCATGGTCTCAGCATGTTGGAGATTTAAAGCCCTCCTTAGCAGGTCAGCCTTTCTGCTGAAAGCCAGGGATGCCCCGTGCCCTCCTGCAAGGAGCTGCCAGCCCGCCCTGTCCTTCTGCAGGGGCTCTGAGAGGCCGTGCCTTGGGGGATGCCGGGCTGCAGGCATCGAGTCGGGAGGGAAGGGTGTTAGCCCCACGTCTGAGGGCAGCCCCGAGACCTGCGTACGGCACAGGGGACTGACATCCACACGTACAACTTGTGCGTCGGCCGGCGGCATGGCTGAGCCCAGGAAACCTCCAAGACCTCGGGTGGGGACAGGGAGAGCAGCAGACTGGGCAGCGTCTGGGATCAGTGCTTCCACAGCCGCTCGTTTTCCCGGGAAAGCATTCACAAAAATATTTCTGTTTCCCTGGTTGAGGCCCAGCCCAGACTGCCCTATTCTGGAGAGTGAACATACTGTGTACGTGAACTGGAGATTTGTCCCACATATTTTCCTCAAAGACTGTATGTCTTTTTTTTTTTTAATAACGCCAGTCATAAATGTCACGTGTTGGAGCCCAGATCTCATTATTGTGAGCAGAGAAATGTATGCCATGCAATAAATTCTTTTGTGGGAAATAACCCCGGTGACTAGAGGAATTTATGAATTTATTACTTTTTGTAGGAGCCTTTCCTCCTATGACTTAAGGAGAGATCTATCATCCTACAGGAGACCTTGCTGGTTCTCTGTTTGGAAACCTTTATAAGGCTTTATGTCGCATTCCCTGCCTTCATGTCCTAAGGATTCATTCTACATGAATCACTCATTACAAACAAGGCGTTCTGGAACCAGGCACCAGCACCTCAGCACCGCCATGGCCGCACTCCCGCTCGGGCCTCGCCCTGTGGCCACGGTGGGGTGACTGGGTTGTCCACACAGGCCCTTGCCTTACCCAGGCTCAGGCTGAGGGGTAGCAGGAGCCCTCGGCAGGGCAGAGCCCGCGCAGACCCTCTGTTCCGAGGGAGTGACTGGGCAGTGCTGCGGATTTCCCAGGACTCATGCGCGATGCTCCCAGAGAGTCACTTAGGACAAAGCCCAAAAGCAGAGAAAATCTCACTTCTTGCTGCAGGGAACCTTTGGCGATGGCTGCGGGAAAGGGTCACACAACACCCATCTTGTCGCACTGCGAGCTGAGAACATGTAGCCCGGCCACGCTTCACCATCCACCACCCTCGAGCAGCCTGAGGAGAGGAACTCAGCTGCGGCCACGTCCATTCTTCAGGGCCTCACTGGCTCCAAGAGGAAGCCCCTGGAATAATGCAGACAGCATCACCTCTGCTCCTTCTCCTAAAACCTCCCTGGCCTGCACTCTGCCTCTCCCATGCCCTCCTCCACTGCCGCATGCCGGAGACATGCCGGATGCGCGCGGCTCTTCCGGCATTGCAGGAGAGCGTGGGCTGCCCAGACCCGCTGGGCAGAGACCCCCAAGAGGCACAATCCAGCTGCCAGAGCCAGACCCCCGTGTGCTGCCAGGCACCCTGCCCGCAGCGGGGGCTGCCTCTGCCCGGCATGGAGGGTGCGGAGCTGCCTGTGCCGCACTCAGAGCTGGCTCCCCACAGCCCTCCGGATGCTGAGGACTGGGCTGTGTGGCTGGAACGGGGCTCAGGCTGCCTCCCTGTGCCCGCTGCAGCGGCACCGTCCCAGAAAGACCCGACTCCTGGCAGAGGTTACATCATTGTGATCTTCTGGGAAATCACTTGCTTTCTTGGGGAGACATGGCTCACCTCCCGAGCACAGACTGAAGCCACCAGCGCCGGCCCCACGCCCCAACCAGTCACGGCATGCGCTAACGAAGCTTCACCCCCGCTCCAGCGCCAGCGCCCTGCAGTGCCGCAGCCTCCCCTCCCTCCCCGCCAAAGCCATCGGCCGCACCATCGCAGGGCAGGACGGCGCAGGCTGGGGCGGCATGGCTCACCTGCCTCCTCGGGGCAGCTGGGCCCCCAGCTCCCGCCCCAGCATCGGATATTCTGCTGGCTTTGTGGAGAAGGGGTGAGCAGCTGCAGCGGTGGCGAGATGGGGCTGGCAAGTGTGGAACATCAGAGGAGTAAATCGCATCAGTTCAGCTCCAGACAGTGCAGAGAGAGAGAACACTCCCAGCAGGACCCTGCCTCAGCGCACAGGTATGGGTGCGTGATCGCTTAACGACGGAGCCGCTGTGAAATTATGCCTTGTTATCTCATTGTCAATTTTATTTTAATATACATTTGAAATACTCAGAATACAAACCTTTTCTGTAAGATTACAAAACGCTCGAGCACTTCTGCAATTTGGATGGCAGGGGATCAATTATTTGGGCATGGTTTTGCATATAATGGCCTGCAACAGATTGTAAAGTTTCTCAGTTAGCGAAGCAATTATGAATACTGAATACAAACTAATGGCTAGAGAGTGGTGGAACGGGGCCATCTGGACTCAGAGACACGCTTCTGGCTACGAGGGGAAGGAGTGTGGGGAGGGGACTCCTTCAGCAGAACGCCATAAGTACTTGGATAAGTGTGTGATCTTCACAGAGCCTGCTGTAGCAGAGTTGTGGTGTAAGAAACAGTGTCCAAGAACAAAAATAAACATAAACAAAAATACAAATACAAATGTAAAAGTAAGAAAGAGAGAGAAGCGTTGGAAATTATTTTGCCAAGAAAGAAGTTCACTCTTCACTTCCATGTGATTACTGTTTACTGCAGAAGACCAGATCACTTCTCTCATTTAATGATTCAAAACAGATTATTTTCAAAAATCCTTGAAAGCTTTCACAAACAGACTCCCATCCAGCCAAAACCCAGCTGGCAAAGCTCCTGAGTGTGAGGACAGATTTATTTAGCACTTCTCAGCAATGAATATTCAGGTTTATTTTGCTGAAAAGGGAATTAAGTCAGGGTTTTGACCATCCGAAGTGGTAATCACTGCCCTAAAACAGCAGAACCAAGAGCGATTGCCATGAAGGGCTCCAGAAACCGCCCCCTCCCCAGCACATTCCCAGCACAGGGCCCGCGGGCACCGTGCCCAGGCTGTCTCCAGCTGATCGCTCCTGGGCTCCCAGCACGTCCAGGCTCCCGTCCCGCTCCCCGCCGCCATGCTGGGGGCATCGTGCCACCCGCACCCCCCGGGGCGTACAGACCTGCCGGTCTTACTCTGCCGGCAGCATCTCCATGTGTGAGTCCCTCGCAGACCAGCACGGCCTCGTGCCGCGGCCCTGCCCAGCTCCCACGGCTGCCCACTCTGCCCATTCTTCCCACTCTGCCCCGCTCTGCCCGCTCTGCCCGCTCTGCCCACACTGCCCCGCTCTGCCCCGCTCTGCCCTGGTCTGTCCTGCTCTGCCCCACTCTGCCCGCTCTGTCCCACTCTGCCCGCTCTGTCCCTCTCTGCCCGCTCTGCCCTGCTCTGCCCGTGGCCACGCAGCTTGGAGTTACAGGCTTTATGGCCTGCATTTTCCAATCCATTCATAAAAAATGCATGTGGGATGAGAGGTTTTACACAGCAAACAGAACCGAGATTTAGGGCTACAAATGTCAGATTTCACAACGCTCCATCCATGAAACTGCTGGGAAGAAAGTCACATCACCAGTAGCATGAACCGGGGGATGAGGCCACAGATTGCCTAAAAGTAAATGGAGATGACATCAGGAGTTATTTTTCTCCTACTTCTAAAAATCAGCCTAGCAGGAACATCAAAGTAATCCATGAGTCTGGTCATTCCTGTAACACATTGGTATAAATCAGAAACAAAACTGTGGTCGAGTCAGGTAGAAAATCATCTTCCAGAGACATCCAACTGAGCTCAGCAAAGGAGAAAAGGCTGACACAACATCTTTAAACATTTTTAATTACCCTGTCAAACTGACAATTATGCAGCTAATTATTAGGAAGACAATACCAGATATACTGAATAGCACATCAACAGTGTTTTTATGTAATTATGCAATTTAATGAATTGAAGGCTACAGTAATGGACTATATCTGGTTAATTAGGGACTCCCTTTCTGCTAATAATGTCATTTATTTTCAATTCACTGTATTTGTTTTTTCTGTAAAACTGAGCATATTTCCACAGATGATGAAGGATTCTTCACGGCAGCTCATAAGCCCCTTCCATACACAGATATCTTTCATGGGGTGGACGATGAACTCTGGCTGGTTTCTCTTTCATTCCCAACTTTGCCATATTCCCTAGGGATTAATTACGACCGGGGCTGGTCTCCTGCTGCCGCTGGCATCCCCCCTGCCCAAAGCCACCCCACGCCACGGAACAGCACCCTCCCCCCGAGTGCCGGCTCCGAGGTGCAAGAGGGGGGACGGACCCTTCCGGGGCCAGGAGGTCCCCAGGGACACGCGGGCAGCCAAGGTCACCGTCCCTGGAGCTCTCACAGGACGTGCGGGGCCGAATCCCCGGTGAGCCCTGCGCAGCAGCACCCTCCAGCCCCTGCACCCGCCCTGCAGCAGCGCCCACGCCTCCGCCACCCCCCGGCCCCGCTCCGCAGCCACCGGGAAACGGGCACAGGCCTGTGGGGCTGCTCCCCCGGCACAAGCCACAGGAAGGAAAAGAAGTAATTTAAACATTTTCCTTTGCAGATAAAATTTTGGAGGGTTTGAAGCATCCTAATTCCTCACTGTTGAATGAAAATTGTCTGATAAATTATTGATTGTATTTTAAATGCACCCACAGAAACCATTTTAATTCTTTTCTCTTTTTGGAAATAATTAACCTGTTTAAATTTTTTAATCGCTTGAAGCTGTTTCCTGTTAATTGTCACCTGGAGGGGAGGGGCCCTGCCTGCCACACAAGCCCACCAGCGTCGGGACACTCCAAAGGGAGGAATCGGCTGTGGGAAACCTTGTGGCCACGCTCCATGTCTGGGCCAGACCCTCATGTCCAGTTTCCCGGGGCGGGATCTGCCACATCAGCTTGTCCCCAAGGAGAAGAGGCTTAAAGAGCAGGACTGGTCCCCGTTTTTGTCCGTGTCCGCTTGTATTCACATTGCCTCTCTCCTTTCACAGGCCCTTACGCTGTTCTGCATTAGCTTGCACCCCGCTGCCCCCCAAGAGCGGGGCTGTCGGCACCACACAGACCCCCATGGCCGCGGGGTGCAGCCGGAGCCGGGCAGGCCGAAGCTATGGGGAGCGGCTGGGGGAAGCCAACCTTCCCCCCCAGAGCCCCTGGGCATGGGCGGGGTGGGGTGAAGGGCAGAGGGACCGTCTGAGACCAAAGCAGAGTGGAAACGGGTCTCTCCTGCGCGGAAGCAAAGCCTCGGCCCTGCTGGTGCTGGCTCAGCTCTGCTCCTCCCAGCCCCAGTGCACGGTTGTTCCTTCGCACCCCGCACAGGGGCCGGTTGCTGCTCTGCCACCTGCTCCTCCACAGCTGGCGGGGAGATGCTGAGCAGACCCAGCCCGGCTGCTCAGAGCACCAGTGGGGAGCACTGGAAACATTATTCTTGCCATAAACGTGAGCTGGAACATGCAGCCTGCAGTCTGCGATAACCCCTGGCAGCCTGCTCCAGTGGGGAGCACAATGCAGCAGTAAAGGAAAATACAAGATGAAAATATTGTTCAAAAAATCCTCTAACATTTAAGAAGGAAAAAGGAGAACCACACTATCTTAGTAACCCTGTCCCTAATCAGAACAGCAGCAGTACAGGCAGTGCAGGAGTCCTCCCGAGCCCCAGCCCAGCCCCAGTCAACGCTTGCTGCCCGGCTGCCCCGCGGGAAGGGGAGTTGTGCAGAGAGGGGTGTCCCCAGGCTGGGGGGGGCAGGTCGCGGCACATCCACCAGCCGCTCCTCCTTACCCGCTCACTGATGCTCAGACACTCAGCGCCGAGGGCATCAGCACGTCACAGCATCAGCCACCAGCAGAAAACAAGGCTGAGGATTAACTCGAGTCCCAGCTCTGGGGCCGGGACACGGACCCCTGAGCACACATCCTGACAGGACAGCCTGCTGCCCGGGACCGTGGCACGGAGAGGACACTGTGCGTAGTGGGGCAGCTCTCAAGGGCACTGACTGTCCTTGCAGACTTGCTGCAGAACATGGAACCTGACCGAGAGCACCACTGAGGATGGACGTGCTGTAAAAAACGTGGGCCAGGAAAAGACAGCAGCAGTGGAGACCAGGACCAGGAAAAAGTGAGATGTGGAGAAGGCATTCCTTAAGGACAAGAGAAGGTAAATTAGACACTAAGAATGAAAAAGATGCATCTGGGACAGCAGCTCTTGATGGATAGAAAACAGCTTAAAAATTGCACTTTCCCCATCATTTTTGCAGAGACCTGTTGAGCTGCACAGCCAGCCCAGCTCCCCTGCAGATGCAGAGCAGCAGGAGCTGCGGCCGACACCGCCCTGGGGAGCAGCAGGGATGGACAGTCTCCTCCCGGCTGCGCACCGGCCACGGCCACGGCCGAGGGCCCCAGGAGGGAACACGGGCACAGGCTCAAAGCGGGCAGCAGTGTTGCCCACCTTGACTAAGTGAACTCAGTGAAGGGGCTGGGTACAGCCACTAGCAAAGGGCACGCTTGGATCACCCGCACAGAACGGCTGCTCACTGCAGGGGACGCAGCGACCCACCGGAGATGGGTTTGAAACCGTGGGTGGTGAAGCTTCTGCTGTCTGAGTCAGACAGAGCCACTGTCCCCACAGGTTTCGCAGGCACTGCCCTGTGTGCTGCCACCTCCAAGGGGAAAGCACAGCTCCCAGCTTTCCACCCCTCCCTCGGGCAGCTGCATCCGCCCAGGCAGGGACTGTAACCCCAACAACCGTCTGCCAGCCCTGAACACCCCGCTCTTTTGCTTCGGTCTCAGTAGCTCTTTAAACTCTTGTTGTGGAATGGGATGGCAGGTTCCAAAACATAAGACAAAAATAACAGCATCTCACCCCAGAAGAAGTAGGAAATGTTGTAGTAACATATCTGCTCGCTCAGGTTCTGGGGACACCCGGGTCCTTTCAATGGAGGTGCTGGTATGTATTTAAAGCAGGTCATAAGACACCAAAGTGACTCCTCCAGCAGACAGAAACATAAAGGACTTAATGGGGTGAAGGAGGATCCTCTGTTTGCACCAAGTGTCGGTGGAACTTGCAGACTGTGGAAGAGCCTGGTGCCCCACAAGCCGGGCAGCGGGGGCCAGCTCCCCTCCCAGGGAACGGGGGAGGCAGTCATCCCCCTTCGACCAAGCGCTGCAAGACCTGACAAATGAAAGCACCAAATCTGTTTTATCACATTCGCAGTTCACTGGCATTAATGGCACAAATATTTGGCAGGTGACTTCCTTGCTGAGTTTTACTATCTTTGCCTAACATGCACACCCAAACATACTAAAGGGCTCCCCATCTAAGTGAAAGCTGTTGTTAGGAAGGAAGAAATTCAATAATGGACTTGTAAATTAATAAGATCCTGGTAATTGTGAAAACATCCTGGGCTTTTGTTGGCCTGGAGATTTATTCAGTCCTGCTGGCTTCCCAGCTGAGGCAAGATGATAAACCTGCCAAGAGAAATGCCTCTGCAAAATGTTCCAGGCTCAACTATAACATTCCTGTACCTTGGCACAGCAGCCAAAGTGCCCCAGAAAGGTCAAGAGCTGAACTTGCAAACCCCGTCCCCTTTGTCCTTGCCAGCGGCTGCTCAGTGGCATTAACGCTGACAGGAGTCGACCACTCTGCAGTTTGGATTTGGTTCAGGGGGATCTTTCAAAGCTCTATTCTTTCTAGGAATATAATAAGCCTCAAACTGTGTTACGTGCCCATCAAAATCAGCA
This sequence comes from Strix uralensis, assembly GCF_047716275.1. Lineage (NCBI taxonomy): Eukaryota > Metazoa > Chordata > Aves > Strigiformes > Strigidae > Strix > Strix uralensis. Next base: position 20,862,817 of record NC_133987.1, read on the forward strand.
CGGCCCACAGGGGAGTGCTGGGAAAGCTGTTCCAGGGATTTGGGCTGGGCAGCAGCTCCTGTTCACAGCCAGTCCATGCTCCTCGCTGCGCTGGTTCACCACTCGCTCAGGCAGCAGGAGCTGTCGTCAAGCGCTTCCAGGACACACACGCCTCGCCCCCGAGCTGCCGTTGGGCTCCTGGTTTCATGTCAGGCTGCACCTTCAGACATCCAGAGCTGAGTGCGCAGGGACCTGGCAGCATCCCGCTTCCCCGCATCAGAAACCAGGGAACTGCGGAGACTTGGCCAAACAAAGCCTCTTCTCTGAGCTGCCCCATCCCAGCTCTGTACGAGAACCCTTCGTAAGTTTAGGTTGAATCAAAGCATTTTATCTCTGAAGACACATCAGCACGGAATTCAGCCCGTGAGGAGGGTACCGGTATCGGGCACCTGTGCCGCTGCAGTGCACCGTTGTCTCCATGGCAATGGGGTCCAGGAGCAAAAGCTGCACCCAGCCACCTCGGAGTACCGCCGGCGGCAATTGCAGCTTCGAGCTTCCCCGGGAGGAGCCTCGGCTGAGTTGCAGCGGGAACAGTGCAGGGATAATCGAGGCCACGTGCCCCGTTAAGAGCAGGGATACACGGGGCAGGGAGAGTCGCCTCAGCCCGCAGCGCCGGGACCTCGCGGTGGGGGCCGGCGGGGAAGGGGACGGTCGTGCTCTGCAGGAGCGCAGCAGCAGCAGCGGGAGCGGCCGTCCCAGCTGACATGGCCTGCCTGCTCCTGCCTGTTCAACAGGCCAGACACAGCTTTCAGGAAACAAGACACAGCTCTGGCCCTGCAAAGCCAAACACATCCACCAGCACAAATTCAAACTGCCCAGCTCTAGTGTCAAGAAAGATGAATCAATAACCAGCAGCACAAACTTCCAGCCCGGGATGCTTCGCCTTCAGGAACGAGGCTGCATCTGGTGACTGGAAAGAGCTGAGCAGCGAGAGGAGGACACCAGGGCTGCAGTCAGACTGCCAAATATTTAACAGACAAATGATCCAGAACCAGCACTTCTTCTGAGGAGCAGCAGCATTTCATTTTCATTGGGGAATGCTCAGCTAGCTGATTTTATGACAGTATGTCTTTTTTATATATATATAAAATTTGTGAGTGAATTTAGTGCTTGTGAAACCAAAGGAGTAATAGCACTGGCAAGAGCCAGAGATAAGGTGGAAAGATAGGCCAGCATCCTGCGGTCACGAGGCTGCGCAGCACCGCGCGCGGTACCACCTGTACCACGCTCAGGACAGCAGCTGCCCTCTCTCCCGGCTCTCCAGGCCCGATACCAGGCACTTCCTGGGACTCAAGTCCCTCAGGAGGAAAATCTCCATCAGTCTCAGCATGATACTCGTTAAAGTTGCATGTGCCAGTCCTTCTGTGCTGTAAATGACACCAGCGAAGCTTCATGCAGCTCTGCCTGTCTGAGAGTCATACCGTCGTCTCCAGAGGGGTTACCCAGAATGTCCCAAGAGGCAACTAAAGAGAAAGGAGTAACTCGTTTAACTTCCCTCCAAGCTAGGCACGAGAAGAACTGAGCTTCTCCTTCTCCTGCACCACAGAGCACCTTCCTTGCTGCAGTCTCTGTCCTCCCTCTGCTCCTCATCGCCAGGGGGGCCTGTACTGGGGAGCACTGGGAAGCACTCAGGCACAGCACCACTTCCCACTCCTGCTTCCGACTCCGTCCTCAGCCTCCGCTGCCTTTGTGTACACTGGTCCAAACTGTCTGCAGAACTGCCCAGGCCTTTTGCAGTGTCCCATGGTCTGTACAACCAGCAGTGACCATGTTGATGCAACACGTACTTCCCTCTGCTCTGTGAAAATGCGCTGCCTCAGCCCTGGGCCCCCACCCCTGATGCTTTACTCAGCTTCTCTCCTGCATTCTTCCACTGCCTTATCAACTGCGCTGACACTCGGTCTTCATCTCTCTTTGTCTCCCTTTCATGCAATGACACAGGCAGATTTTTTTTCCAGTCATTTACACATTTTTACTATTTACCGTCTAAGATCCTCTGGTGATAACCAAAGGATCATCAGGAGGGACATCCCCATCACTTTGCTCAATTGACTGCCTCTTGCATCTGCTGGGCTTTTGAATATCTAGGGTGCACTCAAAGAATCAGCTGCACTTTCCTTTCTGGCTTTTTCTGCTGCAGATCCTCCCGGGCAGCTGCCTCCTCCTGCCCCTCCTGCTCTGTCAGGTCTTTGGCAGGAGGTCAGATTGGATAAGCAGAGCCGTCCCCTCTGGTCTGGAACCTGTGAAATGCCAGATTTTGCATCCGAGCTCAGTTTCCATCTAGTGATCAACCATCCATCAGCCAGCGGCACAGGTTGAGTGGGGCTGCACAGAGCCCACGGGGAGGGCAAGGGGCCAGCAGAGCTGTGAGCGCAGGAGAGACGGTCACGGCGCAGTAAGGCAGAAACTGCTCAGGCACAAAGGCAGCACCAGCCTACAGCACACCTCCGTACATCCCTTCTGATGCCATCATCCCACCACCCCCACAGCACAAGCCCTGATGCCAGGAGACTGGTGTGCGGGGGGCATTCACAGAAAGGACCAGGGGGGACCCTGGAGCCACAGAGCTGACCCTGAACAAAGCAAAAGCCGATCCCCGGGTCGTTCTGCAAGCGGAGGGCAGGAGAGGGGAGGTAAAAAGCAAGGTGACAGCACAGGCATCAGGGAAACAGTCCCGGTACTGAGGAACTGCCCCAGAGCGTCCAGGGCCAGGGCAAGAGCTGAGACATGGCCAGCGCAGAGAGCGCAGCACTGGCCCGCAGGGTGGGTGTGCTGGTAGGGCACAGCCCCGTCTCAGCTGCTGCCTGTGCTAGCTCCCCTGCCCACACCAGCTCCCCTGCCCACACCAGCTCCCCTGCCTGCACTGGTTCTCCTGCCCACACCAGCTCCCCTGCCTGCACCAGCTCTCCTGCCCACACCGGTGTGGTGCAGACGTGACCCACAGCAGCGGGCGCCCCGCAGCACCCACCCTGCTCTCACCCACCGAGGGGGCCTGGGTGCCCACCCCACTCTTTCCTGCTGACCATGGGATCAGCTCCTGCCCACAGGTCAAACCCAAGATTTTTCTGATGACCGGGGTGGGGGGGCGGGGGGAGCTGCAGGGCAACAGGAGACTTCTGCTTTCTTGCTTCCAAATGCTTTTGCAGAGCTCCATCTAGGGGGGATGCTGCTGGACAAGGCAGCCAACAAGATAGGTACCAGTAAACAAGTAAATGGCTCCTTCCCCTGGCCAGAGGCCTCTTGTCACACACTTACAGTGCTAATTAAAAAGGGAGGGAACAGCCCATAAATTTTACAGTTTATTCTAACTTCAGTTCCAGCTGGTTTTAAAAGAGCTGATGAAGGTAAGTGCATCTGTGCAGATCACTGGTGCATCACAGAGAGCCAGAGCGCTTAATTAAATGTTATTCTAGGAATAAAATTTAGCCCTCATCTGACGAGACTGAATATTAAAGCATCAATTTCCTGAAGGAGATCGGCTGTAATCAGAGTCTCCTGCTATGGGAAAGCAAAAATAATCCCAGCTACTGACACCAACATCCCTCAGACAACGGCGGGAAGAAGCACGGTGGCGGTGACACGGCTGCAGCGGACAGAGCTGCCCGTGGAGACAGCAGCTCCCCGCCAGCAGCAGGGACCCCAGGTCCTGCAGGAAACAGCGGCTCTGAGAGCCTCCCCCTCCCTGGCAGCAGGGCCCAGTGCCTCGGCACAGCACAGGGGCCCCGGGAGCTGGTTATCAGGCGGTGGTTCCATCCGGGCAGTTCTGGGGCCGCTCAGGGGCCGGGGAGATCTCTGCCCGCCTGGCGCTGAAGGAGGGGATCAGTCCCTCTTCTGCAGACGCGCCAGCCCCAGCCTGGCCAAAATGCTGCCGCTGGGCTGTGCCACAGGCTGCTGCCCACACGCAGACATGAAGTAACATGCAGCCCCACTCTGATCTATCCGCCCTCTGTACCCACCCAGGCACCCCGAGCTTCTCCCACGGCACGTCCGACCGACGGCCGACATGGCGCTGCCACTCTGGTGCCCGCAGGCACGGCTGCCTGCAGCTCCCCGCTCTGCCGGCCTCCCGGACTGCCCGAGAGCTGACCAGTGAGAGCAGCTCAGGCACCTCCCCGGCCCCGCTGCACCCTGAGCCTCCAGACGTGGGGCTGGGGAAAGATCCCAGCGTCAGAGCCGCAGCAAGAAACAGCCGTTCAGGTGGCCAAAGATCCCCCTGGGGAGGGGATACAACAGACCTACCCGCATCCTCCATGTATTTTTATTTACAAGTGAATCGTGGTGTCTCATTTTATGGCGTCAGCCCCGGGATGAAAGAATAGCGTTAAACTTCACAAATCCTCTAATATTGCTGTGCCTACAGTTGGAGGCCTTCACATATGCAGATATTACTTCTCCTTTGCTCAGAGGTCTCTTTCTAATTTAATACTTCCCCAATATTGCAAAATTCATAACGGGTTTCTCCAGAGGAACACAGCTATCTCCTAGGAAAGGGCAGCCTGTCGCTGCTGCCAGGTCTCTGCTACGCGCCCGCTCCCACGTCAGGACAGCGGGACGATGGCCAGGGGCCCGCGCACACCCCGGCCCCGCCTGGGCCACCAGCGCCCAGAGGAAGATGCCACGAGCGCGGGGCAAAGGCTCTGCCTGCGGGTCCTGCCCCTCCTCCGAGGGTCCCCACCGCCACAACAAATCTCTCAAGGGTTTCAGCCAAGGGGGCTGGCAGCTGGACCTGCCCTTTGCTGGTACTGTCAGATCAAATAGTTGCTAATTGACCAACGTGTCTCCTTTTGCTGAGCTATTAGCAACGGCGCCATGGCAGCTTTCTGACATTAATTATCTGGGAGTGAGCAGTATCCGAAAGCATAAATAACCGTTTGGCGTGATGGCAGGGTGAGCCCGTGCTGGAGGCACGCTGGGGCAGGCTGAGGGGGCCGCCGTGCCCCGGTGCAGCCCAGCTCCTGAGCTGCGGGTGTGTCGCTGGGCCCTGCGGCCGGGAGGGTGTCAGGCAGCACACGGAACAGCCTGCGCTCTCCCGAAAGCACTCAGAGTTCGGTCAGACTGTCACAGCCCAGGGATGCCCTGCTTCCCGGGCCACTTTCATCAGCGACAACAGCACGAGAGACAGCAGCGTGCTGGCATGAGCTAGACTGGGCTTTGCCCTGGTTTTGAAGCGTTGTCTTACAGCCAACACAAACACGAGATGCAGCAAGAGAACCGCCTGTGCAAAGCCCACAGGGGACATTCCTCCAGCAGACCGTCACCACAGAGAGAAGAGGATCCAACGCAGCGAGCCCCAGCGCACGTTCCCTTCCTTGGCAGCTCTAAGAGGTTCCCATTAACCCAATCACCCTTGGTTAGCGGGGCTGACTGTCCCCACAGCAGCCACCTCTGCGATTAGCAGAGCTCAACAGTGAGCAAGTAAAGGAGCCGCAGCAAAGCAAACAGGCTCCAGGCACTCCACACTGCTGAGAGGGCTGGGATAGGTTTAATACACACTTATCTGCATTTCACACATGCATTTGCATTTAGCAAACACTCATCTGAAAGACTCTGAACCCTTGTGCCTCATTGTAACGCAGCTCCTGCACAAATCCCTCCAGCCTGGCCCTTCTGGCTCCTCTCAAGGGCTCCAACATGGAGTCCAGGCACCCCCAGAAGAGGTTTCCTCCTGCCTGGCCCTGGGGGATGGAAGTGACCCCAGGCAATGCTTCCTGATGCAGAATCCTGCGGTCTGAGGGAGGCAGACCAAGCCCCCTCCTCTGGAGCAGCACCCACCAGCCCCTGCATCGGAGCAGCCCAGCCAGAGAGCGGTGTGGGCTCCTGATGGTGAGGGGCAGGGGCTCGCTGGGGGCATCTCCTTCGGCCAGGAGGAACCAGGTTACCTCCCTCCCTCCAGAAGTGACTGATGTGAGACCACGTTGTCATACCCTTTCTGAATAACGTAACTGATACATGACACAAAGGCTGAGATTAAGTGAGAATTAATTAATTGATTTTCACGGGTTAATCCAAAGTCTGGGCCCCAAATTGTGTGTCTGCAACGACCACAGTGGACATTGCACACAACCCAGCCCGAGGACTCCAGAGATGTGCTTGATGAAGACTCTTTCTGTCACTCAGAAGCTTGTTTGTGTAACACCAGCTCAGAATCAGCTGACATTTGTGCCACAGTGGATTTTTTATTTTTTAGTAGAACAGAGCTGCACAGGACATGCTGATCTAAGTGGGGAGCACACCGCCTGCCCTGCCCTGCCACTGTCTCCAGCGTCCCCACCAAACCTCCTGCCCGGGGCCATCGGCACCGTCCCCCCGTGCCCCCTCTCCTCCGCAGCCGGCCCAGCCTGCGCCCACCGGCGTTGCCAGCCCGGGGCTGCCAGTGCCCCTCACTCCTCCCGCCTCGTCCCGGCTCTCCGTGCCAAGACACATGGCGGGCGCTTTGGGAAGTCACATCCAGGAGGAAATGCAAGCAGCCTCAAACCCACACTTCACTCCCACCAGTGCCAAGCTCATACATGGAAAGGATCTGGCTATCACCCAGCCCCTGCTCTTTGCCTGCATCTGCTCTGTCCCGGGGAGTCTCGAGACTCCTCAGCCTGCTGAGGACAGGCAGGGCTGCCTGCACCATCCACAACTCTCCTCCTCCTGTCTCCTGCGGGTGCTGGCACCTTTGGTGGCCCCAAGCTCTGCCACAGTAGCAGCCCCTAGCAGCTTTGTCTAATTCCTGCAGTGGTGAACCAGGGTGTCACAGCCCACGGGGGTGACTCTGACTGTGGGTGACACACAGGCAGGGAAGAACAGCCCCTCGTCATGCGTACCCGTCACCCAGCCCATGGCTCCACTCCTAGCCTGCTTCGGTGGGCTTCTCTCCCTTCCCGGCTTTTCTGCCATGGGGGTGTCCCAGTGTCCCCAGTTGACAGTTTTGGGCCTGCTCTGAGCCTGTTCCCCAGCTGTGACTGTCCCCAGCTGTGGCTTCCCCAGCTGTGACTATTCCCCAGCTGTGGCTGTTCCCAGCTGTGACTGTCCCCAGCTGTGGCTGTTCCCAGCTGTGACTGTTCCTTCCCCAGCTGTGACTGTTCCCAGCTGTGACTGTCCCCAGCATCACGAGCAGGAGCGCGGCACTGACCCCCCACGCGCTCAGCCCCACGTTAGCAGGGGGTATGGTGTGAGCAGCAGGAGTTCTTCCCTCCCACGTGCGCGCAGTTAGCGTGCCAGGGCACAAAGTGTCTCTCGCTTTCCAGTCCCTCCAACTCCGTGACACTTGCCAGCTCCTCTCCTCATGTCTGGGACACGGCGGAGGCCGCAGCGCAGGAAGGGCCAGCGGGCAGCAGCGGACCCACGGCCAGCGTGGCAGCGGCGCGGCGCTCCCAGCCTGCAGCGTCCGGAGGGCTCCGCAGCGCCTGCCCCTGCCTGCGCGAGAGGCTCCAGCACCTTGGACGCACTGCCAAAAGTACAGCACGTCCCGGGGGAGGGGATGCATGCACCCACCTTCTGTCTTGCCCAAGCCATGACAGCAGCCACCAGAGCTCTTACGAACCCACCACCATGATCGGTTCGTATACTCAGTTCTCCCTCGTGCCACCACCCAGCTGCGCCCTGTGAGTGCCAGCAAGACAAGGATATTGCTGAAGAAGGAGAGGCGGAGAAAAATCACTTCCAGCTCTAAAAGAAGCTCCCAGGAAGCCCAGCTGGGCTGTGAAATCACATCCCGAGCGGCTGCTCTGGGGCATCAGGCGCAGAGCTGGCACCCAGCTCCCAGGGAGCTGCAGGGACGAGGGTCTGCCGGAGATTTCTGGAAGTTTCATTGCGTGAATCATTCTGGCTGTGGGGCCATGTAAGCTTCCCCTGTCCCCACTCTCCTCGTGTATTTAACCCCGTCGGTGGGAGCCATTAAATTCCTGCTCTGTTGAAATAACCGCTGGGTTCAGGTGTGAGAAAATGGCACGTGGTCGGTTTCTGTCCCCTTGGGGCCAGCTGTCACCCACCAGCCGATGGCCGGTACCATGAAACGTAATGTCCTCCCTGGTATTTCTGCAATTATCCACCCGGGCAAGGCGAGCAGCAAGTTAAACAAGCTGGGCTCATCTGCTGGATGGTGGTAGCTTTGAAGAAATTCAGACCTTTAGGCAAAGGTAGATGGATATGACCTTCTGGAGTGTAATTGTAACAATCTTGCCATTTTTATTCCCTAGTAGTTGAAATATTTCAAAAACTAAATGACCCAAGGTCATTAAACTTTGTAAAGAGATTGCTGCAGGTATTTCCAGACATCTATCAAAAACTAAGTCACCATGACTGCCTATGACTAGAGGAGAGCACAGATCGGCAAACAGTAAATTGTCCTGTTTTATATCCCTTCGGAATTTTTGCTGAGGTTTCCTAATTTTTCATATCCAATTTGATGACCATATTAATTAAAATTACAGTTGAGTAAGAGGTACCTTTATCCTCTTATCACCCTATCTGATGAGAAGAATTAGTCTGTTGAAAAATAGCATGAGGACAGATACCTCTATAGCACAGGTTTTTAAAACCAGTTTCTGATTAAAGGCAGGTCACTTTTGGGGGCTACTTCTGCTCGCCTGTGACATTTGAAAGAGACACGCAGAAAGTTTCTATGTTTTTGCTTTCTCTGTTCACAGCTGCACAAGCTGTGGCTATATAAACATGTGGAGATGCAGGTCTGGGATACCTTCATCTCATTTCTGCTACTCTTAGTTTCTACCACAATACTTATTGCAAGAATAAAAGCAATGCAAACACTGAGATGCTTTTGAGCAAAGGTACTGAGGAAACGCCCTCAAGCTGGGCGAGCCAGCAGCCCGCTGCCACCTGCCCGGGGAACTGCCACTAGGCCACCACAAAGCCTCCCCACTACCCGCTGTGGGCAGCAGCAGCAGGATGGATGTGCTCTGAGCCACCCACACGATGCAGGAAATAAAACCCTCGCTGGTCACTGTCCCCGCGGGAGTTTCCCCAGCCAGCAGCTCCTGCAGTGTGCAGGATGAGGCCAGCACATTCAGTGCAGGAGGAACATCCACTCCCTGGAGGACCCTGCCTGCAAAAGCCATGCAGCAGCAGTACCAGCTACTCTGCTGTTCATTTTAAAAGTCTGACACAAACTTACATTGCAAGATTAGATTGTTTTTTCTTGCCATTCTTTTTGCTTTGTTTCAGTGAGGGAGAGAAAAAACAAGCCATGGCTAACATGATCGGGGTGTGCACGGTGAGTAGCCCAGAATGCTGTGAAATCCCATAAAAGATTTGATCAGAGTCAGTATCAGGTGCTGAGCTATAACAGCTTTTGTGATTCTCCTAACAGGATTTTAATTTTATGTTTATTATTTGGGGACTAGCAAAGCACAGGAAATGCCTGTGTGGTGGTGTGGGCCCCCTTTCCCTCTGTTCTCTGGAAGGCTGGGAAGACTCCAGTGCAAAGCAAGCTGACTTTCAGTATTTTTAATTTTTGCTTGTGTTCCCCAGGCTTGGCAGGAGAGAGTGAACTTAATTAAAATCAATGGAGAAAAAGAATGGGATAAATCACAATATGAATATCCTCAGTGTCCGTATGCAAGCGCAGCACACGGCTCCTGACAGCATTCCATGGCTACTCCAAGGCACGGAGGAGCCTCCCTGCCCTCCATTGTCTCCAACAACAACAACCCTTCGGACCGTCACAGCCCCACTTGGGAGGCTGCTCCCTCCCTCCCTCCCTCCCTCCCTCCCTCCCTCGCCGCTCTTGGCCAGGATGGGAGATGGTTGGAAGCAGCTGGGAAGACGCTTCCACAGAGCTGCTGGCGGGTGCTGACCGCGCAAGCAGCCCGTTCCCCGGGGCCGGCACAGCCCGGAGCCGAGGGGGTGCCACCCCCCGCCCCACACACCCCAGCTCCGCCGCGGACACACTCTCACCAGCCATTTTTCCCTTTGTTCTGGTTCTGGCATTTTCCAGGGTTGAAGGGGAGTTGTCTGATTCCTTTTCTCCACCAGAAGACCCTGTTTGGAAGCGTGCGCTTCCCACAGCGACACGCAGCGTTGCCCTGCGCGCACCCGCAAGGCCCGGGCCAGAGAGGGGCTGCCCTGCTCCCCATGGCGGTTCCGCTCTGTGGGACCAGCACAGACCATCACAGGTCACAAAATGGGAGCAAAAGCCCAGGGGAGAGGAGCAGCAGGAAGGGGAATGCCAGGAGGGAGACACCAAACCCAGCAACCTGCTCGTTCCCTAGTGGGCTGTTGAAGGGTAATCTCTGATTGCTTTTCTGAAGCAAATAACAGCTTTTTAGAGCCACCTGCCAGCAGACGTTGATGGACTTTAAGGCTTTTACCATGTCTGTCAGAATTTAATTGCCATTTGTAGCACGCTAAGCTCTCCAGCAGGTTAATGCAGTGCCAGGAGTGCCGTACTGCGGCCTCGCTGGCTCCACAGCCCCACACCGGTGGTCGCAGCACGCACCGGCCCTCAGGCCCCCAGGGCTGGGGAGGCACCGGGCCAGGCCGGGGGTGCGGCTGTGACGGTGGTGTGGCTGTGATGGCGGTGTGGCTGTGATGGCAGTGTGGCTGTGATGGTGGTGTGGCTGTGACGGTGGTGTGGCTGTGATGGCGGTGTGGCTGTGACAGTGGTGTGGCTGTGATGGTGGTGTGGCTGTGATGGCAGTGCAGCTGGGATGGCGGTGTGGCTGTGACAGTGGTGTGGCTGTGACGGTGGTGTGGCTGTGATGGCAGTGTGGCTGTGACAGTGGTGTGGCTGTGATGGCGGTGTGGCTGTGATGGCAGTGTGGCTGTGACAGTGGTGTAGCTGTGATGGTGGTGTGGCTGTGATGGTGGTGTGGCTGTGATGGCAGTGTGGCTGTGACAGTGGTGTGGCTGTGACGGTGGTGTGGCTGTGACAGTGGTGTGGCTGTGACGGCGGTGTGGCTGTGACAGTGGTGTGGCTGTGATAGCGGTGTGGCTGTGACAGTGGTGTGGCTGTGACAGTGGTGTGGTTGTGATGGCGGTGTGACTGTGATGGCAGTGTGGCTGTGATGGCGGTGTGGCTGTGACAGTGGTGTGGCTGTGACGGCGGTGTGGCTGTGATGGCGGTGTGACTGTGATGGCAGTGTGGCTGTGATGGCAGTGTGGCTGTGACAGTGGTGTGGCTGTGACAGTGGTGTGGCTGTGACGGCGGTGTGGCTGTGATGGCAGTGTGGCTGTGACAGTGGTGTGGCTGTGACGGTGGTGTGGCTGTGATGGCAGTGTGGCTGTGACGGCGGTGTGGCTGTGACAGTGATGTGGCTGTGACGGTGGTGTGGCTGTGATGTCGGTGTGGCTGTGATGGCGGTGTGGCTGTGACGGTGGTGTGGCTGTGACGGTGGTGTGGCTGTGATGGCGGTGTGGCTGTGACAGTGGTGTGGCTGTGACAGTGGTGTGGCTGTGATGGCAGTGTGGCTGTGATGGTGGTGTGGCTGTGATGGCGGTGTGGCTGTGATGGCAGTGCGGCTGTGATGGCGGTGTGGCTGTGACAGTGGTGTGGCTGTGACAGAGCGCAGTGGGGACAGCCTGGGCAGCCCTGACCCTGCGCAGGAGATCTGATGGGACACCCAGACGTCCCTCCCCTGCCGAGAGCAGACACCTCACTGCAGCTCTGCAGCCTCCTCCAGTGCCACTTTTCTCAAGGCTCCTGGGATGTTACGAGCCTTGTACCTGCCGCGAAGCAGAGACCTGCGGTGACCTGAGCCCTGTGGGGCTGGCGGAGCCCCCACAGCGGTCAGAGCACGGGGGGCAGCGTGTCCACAGCCGGCAGAGAGCCCTCAGCTCACAGGGACCCGCCGCAGGGAGCCCTGCAACGCCACAGCGGGCCAGGGCAGCCCGTGCTCCTCGCCTACCTCTGCGAAGGCTCTGCTGTCCCGGCCTTCCTCCTCCCCGCCCTGCGCGCCCACAACCAGCGCTGTGCCGGGGCTCCATCCTCCCACCACATTTAGCTGCCGCCGTAGCCATCAGGCAAGAGCTATGGGGCTTCCTCTCTGCACGCAGCCAGGGGTTCAGCCTTAATAAAAAAAAATCATTATTCCATTGTTTAGCACCGCATGCCAATCCCTTCCAGATGAATTAATTTCTTAATCACACTTTTAATGGGGGAGACTGTTAGAGCCCATGCGGGAGTGGTTAATATTAGTACTATTTAACTGTCGAAAGCTTTTCATATCGTAAACCAGGTTCACGGTCGAACAATAAAACTCACAGTTTAATTGGTGGGTAACAGGCCTCCAGGCACTCGTAGCTTCTGATGGCTGACAGCAGCAACACCGCACGTCGGACCAGGACAGCCGGCTGCTGCGCACAGCCGGAGCGGGCCCTGCCGTGTCCCCCCACCCCTGCACCCCGGCCCCGCTCCCGCTGCAACCCCCGGAACGGCTGCGGGGGGCATCCACCCCCCGGCGGGACGGCCGCCGGCAGCGGGTACGCGTGAGCGGGTGCACGGCACGAGCAAGCACTCAGCACGTATGGGAGCTGCTCATGACTGCATTTTTCTTCCAGTCAATCTTTCACAGATTTATGGTGGAGAAATGGGAGCATTAAATATCCCCTTGCTGTAATTCAGCATGCAGCAAGAGATACAGATTTAAATATTTAGCAGCACATAACTGGCTAAAAGCCTCAGCAACATTTTTAAAAATCACTTCTTAATAAAACTGGACTGAAATATTCCCCACAGTTAGAATTTATGGTTGGTAATTGGTGTTCTTGTGATAAATAGGAGTGAATATATATTTATGAACAACAAATATTAATGAAGAAATAATACCAGAGCCCAACTTCAGGCTGTGCAGCTTGCTATTACTCTACAGTATTCCCCCAGGAACGCTGACATTAAGCCCACACAAAGACCAGATCAACGGTGCTGTTTGAAAAACCCAGGAGAAAGGGAGCATGGTCCTGGGGCAGAGGCGGCTCCGAGGTGTGGGGATTCGGTGGGAGCCCCTGCCTGCAGCCGTGCTGGCACGCTCGCCTCCACCGTCAGCTCTGCTCCCTTGGCCCTGTACCACATCCATCGAGTACCGAGTCAGGCCTCAGACACTCCAGCACTGCCGATTCCTACCACGGGTGAGCCATCAGCTGCATGTGCTCCCCCACGATTAAGCACCTGCAGACAAAGCCCATAGTAACTGCTCCTCTTCTGTGTGACGGCAAGAGGCGATTTATCTCCAGGCAATGATCCCGATCGCTGCTTAGGCACGGCACAGGCGGGAGTAGCGTCTTGATTTCTCTGCATTTTCAGCCAGCAGGAGTGGATTTTAATGCCTGCTGCCTTCTGGACCAGAATCATGAATGAACACCTGAGCCAGAGAGAGGAGTCCCAGAGCACACCACCCACCCGCCGACGGGTCCTCTCCCGAGCACAGCACCACCCGGAGCCCCGAGAGGCTCTGCCCGAGCCTGTGCCGAGCAGAGGGAAGCCAACGGGCAAGCCGTGGAGGTACCAGAGCCCAGGGCCAAGGCAGGCAGAAACAAGGCCCTGACACAATCGACCAGCTTCAGGGAGTTAACTCCGCAGCAAGAGTGGTCAGAGCAGCCCTCAGGCCCAGCCCGGCCGGGCCCCTGCCCCTGCTGTAACCGCCTGCCATGGAGCCTGGCGTTCCCGTGCTCCCACAGCAGGAGCCACGCGGCCTGTGGAAGCTGCAGCAGCCAAAGGAAACATTTCTAGCATTAAATAAAAGAGACGTTTTCATTCTGCAATAGAAGCTCTGTGATCTCGGAACACAATTTGCATAAACAGACAATTTGGCTATAAACAATTTCAACATTAACTGGTATTTACATATAGAACAACTCACTCAAAATACAATTAAAGGCCTTGATGGATTGGAAAATGTCAAAACATTTAAATGGCTTCAACACACGTGTTTGATTTACGTCTCCTTGGTCAGACATAAAACTGGAGTTTGTTTACATTTTCTCTGCCAAAGCCCAGAGCACATGGACATTCTGGCTCCTGGCATCAGCACGTGCAGGGATCGATTTACCAGTTATTTCTCCATACAGGGAATCATCTGTGTTTTCTCAAAGAACAAATTTAAAATAAGAAGGCTACGGCTCGGATCCCTAGGCTCACCTCACAGCTGTTTCCGCTCGCTCAGTATCCTTAAAGGAATCTGCACAGCCAGTATTTTTCATATTGTGCAGAAATTAGAGGCGGGGAGGATGCCACTCATCCTTTAGAAAGACTGAGCTATTCCAGCAGAAGACAAGACCTGGATCTCACCCTGGGCTGCCTGAAAACAGAATCATCCCAGATCAGCAGCTGCTTTTGCCAGTTTGGGCCACAACTTCTGCCTGTCCAGAGAGGGCATCTGACTCCTCAGCACTCACCGAAACAAAACCTGAAACCCACCTCTCCCCACTCCCGACCGAGGCCCCTGCTCACGAGCGCTTTCCTCCTCCCCAGCAAAAAGCTGACTCCCCTGCACAAAGTGGAACAGTTCCAGTAACAGAAGCAAGCCCATCTCACCCCAAACAGGCTGCTGCTGCAGGCAGGACTGATACGGGAGGTGGGAGGTAGGTGTTCAGCTGCCCTTGGAGGGGAGGTACAGCACAGTCCGGGCCCCCACTTCCCAGGAGATGCTCTGCCAGAAACCTCACTGGCACCACACCCTGCACAGCCGCACCTGCAGGCAAGGGCTCTGCAGCACGCTGGGGCCGAGTGGGGTGGTGGGAACCAGGCTGTGTGCTTCTGCCTGGTGGTCTCACACCATCAGAGCTCGTCCATCCGGGACCAGCACACGAAGCAACCCAGCTGAGCCTGCCCCGACTGCTAGGACTTAAGGATCCTTGGCAATCTCACCAGACACTTGGTAATTTTACCCCCAAATTCTCTGCCTCTGCCTGCACACTGAGGTTCTCTGACAGCGAGAGGAGTGCTGGAGCTTGAGTTCCTTCCCCAGACCACACCAGCCTAACAAGGCTCACCTACTGCTGAAATAATAACCAAGAGCACTTGTCCTGTCTGTCCGTTCCCAGAACATCTTGAAAGCTGCTCACAGCTGTATTTCTTCTCTTCAAGGTCAGATTCCTTAGGGCTACAGGCTGAACAATTCCGCATACATCCTAAAAATACAGAGCTTTATTTATAAACCACCTAATATATTTTAAAGAGCAGGCACTCCACATTTTACTTTTTATTGCCACTTATCTCCCATCTCTGCTGCTGTGTTTATCCTCTGCTATGCAAAGGCGCACAGCCGCAGCCCTCTGTTGCTGTAAGGCTGACACGGCAGAACACCGGGAGCTCAGTCGAGTGCAGCCCCTGTAATCTGTCAGAGAGCTCACGTAGCAGATCCGCACGCTCTCCAAAATACCACTGAGCATATAAAGCAAAGCAAAAACCCATAAGCAATCATTGACCGCGGAGCTCAAAGACCGAAAGCTACGCTCGTGAAAACCACAAAATTAGCCCAGGAATGCGGTGCACGAGCAGCTCCAGAAGGAACACGCTTTGCTGCCGGCAGAGCAACGCCCTTGACATTGGGAGCTTGTTCAGCTTACAGGGAGCCATTTGCCTCGAACGCTCCTTTACGCTTCCCTCCAGCTACAGCAACAACCCGACCCTGCGCCCACCGCCCGCTCCAGGCCCACCCAAGCTCGCAGCGCTCCACAAGCCCCGCGCAGCTCTGCGGGGAGGCAGCGGCAGCACGGAGGCGGCTGCCGGCCGGGGAGGGGAAGGGCGCTGCCAGCCGGGGAGGGGAAGGGCGCTGCCAGCCGGAGAGGGGAAGGGCGCTGCCAGCCGGGGAGGGGAAGGGCGCTGCCCGCAGAGCCTGCGTGCAGGCCGCCCGCTCCGCTCCCGCCCCGGCGATGCCGCTGGGAACGCGCCTCTGTCCGCAGCGCCCCGCCAGCTCCCGGGGCTGCCCTGCCCCACCGCGCAGCCCCACGGCCAGGACCAAGCACTCATTGACTCCACCAAGGTCATCAGCAGTGTATTAATTGGGCTTGCAGAGGGTTGATTCTCTCATTCGCCTGCCACTCAAGAACCATCAGCTCCTGGCAGGGCCCTCCCATAGCAGATCCTCAGCCCCAGCCCTCCTTCCCCGGCCATGGCAGAGCCCCTCCTTAGAGCTGCTGCTGCTGTTGCCCGGCAAGTTGCAAGCTGTAATTTATTACAACGCAGCATACGGATGCTCTCTTTTTCCATTTGTCTGCATTAAATAATTATTTAAGCTATATTAGGTATTTATCAAGTAAACTGTCAGCATCTGAAGTTTCCTTATTGTAGCTGGAGATTTAGAGCAGCGATTTGTATGCATGCTGGCCCTTGCACGGGAGGGGCTTTCTGCAGGCTGGAATTATGATATGAACATGATGTTTTATGAGATACTAGACCTTAACCTCAGAATTTGGGGAGGAGGAAGAAAGGAGGTGAGGGGAAGCAGGCTCGCCAGGTTGCCTGGCGGAGCGAGAGGCTCCCAGTTGTGCTTCTCCTGGAAACTCAGGGGCAGCAGCTGATGGCGGGGCAGCGGCAGCCAAACCAGCGCGACCGGCTGAGACCCCGGGCTCAGGGCACGGAATGTGACAAGGGCCCTGGCACCGCTGACATTCAGCGTTCCCCAGAGGCGCTCCAACACTCCCCACTTGGGAGCTGAAACGGGGAGGGAGGCTGTGCACAGCGGCAGCTGCCCCTGCCCTCCCCAGCGTGCCCACGAAGCCCCAGGAAGGCCAGTGAAGAGGCCCGAGCTGGGAAAAGTACTGCAACAGCTCCTCTTCTTCACCTCCAGCTTCGGCATTTCTCTCTCCCACCCCAGCTCTGACAATTTCCCCAGCGGGAACCCTGCGTGCTGGAAGCTGCATTCTTTAATTTCCCAGATGTCTTAGGCTGCTCCTTTCCTTTCCCTCCCTCCCCATCTCTCCTCTCTGCTGAGCTGAAGGTGCCTTCCTCCACATCTTGTCCAAGCTGGACATCCACATGGGGAAACTGAGGAGATGCTGTTTAGAAAAGATGTCAGCTCTTGGCAACCTGCATATTTGAGGGATTTAGCAGCTCTCCACATGAGCAGCAACTGCAGCAACCCCAGCCACGCTCCAGCCATCACCATAACTACAGCCTATGTCAGCCTCGCACAGCAGGTCTTTCAAAGGATTAATTTAAAAGGTTTCAGTTTGGCTGATTGCATCTAATTTGCCTTGAACCACTGTCGGGACGCTGTGGCAGAGCTGTAGCCCCTCCTGGCAGCCTCCGCCCGCTTCACCAGATGGCTGCCTTGGCAATTGCACGTTCAACTGAAGAGGCTCCACACGCAGGGTGCACACCAGGCAAGCCCCAGGAGATGGCACAGTGCTCCTTCCCATCCTCTGCTGAAGCTCTGGGAGGAGTCAGGAAGCTCTGGGCAATGCCTCAGCCCCCTGACAGGCCTGGCAGGGCCATGAAGTCAGCTGTCTGCAAAAATCATCAGCAGGTGGCTGCTGTGGGATCAGGGAGGTATGGAGAGCCCAGAGGAAGGGGCTCACGTAGGCAAGGATCCTGCGTCCCAGCAGTGCCAGCACTCCCTGGGGCAAAGGGGAGGGTGCGGGGGTGCAGCAGAGCCCCAGCAGCAGGAGTCCTACTGCTCTGCGTGCACCCCCAAGCCTGGCGTCAGCTCCGGGACAGGGTCTGCGTTTGGGCTCTTGGAGGTGCCAGTTGCCCCTTTGCTGCAGGAGAGCCTGAATGGTCAAGGGCTGCGGGCCCACGGCCTGCTCGGCATGTTACATCTGCCTGTGTGTCTCAGCACCCACAAGTCATGTATCACGCCAACAGCTTCAACCCATGAAAAACCAGAAACTACAAAGACTGAGGGACAAGTTACTTCCGACACAACAGCAGGCAGCACAGACGCCAGCACTCGGCACGTTCGGACTGGGACCGCACCGTGAGATGATTAGTGTAGAGACGGAAACCCACCCAGTTTTCAATTCCTGCAAGAAAGCACATAAGCCATTTTTTCCTTTATAGATTCTTGACACTTAACCTACTCAGTGCTTTTTATTTGCATTGATCACATTTTATAGTATGATTAAATTTGTATGGAAGAGAACCAATTAGTTTTGTTTTACACTTATTGAATCCACTTTATGGTCAGACAAATTAACTCTCAGCAGTTAGTTTGATTTATCCAACAGCATAAAGCTTGACAATCTGTACTCTCAGATAATCAGTTTTAAAAGAATTATCTTTATTGTTAGTTTTCCTGCTTGGGAGAAACCATTAAACCTGGAGGCAGGTATGACGAGGAAGCAAACACCGTCAGCAGTGTGGCCCTGTCTGGAGATTTCAGAACCGAACAAGCCTGTGTGCCCCCTGACAAAGCCTTTGCCGAGAGGCACCCCCACGTTCTGCAGTGACCGTCTCTTGGCAGAGAGCAAGTGCCAGTGCAGAGACTTTCTGTCGAGCAGCGAGTGCCCGTCTGAGAGAGATTGCTTTACCCACCGTCAGGGAAGTGTAGGCCCAGGACGTAGAGAGAAGCCGGTGTCCAGGCTGCTGCCCCAGGGAGCAGCTGGGAATGCTGAGCTGAGGGTGCTACCCTGGGAAAGCTACCACCAGGGAGGGAGCGGAAGGGCTTCAGCAGAGCCAGCGGCCTGGGCACCATCGGGACCTGCCGGGGATGGAGACCGGCCGGCAGACACCCCGTCCCTCTCAGCCTCCGCTGGGCCCTGCCCATCCTGCCGACCGGCGGTCGGTGCCGAGGACAGGCTGGGTCCCCACTGCCGGGACCCAGGGCAGGGCCCAGCACCGCCACGGGGCTCAGCACCCTGCTCCGAGCGGGCAGCCCCGTCAGAGGGGACATGGGCAGCTCTTCTGCAGCCCCTACACGTCCAGCTATGACTGACCCCAGCAGCCCGCCCCTGGCTACGTGGGCAGCTGCCTTCACTAGCCGGGGCACTGGCAGGCCGGGGTGCCAGGGCCAACGCCCGGCACAACCCCAGTGCCGCAGCAGGAATTCTGCTTCCTCCTGATACTCCTGCGCCAGGGAAGGGCTCCCACAGCAGGGGGAGA
The DNA here is from genome assembly GCF_047716275.1 of Strix uralensis. NCBI lineage: Eukaryota > Metazoa > Chordata > Aves > Strigiformes > Strigidae > Strix > Strix uralensis. The sequence goes on from NC_133987.1 coordinate 20,881,841, forward strand.
ACACAGGGAAAGACGTGGCTGTGGGGGCTGCAGGAGGAGGAGTAAGTGGCCACAAACTGTGAAAACCTCTCCTGAGAAAGGGGTGGAAACGCTGCCCCTCGGATCAGGAGCAGTAGAGCGGGTGCCCTCAGCAGGGCTGTGTGTCATGGGCAGCCCTTGCCGCGCCCAGCACACGGCTCAGAGCGTCGCCGTCAGACACGCTGTCAGGGCCGGGCACAGGGCAGAGCGAGGGTTGCCCTTAGGAAGGTGCCCACCCCGAGGCTGTCCCTTCTCTCTCTGCGGCGGGCAGGGCACACGGTTTGGAAGAAATGATTGCCAGTGCTGGTGATGTGTTCCTCCAAACTGGAACAGACTGCTTCCAACTCAGCACACACTGGCTCTCCCAGTGAGTCTGGTCTTCCTCTAGTGCAAGCATTCATTAGGCTGGGCTCAGCAACCCACCCGTGTCTAGCAGGGCCCATCAGGAGAGAGGTTTATTACCGGCAGAGTGACCCTGCCATGGACACAAGGACAAATGGGCCAAGGAAGCTGCCTGGCACCTGGGCAGCTCCAATGCCCAACCTCATCTGTATTCAGCAGCCACAAGTAAAGAGAATTTGCTCCCAGTTAGTAAATGAGATTTAGTTAATAAATTGGCTCATATGAGCAGGCTGCCAGTTGTTCTCATGCAATGCAATAACTGAAGAGATGAAAGCTTATTATTTCATAAGAAGGAGCTGTTTTCTTACAGGACTAGTCAGTAGAGAGATGTTATTTTTTGGCAGACAGTGGCCATGTTTGATGATCATTCATTCCAAGGATCTTCACAAGGCAGCCAGGATGCTTCCCAAGCCCGCCGAGCTGTTGAGAGGGAGCCCCTTCCTGACAGCTCTGTTGCTGTCAGAGCCTCCCTGTCCCCTCGGCATCCTCAGCCAGGAGGGCACGAGGGCTCCTGTCACTGATGCAGCCCCACATGCGGCCAGGACAGAAGGAGCCCGGTCAAGTTACCCTGTACAGAGGCCAGAGATCCCCGGAGGGCTGCGGGTCTGTGGTGGTTTAACCCCAGCCAGAGCTCAGCACCACACAGCCACCCGCTCACTCCTCCCCCACAGTGGGACGGGGAGGAGAATCAAAAAAGTCAAACTTCTGAGTTAAGAAGTGTGATAAATAAAATATAACAATCATTTAAAAAATAATTGTAATGAAAAGAAATATAACAAAAAGGGAGAGAAATAAAACCCAAGAAAAGACGACTGATGCACAATGCAATTGCTCACCATCTGCTGACGGATGCCCCAGCAGCGATCTGCCCCTCCCAGCCAACTCCCCCCAGTTCCTGTACTGGGCATGACACCCTATGGTATGGAATAGCCCTCTGGCTAGTGCGGGTCAGCTCTCCTGGCCGTGCTCCCTCCCAGCTTCTTGTGCGCCTCCTTGCTGGCAGAGCATGGGGAACTGAAAAATCCTTAACTTAGGATAAGCGCTACTTAGCAACAACTAAGCCATCAGTGTGTTACCAACATTATTCTCACACTAAATCCAAAACACAGCACTGTACCAGCTACTAGGAAGAAAATCAACTCTATCCCAGCCAAAACCAGGACAGTGTCCAACACAGCTAGATAGGAAAACCTGACATGGTAGAACTGAAAACTGTCCCAGGAAAAGGGAGATCTGGAAATCCAGGGAGCAAATCCATTATCAGGCCTCTGTAGGCTTCCCATTCCTTTGCTCTTTTGCTCACAACCTCTGACCAAGGCTAGTCCCTTGCTAAATCCATGCAGACAGACACCGACATAGTCTAGCATTTGTTGGCAGACATAGAATGATTCTTCTCTTCATGACAGAAAAAGATCTCTTTGTCTGGTTCTTACAAAGGTCTTGCAGTCATCCCTTCTGCAAACACGAGTGTGCTGATCCTGTAACATAAAATCCGAAAGCAGCATCTCTTATCAGACATAACACTATCCACTCTCCAAAATACAGAGCCTAAATACGATACTGACAGCAGATCAGCAACAGACTTAGAAGCTGGGGAACAAAAGCGTAGTTTGGAGGACTGCATCCAACCAACAAAACAACCCCAGCACTCCTCTCAAGTGGCTACTAACTTTGCAGGGTCCTTAGAGGACGTGGCTTCTCCTCTCGCTTTGCGAGGATCCCCCTGAGAAGCTTCACACGCGCAGGCTACACAACTGCCATTTGGCCAAGCCATGAAGTACTACGAAAGTCAAAGCTTGCACTGGGAGTACCAAGCCATCTGTTCAGGCTTGAAAGACAGGAAACAACTATCAAAACTACAGTCTAATCATCATCAGCTGGCTGGCAGCTAACAAGCACACACGCTGCCTGGTGAGGAGCTAAGATGCTTATCAGCTCAGCATCTTGCAAGAGAGAAATGAAGTATCTGATGGGCTGAGGGAGAAATACAACAAGAGCAGGCAGCTAAAACAGAGCTAATTAAAAAGGGGAACAATGTGGTCCAGTGAAAACTAGGGAGCATCTACATGAAGTTCCTCTACTCGCACCTGTACACCTCTGGCTAAATTCATGTCCACTAAACAGTAGGGAAAAACGCCAGGAAGCAGCCAAATATATCTGCATGAAGGAAACTAAAGCCTACAACAGAGACAGGAACTGAGTACTACGTGTGAACCATGAAGCACAGGAACTAAAATATGCACGGGATAGAAAATCATAATCTATGGAAAGTACTAAGATGTGCTGTGAGGAGAGACACTGGCAGCTCATGATCAGTGATGTTGGGTTGCTGGTCTGCTTGACCCCAAGAGGGACGTCACAGTAACTACTAGTGATGCGTTCTTGCTGGTATTCACTATTTAGCCCAATAAGGAAGAGACAAATTCATTATGGAGTTAAATCTTTGCTCAGAGAACTGTTCTGGGGTCAGTTCCCCCATATGTCTGGAGCATCTACATCACTAATGGCTGGTGGGTGAACAGATGCTCCTGGGAAAATGAGGCTCTGGAAGGAGATTAACACAGCAAATGCATCTGAACCCAAGGCGATGCCAAATTTTAAATCAGTCAGCAATGAGGGGTAGTCTCATCCTCACCAACCTGTCTGAATCTCCAGCCAACTGACAGTGCCTGGTGAGCACACACCCATCCACACTCTGCACATCCAAACCAGCCGTCCGTAATTGTCTGTATGAAGAAACATCAAAGGATTTTGCACAGACAAACCACTCAGCAGCCTGAAAAAAATGAAAGTGAAGAACACCAGACTCATCCTTCAGCAAAGCACACTCAGGAGCAGACAGTAAATCTTCAGAACCAGCAACACTCCACCTGCTTTCCCTGTGAGCTGCAGCAAGTCATCGCTATCGGCCATGAGAGGAGGGACCAGGCAGGACTTCTGGAACGTGTCCAGCCCAGCAATATGGGGGTAGGAGGAAGAGGAAGAAATATGTGGTTATTACAGAAACCATGGGGGCTCATGACTATAGTACACATGGGTAGGGATGTTGTAGAAAGGAGAATGATAAATTGACCTGCTGCAGAGCTGTCCTCTTTCAACACCTTGTTGAAAGCCCCACTTGAATAACACCAATATTTAATTTTGGGCAAACTGGAAGATAAAGAAGGTGAAAAACTTAACAGAGATACATTCATTGTAACAGTTGTGACAGTTATTCCTCAAGCATCACAAAGCACAGCCCTGCCTGTGCTCAGCTCTGCAGAGTAAATGGCAATTAGAGTTTGCCAATCATTGTGGCTTCCTTACATGACAATGGGGAGATGAAGGATCTGTGACAGACATAGGTTCTCCTGAAGTTTCTCTCTCCCGTTTGTCATTCCAAGCTTGCAGTTTGAATCAAGGGGCTTGCTCAAAATGTGTTTCAAGGATTTTTCTGCATTTCTGTTCTCTATGTAAAAAGCTTGAATTGTTTCTGAAACAGCCTTGTTTCGGTCGCCTTCAGCACACAGCAAAGTGCAACAACGCAGATGCCATAAAATAATCGGTGCTGGATCACACCTACAGCATCCTACCAGCAAACTTATGAATCTCCTTCACTGGTCTTGATTAAGAACTACTTTTAGGCGCAGTCTCCCACAGCCTCGGTGCCCTCAGGCCAGGCAGCCCGCCGGGCCGGGCGCAGGGCAGCGCGGCTAGCAGCTCCTCCACCCCAGGGAAGATCTTCCAGGAGTGGGGAGCCCACTGCAGAGGAGGAACTACACTCAGCAAGTTTTCAGGCTGCTATGATACATCCAGTTTTGCTTTTTAATGTTTGCTTTTGTTTCTCTCCTGTCTTTGGTCTTTCATTTCTTTCTGGAACAACAACAGGGGCAGATAAGCATGCTTTAATCTGCTCCCAGTGAAAAGGTGGAATGCTGATTGCTCGCTCTGCCTCTTTTGGCCAAGCATTTTTATCCTGCATTGCTATGGGGAAAGGTCTTCGCTCTTCAGGCTCCAGCTTTTGTCTTTTTGTGAGCTGAAGGGTTTTTCCCAAAGTGCGTACTGCAATGCTTCAATGATCTTTAAAAAAAAGTTGTGCAGATTTTGTGAGATTTTGGACTGCAGTAAAAGAAAAAACTAACAAGCTGAATGTCATTTTTTTTAAGGAGATAAGAAAAAGACTACTGGAGCTGTCAGAGTTTAAGCTTCAACCTTTATGTTTACAAAGCAAAAAGGGCAATTAAATGTGGAAAAATAAATCTTTCCAGGACTCTGCCAGTGGTTCTTCTGGTTTGTACTCAGACTGCTGAATGACAGGCCAGTTTAGTGCCTTAGGCAGGGACTCAGAATAGAGCAGTCCTGACATTTCTTTGATGCTAAGTAGTGTACCCTAATAAAGATGTTCTTTAAAGCCATTCCCTCTTGCCTGGCAACCAGGCATCACAGAGCATCCCCACTGCAAGGGGACTGCCCGCCTCCTCCATCCGTGCCTGGCACTCCTCTTCCCTCCCTGCTGAACTACAGCTGCTTCAGACCTCCTGTGCATCTTTGCCACCAAATCTGAGGGAGAGATTGTTGGAATAAACCAAGGATATCGTTAACACCTTTCACCTCCTGGCTATTTCATGAAGCCTGTTTTCACAAAGGTTGATGGACAGTAAGTGTCATGGTTCTGCCAGCACAGGGTCACCAAAGAAGCCCAGACCGCCACACGACAAGGACATCTGCCCACACTTGCAACAAGCCGCAGCCCTCCAAGCATCAAAAAGAGCTGAAGAAAGACCTGTTTTCTTAGTAGAGGGACAAAGCTGCTCTCAGATCTCTGTCCCTGCACCCTGTCAGTTATGAGCCCCCGAGCACATCAGCACAGCTCCCTGGTGCAGGGGCACAGGCTGCAGGCAGGAGCACCCTTGATACCAGCTGTGAGGTGCTGGCTGCTATTCGGGAAGGGCTGCATTCCCTTCCCATTCCCTTCCCATAAGCCTCCAGCTCTTCACACATTTCTACTCTCTGCAGAGACCGAAATGCAAAAGAGAGATGAACAGAAGTGGGGGAAAGGCTCTGGGAAGCCCATCTCCAAGTGTTAAGTGACAGCAGATGGGAGAGGCGCTGCTCTATGACAGATGAAGAAGTCAGTAACGATGTGTCAAAGGCAATGTCATTGCAGCAGCCTGCCTGGCTGCCTCAGCTCCCAGCGCTGCCAACCCCCATTGGACTCGGCTCTCCTGGGGACCCAGCACGTCCCTGCGCCTTCTCCCACACAGCTGCGTGCGCTGGCGAGGGCACAGCCTGCAAGGGCAGCTCCTGGCCTCCTTCCCTGGGAAGGATGCACCAGTGTCGGGTCAGGCGATGTCCCTGCAGCGCAGATTTCCTCAGCCTTGCCTGAGTGCTAAATGTTCCTCACATGCTTGGCAAAGTAACATTCTTCCCTCTGCCATTTACCACCCCGCACACCAGTGGCTAAAAGCCAAGAATGGCTTTTGGCACATCTCCATACGCCCGGGCAGGCAGTGCTGAGGGAGCCAGCCAGAGCGATGGCAGCGCACAGCTTCCAGATGAACAGAAGAGCCAGGTCCTGCCTCCAGAGCTGGCGCCGGGCACCCCGGGCCTCTGCGTGCCCCGCTCTGCAGAGAGCTGTGGCCCTACACACCCGCACCACACGCAGCAAGAAAGGGAGAAGATGATCAGAGTAATCTGAGAATGGAGAGGCGCGGGCAGTGAACCTTGGGAGGCTCCAAATTTCTTGTCTATTTAAGGGCACATTCTTCTTTGTTGGTTTTGTGCTCCTGCACTCACATGGCAGTCATGGTGACACGACACAGCCCTGTTCCCTTACATGGCCGCTGGCTCCACGCTCCCGGCCGTACCTTCCCTGCACCCCTGCTACCGCAGCACCCCTGCCACCGCAGCCCGGTAAAGGCTGGGCGTGATTAGCACACGCTCTCCCAGTTGCTGCTGCAGAAGAGCACCAGGTTCGCAGTGTTTGTGAGGAGGTCCCAGCAGGGACAAACGCCATGGCATCACCACCCCCAGGTTCACAAGCCTGGGAAGGAGAGGGCCTTCTGCTCACTGATCCAGAGCATCACAGAGTGCAGGAGCGTGTGCCTGGGAGACAAGAGTTCAACTGGAATCAACCTGTGGAACAAGCATGGGAAATCCCGCTCCCATTATTTACCCAAATAAATATACAGACCAGAGAAGGTTCCATCTGCTAACAAATACAGAGTTAGTTTCGTATCTCCCTGCTCTTCTGCAGAGCAGTAGTACACCGAGGTTGCAATGTCCTTGCTGCAAGTGGTTGTGTGGCCAGCTCACAAGCCTGACAGGCTTTAAAAAACCCCTTGGATTCTCCAGGAAATACCAGGCATATGTGGAAGACAGGGGAATAGTAAAATACCAGCTTTTTAATGAATGGATGGCTAGTAATTTGCCTCCTTTGGTGTTTAAAAAAAATAAGAATCTGGAGAAGTTACTCTAAGCGTAATACAGGAACTGCTGAATTGGGTTTGAGTTCCACAGACAGGGTAAAGAAAATTATACAGATGAAAGGCAGATTTTAATTCTTTGTGGTATTTATTAGTCTCAGGGGGTGGTATGGTTTCTTACTGCAGTAAACTGCGTGTAAATAGAGAAGTCACTGTAGTTCCTAGGAGTTGCTTCAGCCCTTTCAAGCTATTTACATTGGTCCACATGAAATACATGTATTAAAGGGTTTCAGATACTGCACATCTGCAGAGGAACTACTGCCTCTAAATGACACCCAAGTGCAGAATCCACATGTGCCCTTCTTACCAGCTGCCACAGACAGCTAAAAGAGACAAACGAGACAGCAAATGCTGTTTTCATGTTGGGCCCTCTGACAGGGCAACGTGTGTTTATATTTATATATAGCTGACTGCATCAGGCAATAACCATAAGTCTTCCATGCCCAAATAGCCCCAGCGCGTACACAAACCGCCCCAGGACACAAGCCAAAAGCCAGGTTTCCTGGACCCCCAAGGGAAGAGCCCGTGTGGTCTTCCAGGCAGGAAGCATGAGAGCAGCTGCGGGAGGACTGTGAGCCCGGCGGTGGAGCCTGCTGCAGGCTGGAGTCGTCCCAGCCCCGACCCCTCAGCCCCCTCCGAGTGCCCAGCCCGGCACAGTCCTGCAGCACAGGGCTATGCTGAGAGCCAGCCTGCGCTGCAGCCGGGAGAGCTGCGAGGAAACAAAGAACCAGCTCAACACAAAGACACCTGTTCCCCTGGAATGTCCCGCTCAGGTTGTTCAGGGATCTTCCACTCAGGTCACCGGTTTCCTGTGGTTTGCTCCAAGCTCCAAGCGTGCTGTTCACACCCAACGGCAAGATAAACACCTGCGCACCACAGAGCGCGGCCACCGCGCTTGTCCCCTTTGGCCTCTGACCTGGGAAGAGGCAGAAGCAGCAGCAGGCCACAGTCGGGGCTGGGTCACCCGGTGTGGTGCCCCGCCACAGGCCACAGCAGCTCTTCCCGGCAGCCACGGCTGGGCCCCGCGGGCCCGACTGAGCCCCCAGCACAGCCAGGTCGGGACTGCGGGCAGCGGCGGGTCCCCAGGGCCTCCCGACACCGGGCCTGCGCCACCCCGTGCGGGTGACAATGTGCATTTCCAAACCTCAGCTGTGCCAGCCTGTGCCACGCTGTGCCCACGCCAGCCCCATCGCTGACCCGTGCCATGCCATGCCCACGCCAGCCCCATCGCCGACCTGCACCGCGCCATGCCCACGCCAGCCCCATCGCCGACCTGTACCACGCCGTGCCCACGCCAGCCCCATCGCCGACCCGTGTCACGCCGTGCCCACTCCAGCCCCATCGCCGACCCGCGCCACGCCGTGCCCACGCCAGCCCCATCGCCGACCCGTGTCACGCCATGCCCACTCCAGCCCCATCGCCGACCCGCACCACGCCATGCCCACGCCAGCCCCATCGCCGACCTGTACCACGCCGTGCCCACGCCAGCCCCATCGCCAACATGCACCACACCGTGCCCACGCCAGCCCCATCACCGACCTGTGTCACGCCGGGCCCACACCGCTCATGCTCGCCACTGCCTGCCCCGTCTGCGGTAGCATCCTCGGAAGACACCCACAGCCACGTGACACCTCACCGCCGTCCCCCGAAGCCTGTGGCAGGACCCACACGTCATTCACTCCCAGGGAGCCTGCAACCCAGGATGCATTCGGCAAAACTGGAAAACTAAATGCTTGCTGGTGTTTGTTGCCTATAATGAATCTTACAAATAGTGAACAATTAATTAATAACACTTAGCACCACCATGCTGCCTTTATATTTACAAAGGACTGTGTAAACATTAACTAATTAATCTACTGTACTTAGCAATTATATAGTGCTTTACATTTTCCAGGTCCTGTGCAAATATTAGCTAATGAATCTACTTAATTATTTCCATGTTTTATATTCCAGAGCACTGCACACCAGCAGCACAAGGAGGAGGCCTTAGCAGCGATGCTCCCGAGCGGCTCTTCTGCAGGCTCAGCGTTCGCAGCGCCTGCCGCATTCTGGGGAGACCCCTCAGCAGGCACAAACATTGCCAGCTGGGCCGGGCACACAGAAAGCCTCCAGGGAGCAGAGGCAGAGCCTTCTCCAGTTAGTTATTTAAAACTGGAAGGGGTTTGGTGAACAGCAAGAATGATTTCACATCTACAAAACCTGCTGTGCAGTGAAAGACTAAAGTTACTCTGCAGATTCAGCACATCAAAGGAAATTTAAGAGGTGACTTGATCACAGCCCATGAGCCCCGCCCCCCCATACAGGGACAACACCTGAGATATTCAAATAACGCCTAATTACATTTGACACCTGGAAGAGAAAGGTAAGAAAACTGGAAATTAAATTCACTTTTCTAAAGGTGACTGTGAGCGATCCCTGGCCAGGAACGACCATGCTGAGGGGCAACTGGAATGAAATTTGAGAATTGTGATTCAGTGTCCTTCTCTAATTTCTATGGGCTTTACTGTTGCCTCAGGTTTGACTTACAGAGCGCACACCGATCAAGGTGGAGAACCCAGGTTTAAGACAAGACACGCGCAGGTGTGAAGCATCAGGCTCCTGGGGAAGCGAGGGCCGATCCCTGGCTGCGCAGCGCGGGCGGCAGCAGCCGCTGCCTCTCCCCTGCACTGGCCAGGGAGCTGGGCTGTCCTGTGCCACAGCAGGCTCGGGAAATTAAGAGAAGCCACCCCAGTAGCCAAACTACCAAAATACAAAGCATTTTCCATCAGAAAGATCCTAAAAGAACTAGGTCTGCCAGTCAAACACTCTCTAAACAAGTATTAATGTACACCCACTCATGCAGATCTGCATCTCTCTGCTGTTTATTGCATTTTAACATTGTCAACAGAGCTTGCAGAAGCACTCCCAGTGCTCTGCTGACCTCCATTATTTATGATGGCATCTGAAATTGATTGTGGTTGAAAGATCCTTACTGGAATAAAATGAGCTTCTCAATTATTGCCACACAAATAAATCTCTGTTTTCCAGTGATCCTCCCTCGGGAACACTTGCATAACCCTGACTTCATGACAACAGATACCTCCAGCTGGCAAAATACAGGTGACTGCATTGTAATCATTGTCGAGCTACAGAACGGCAGAGGTCAAGCGATTCTCTGTGTGACCACGGGGAAGGGAGACTGTGGGGACCATGTAGTGCTTACTGCTGTTTCTAGATGGATAAATAATGAACCCTCCAGCAAAGCAAGTCATGATCATTTTTGATACTTTCTGTCAAACGCAGTACAGGAAATATGCACTAAGTATTAATGGGATTATGAACAGATGAACAAGATGAACAAGCCTTTCAGAGAGACCCAACCTCCTACTTGCCTTTTCTCTCTCAGAAAATCCTCAGCTAGATGTAATTCAATAAAATAACTTAACCTGTTACGGCAATCCTAAGAGAAATCTTAGGGCTGCTGTTCCTTCTCTTCCCCCGGAATGCAGAGCTCTACCCGTGCAATGGCAGGATCGCATGGAGTCCCCCCGCCTGCCCGCTCGGTGTCCTGCTCGGGTAGACCCTTGCCCTGCACCTGCACAGGCTCCCGGCACGCGCTGTCCTGTCCAGGCTGAGCCCTGGCAGGGCTGGCTTCAACCTGCCGGGCTTCCCTCCCGGCACTGGAGCCAGCGGGTCGCCACGATGGGAAGAGGTAGGTGTGGGAGAACAAGAGCTACGGAGGGGCCTGCCCACACCCCCCTGCAACGGGACGGAGCCGCTGGGAGGGGGAAGCCCAGCCTGGGAAGCCACACACAGGCAAGCCCTGGGGAGACATGGCCTCTGCCACCCAGAGGAGCTTCATGGGAGCAGAGACCCACTGGCAATGGGGCTTGAGCCCTCCTTTCCCCACTTCCAGCAACCCCACAGGGAACCAAGGATCTCTCTTGCACCGGTTAGCACCGGTTTTCTGTTCTTCCTGTTCTTTCACAAGCCCTTGTTCTGAGTCTCCTGAGGGGATTTGATGTTCAAGGCATTCAGTTGTACTTTCCTGGTGACCTTTAATATTAAGGAACTTTATTAATTCTTGATTTATTTAAAACAGTCTATTTTGACAAGACTGCAGGAGAAGACACCTCTCTGTTGAAGGATTACAGGTTGTCTAGTAATTAAATGCCAACGACAGAGCACTGAAAGCTTTCCAAACGTCCACTGAGGAATCTCTCTTCTCTGTCCCCTCTCCCCCTTCTTGTTAGAGACCTTTACAGGAGACCTGGAAACCTGCCACCTCGAAGGAGCCAGGTCCTCTCTCCTCTCTGCGCTGACCGCCCTGAGCCTTCGCTCCCTGGTTAACTGAGCAGCCTCTCATTACATGCTCACCTCCATCCATCTGTAAAGGGACAAGGCCTGCTTCCAGTCTCAGAACCATCTTCACAAGGATCAGCAGACTGGATCAGCCTGAGTCCTGCCCCTGGACACTGCAGGGTGCACACTCCTAGAAATTCATCCTTCCCTTCCTCCACCTGCTCAGTGTTCCTTGGGTGCAAGAACATACAGCAGCACAGAAATCCCATGTACCCCTCACCCATACTGGTCGGGCAACTCTATGCTGGGAGCAAACACATTAGAGTAACTCAAGAACTCATTGTTTCCTAGCTGTGCTGCTTTATGGCACTGTCACACAGGCACATACACACAATTATTAAAAAATGTGATTTGGCCGGAAAAAACATGGTTTCTTTATAAAAAAGGGGCATGTGGTACAAACGAACGCCAAACCTTCTGCAGAATTATCCTGAAGAGGCTCCACATACACATTTGCTTCTAGTGAGACCATCTTGTACCGCAGTAGAGGTAACTTTACGTCCTTCATTAGCTGGTGAAAGCACACGTACCCTCTCTGAACATGCAAACCAACAGAGCGTGGCAGCGACAATATCTGCTACCAAACAGCAGCCTCAGGTGGAAAGGAAAACAGTGAGGTTCCCCTCTTTAATCAAGATGTGCTTCGTACACTTGCCAGGAAGCAGAGTGAGATGAGGACTCTGCCAGTCCTCCTGAAAGGGATTTCCTGAGTTTATCATGAAAGATGGTGAAAAATGAGTGCAACATTTTGCTGGTGATGTCATAAATATGATTTATAATACTGAAAATGAGGCATCTTGCTGTGACAAAGCAAATGGCAACAACTTTCTACAAGTCTAGTCTTCAATAGGATATTACAATTTGCTCCAGTTTTCTTGGAGGAATCATGGACTCCATGCAGAGAAGGTGTTGGTGCATGTTCCCCTGGCTATGAGAGTTTTCAGTTTGATAGCAGAGGAGAATGAAGAACATCAGATAAACTGGCTACATGTCAGGATGGATGAGACACTGTTTGGACAGCAGTTTGCAAAAGCTTTATGTTCCTAGAGCAGATTTCATTGCTTAGAAATAGCTAGTGCCTTTCGGAGGCCCATTTCTCTTTAGACAGTGTATCTAGGAAAAACCTGCTAAATACACTATCTATATCGTCTGGTATTGTGATGCCAGGACATTATATCCTCTGAACAGAGATGCTTGTCTCTCCTCTCATGTTCCCTTTTATACTTCTCTCTGTCCAAGTCAACAGAAACACATTATCTTGCATCAGTTTTGATGTCCATCTCTCCCTCTTCGCTCTGCCTGCAGTGCCTTTTGGAGAGGGAAATGATCAAGGGCTCAGACAGTATGCAAAGCAAGAGTGGAGGAGCCATTTACATGAAGGTGTGATGCACCAAATATTGTTTCTTATCACATTTCCCGTGAATTCCTACATAATGTTTTGTATTTTGACTACTGGTACACATTGAACAGAGAGTTTCCTTGGTTTGCCTGCAACAATGCTGCACTTAATTCAGAACCTGTAAGACACATGAATAATTCAGATTGTTCATTCCAGTGTGCCTTGCTCTACATTTGTCAGTAGTGGATAACACTCCACATTGCTCTCAGCTGCCACTTCCACAAGAACTACACACAAACTGCTGCCTGAAGTCTCTGTGGTGCATATTTACCCACTGCTGGACCCGCTGGCTTTGCTGGGGTGACCCTCACCACGCACGGCCTCTCAGACTGACGCTCCAGGAGGTGGATACCCAGCCATGGCAGCAGGGTACATGTCTTGCAATTCAACAGTTATCGCATTTTCAGACAGCCGGCACCAGCCTGGATCACTGAATCACCTTCTCATGTGTCTTGGCCTGTTCTGCTGCGGCCAAGGTCATCCCCCACTGGCTGCTGTGCACGAGGGGCTGCACCGTTGCTGCTTCTTTCTGAGCAGGGTTTTCCATAATCAAGGGCTCTTCTCCCCTTGAAAAAAGTATGGGGTGGGGAGCAGGCCCCTAAGCACCACAAACTTGACCCCTATAAGCTGCTGAACCAGGCATCTAGTCTACTTCTTAAACAGACAGTGTTTTGTTTCTCCATTCAATGCGAAAATGTTTTTAATAGTCCTGTTCTCGCCTTCCTGCCCGAAGACTGGCGGCACGCGTGCCCCTTCCTCCCAAAGCACATCCCAGAGGGCTGCCCCTCTCTGCAGGTTCCAGGCCGGGGCGCCAGCCAGCTGCATCACCGTGCCGTGCCATCCTGCCTGGGCAGCTTGGCTCTTCCACACCAGCCCTCGGGAACACCTGTCACTTGTAAAGCTGAGGACCTCCACACGCAACACCGCCACGGCAAGCCGGCAGACCCTGAGACCTCAGGAGGAGCAGGCAGCCACTCAAACGCCTGTGGTCAGGGGAAGGGGGTGAGGGGCTGCGGGGGCACTGACCACGAGCTGGTGCCCCAGGCAGCCCGGGCTCAGCACAGCCCCTGGCACACGCACTGTCGAGGGCACAACGGGCACATTTCTGGACAGTGGAGCAGCAGCCCCTCTACACTGACCTTCAGCTGAAGGGACCATGTGTCATAACCGCCATATAAATGATCAAAAATCACCTCAGATGCACGTGAAACACACCCAGCTTTGCAGGAAGAGTCGCATGTCCAGCATGGAGTGCTGGCTCACCAGTGAAGCTGTCATGGGCCAAAGAAGGAAATCCTTCCCTTGTCAGAGTCACTTTTTTAACATTCCTTTTCTGTGCAGTCTTGATTAATTCAGCTTCATGTCTATGTCTCTTGCAAATTAATTGGTTAGAAAAATGGAAGCCATTAAAAACATTCATTTCTTCCCTGAAGCAAAACGCTCGATGCTGTCTGGGCCTGCTGTGCTGCTCATGAGCAGGACAAAGCTCGGCCCAAGGCCTGGACTGTACCAGGTGCTCGCGAGTCTATGGGCAGCCGCCTTGTTCTTAAGCTTACCTGTGTTTTCTTATTTACTTCTGGCATTTCTTGGTGAAATGCATTTTAAAATTGCACAGGACATAAGGGCACTTTGGGGCCAAAGCAGCGCACAGCTGAACTGCCCAGGGGGGTGCAGGGATTGTTCTGCAGTGAGCCAGGTCCTGCGGGCAGCGCCTGCAGTGCTGGGGGCTTCCCCGTGGGCAGGGGCAGCCCCAGGCTCCGTGGGGAGCCCAGCCCAGGCCAGCTGCCCGAGGGACACATGAGGAAGGAGCCAATGCCACGTGCTACGCCGCTGGGGAGCGAAGGCCCGGAGAGGGAAGGGTCCCTGCACCGCTGCCCTCCCGACACGGGTGCTGAGGCAGCGCAGAGGCAGCGTCAGGGCCGCGCTGCCGGCCTTCTGCTGCCTGCGTTGGAGAGCGGCAGCACGAGGGCTCAGCACTGCTGCAGCCCCGCTGGAGCCTGGCAGGGGCTCCCGTCTGGGTTCTGCGGTTCTCCAGGCAGACAGCACCTCTCTGGGAATGGCTGACCTCGCCCCACGACCCCAAGGGTCTCCTCACCGCAGTAACCCTGGAGGTCCAGCCTGCAGTGGCATAAACCAGCGTTGCCCCCCGCCCTCCAGAGCAGAGTGCCCAGGCTGCCGGCGAAACCAACACAGGCTGCCCCACATAGCCCAAAACTTGTAGGCAGGGCTGCAGATTTAGGGTTAATTGCCAAAGACTGGGGACAAGGGGATCGTGGAGATGAGAAGACGTGATGGCCAGAAAATGGCTATTTACAGCCCATGCACCTGGAGCTGCTGACACCCTCGAGGGGACTTGCCAGCCTTGACGGGGACTCCCAGGCACAATTGCTGCAGCAAACGTGCAGTGCCCTGCCCAGGCTCCACGACAGAAGTTACAGCAGCGCCGTTACCATTTAGGGTGGTTTCACTCACAGGGATCTCCTGGGACTTCATTCCCTTCACCTGCTTCATACCCAGCGGAGACACTCACGCCAGTAAGAAGGCAAGCACCTTGCCCACGTGTCTGGCAACTATTTACAGTTACATTAACAAACAGATCTAGCAGACTGCTTAATATACATAACATATTTTCATTATTATCTATTAAAGATGGATTCTCTCAAGTTGCTGTAATAGCAGAAACATTTCTGAAAAGCTGATTTAAATAAGGCTACTCAAAGGGACAAAAATCAGGCATTCAGCAAGCTGTTCCTGTTTACCTGAAAAGATAGTTATTCTGACTGATACAGCAAACACTGCCCATGGTCACTGGTAATTGGAATTCTGATGGAGTTTGCATTGGCATTTTAACATCAATTAATAACTGGGTTTTAAATTTGCATTTATTAGAACATTTTATGTGTCTGGGAGGAAAAAAAAAAACCCCAAACCCTAAAATGTTCATGAAACATCTACCCATGCTTGTACATAAGCCACAGACTTATTCTGAAGAATAACAAGTGTTCATTTGCATCTTGACTCTGTCCCCCAAGTGACAGCAGTACTGCTCTCAGACAAGCACGTGAGCCAGCAGAGAAGCACCCGGGCTCCCCGACTCTTCCTATGGCTGTATCCACATTCACCCCCAGGGACCCAGAGCATGGGAACTCTGCAGAGGGAGCAGGTGGGGCGAGGAACCCTCATCTGCCACGCTACCCTGCTTAGAGCAAGGGATGGAGAAAGGAGAGGCGAGAGAGTGTGGCTGGCTGCAGCTCTGGCTAGGAAGCACCAGCAGGCAGGGTACCAGCGCCACAGACCTCCCGAGCATCTCAGCCCTGCCCTCCCTGCAGCAGGGAAAAGCACTGAGGACACAGGGTAAGGAAGGAGATTTTAGACAAAGATTTGCTCCTAGAGGAAGACCTAAGAGGGCATTTTAACCAGCAAGTGTAAAGAAACAACAAAAATGGTGCTGACATTGTCAAACAGTGGTGCAGGGTGGCAGCACTCACAGAGGGCTCTGCTCCCTGTCACACACGGTCTTCCCAGCAGCAGCATCCCCCCTCCCTGCACCACTTCACCCCCAGACTCCGCTTACACAGGGCAAAGATGCTGTACAAGCCTGCAAGGAGCAGAGGAGCAAGAAGCAGGATGGCTCCAAGCAGCAGCACTGCTCAGTCCCACTGTAAAACACCAGCACAGACGAGAGCCACGTGTTTGCAGCACCAAGGAGGCCTAGCAGAGGCGAGAGGAGCTGTGCTGGGGTGAGGGTCAGCATGCGAAGGAGGACAAGGCCAAAGGAGGAAGACAGACATCCCATGCTTCTCTGTCTGTCTGCTTGGTTGGGAGTCA
Organism: Strix uralensis; assembly: GCF_047716275.1. Classification (NCBI taxonomy): domain Eukaryota; kingdom Metazoa; phylum Chordata; class Aves; order Strigiformes; family Strigidae; genus Strix; species Strix uralensis. The sequence goes on from NC_133987.1 coordinate 20,898,293, forward strand.
GGGAGATTTTCAGGATCAGTCACAGCTCCTTGGTAAGATCAAATCAGACAGGGAGGCAAGTGAGGGACAGGGACATGCTCTTTCCCAAAGCCTCCTGAGCCTTCACCACAGCTGAATACAATCCACATAAGATCTGAAGGCATCCACGTGCCCTCTGCCCTGAGCAGCACCAGCACAAGCAGCAGCTGTGACATGCCGCAGCAGAAAACCACTCTGTGGTCCTGGGGACAAAGTCGGGACAGCCGGGCTGCAGCAGCTGCCACGGGCCGATGCTCACAGCAGCCCATTTTCAGCATCACTCTGCAGCTGAATCTGCTACATCATCCCCAACCTGCTTGCCTGGACCAGCACCCTACGAACCTGCGCAGTCCTGCAGTCCCACTGCTTGCTCCGGCAGCAAGCCCAGGGTTAAAACCACACTCAAGCAGCCGCTCCCTGCCCTCTGTTCTCACGGCTTCCCTTCCTCCCGTGCCAGGTGGAAAGGAAAGCGAGCTGGATGAGAGAGAAGCAACCCAGGTGCTGTGACTGCTGCTCCTGGGGGAGTCAGGGGTGAATCATAACTTCATCAGCCTACAAGGAAAAGAAGCAATTATCTGGCAATTGTATGCGGTCCATTTCAGTGGGAGGCTCATAACCTAACCAGCCCTTGTAGTCAAGGGGAATAAAATATATGCTGACATCAGTACACAGAGGTTCCCATTGGAAGCCACTTTCACTGCAGTGTCGTGAATCTTTTCAGAAACAGCTTGAGAAGATTCATTCTGTGTATCAATCTTCCTGGGTAGCAGAGCTGACGATGGCCGTACATAATAATGCTTAAGTCAATTCACATGCACAGTCAGTGCCTGTCTACAAGTCCTGGCCCTAATCAGTACATTAAATAGAAACTTATGACTAATAACTCTGAAAGGGCCTCTCCAGAGGCAGCGAAATGCTCCGCTTTGGCCACTATCAGCTCCACAGGCGTGCGCTGTAGCGGCACACTCTCCCCTTTGGCTCCAGGAAGGGAGAACAGAAAATCATAACTCTTCTTATGTTTGTTCGGGTGACACATTTTTTATGAGCCGAATTCTTTGCTTTAGGTTTTGACAGTGATTTCTGCGACTTTATGCTCGTCCTGTAATCACAGTACTGCTCTGGAGCAGGAACAGAGCCCATGAAAGCTGCTGGCTGAGCCAGCTCCATGTTGGAGGGGGAGCAGATGTCCTGCTGCAGCCCCTCCAAGGCTGCTCCAGCTCAGCGCCGCGTCTGCCGGGGCGGCTGGCTCCTGCATCCAGCCTGGGCAGGCAGACCTGCACCGCGCTGCTCCCGATGCCAGGGGACCCTGGCAGCTGTCAGCCGAGCAGCAGCCCAGGCAGAAGGACTGGGCTGTCAGGAAGCGGGACACATTCATTTTCTCAGCTCTGGGCACGCTGCTCACTTCCCGCTCAGCTGCGCTCACGGAAGATGCACCTGCCGGCAGGCCCTGCATCCCCAGCTTTGCACAGACAGCACCACGCCGCTGCTCTGCTTCCAGCAGTCTGCTGGGCGAGCTCGGCCTTCCACAGCAGGCAGAGGCAACCCCGCTGCTCTGCAGGAGCCAGCGCACGAGCAGTCACCGGGGACCTCACCAGCTGGGAAGGCTCTGACCAGCCCAGCCTGACGGAGCTGCAGTTGAGCTGGGCTCGGCCAGGGCAGAGGGGTCCCAGGGTCCAAACAAGCCGAGCAATCACTGGGGGTGAGGAAGGAAAGGACACAACAAGAAGAGCATACTGTGAGCAGGTAAGAGGAGTTCAGGTCCCCACTTGCCCAGGGCCCCTGCAGCTCCAGGGCAGGCAGCACTTAGAGGTTTTCTCCGTAACAAGAAACCTCCAGTAAGAACAGAACTGAAGAAATGTGTTTTCTAGACTTCCAGATGTAAATGCCCACAGCAGATCTATTTGTTATTCAGTTGCATGGCTTTTATTGCTTGAAAAATTGGGATAAGTAAAGTTATTTCCCTCTTGAATGAAACACAGCAGAGTTCCTTTCCTCACACTTTCTCTTCTACCCCCAGGTCCCTTGTTTTTCAGGCCAGTTGACTCAAGAGATCAGCACCTCTATTAGGGCTAACAGAAGAGTCCACCTCTCTTTTAAGCATCTAAAAATGACCACACAGACCAGTGCTTTCTGGCTGCTGCTGAGCTGGTGGGAGCTGAGACAAGCTGAGTATCATTATGGAGTTGGGCCCACAAACCCAATTAACTGACCCAGAACTACCTGCTAGGAGAGCCAGCGGCTCTAGAGGAAACAAAGAGCAGATACAGCACGGACAGAGATGGACAGACACTGAGTGGCCCTGCAAACCGGGGGAGGTGGCATTGAGCCCAAGGCAGCCACTCTGAAATGCACCTGCAAATGTGGAATTGAAAAGACTTCATGTTCAGGCAAAAAAATCACAGAGAAGATGTGGCTGTTTCAGCTTTTTGTGGCTGGCAGGATACTGCTCTCAGTTCGGAGGGGCAGAGGTCCATGCAAGAGCAGGCAGGCAGGCCGGGCTTTCCCCAGACAGGGCTGTGGAGGCCGACACTGAGCACTGCAGGCTGCCAGGCCAGAGCAGAAGTAAGAACCATTCTTCCCACCCTCTCCACGTAGGGGCACACCAAGCTCCACAACCTCCCATGGATTTCAGGCCGTTATGAGCCATGCGCAAGAGAGAAGAAACCTGAGGCCCGGCCTGGCCAGTGGCTGGTGGCATCAGGAAACATTCCCGATGGCCCTTGGCTTGTCCAAACCACTCTCATGCTGCCGCCCGGAGGGGCTGTGTCCAGCCCAGGCCCCAGAGACACAGGGGAAGGCAGGACACGATGTCTCACCCAGTGCAGAACCACCAGCACGGCACAACATCCCACCCTGGTGCAGAACCGCCGGCGGGACATGACGGCACTGAGCCACCTGAACAGCACCTTGAGGGGCAGAGGGTGGGCTCCAGCACCATGGCGAGGGGCCAGCCAGGGCAGCGCCCATGGGGGGCAGCCCCAGAGACAGCCTCTGCTCTGCCCTGAGCAGCTCCGCGTCCCCCCGCCAGCGCCCCGCTCACGGCCCAGCCTTGAGCCCACCCATCGGCCGGTACCTGGGTACATCCTGCCCATCAGAAACCATTCTCTGCTTTGTTCTCGAGTTGAGCTGCCAGGCACAAGCGATCGGGCGCCCGACACTCTCAGATTTTTCTCTGAGGAAGGTTTGTCTTCCCCATGTTGCTCTCCGCTCCTTCGAGCAAGAAGTTGGGGCAGAACTGGAGCTTGCACACTGACCTTCCCAACACCTGCTACAGGAGACTCCGCAGGCGAATCCACGCCAGGAAACCTGAGTCACAAGTTGAAAACCTTTCAGGGGAAATGAGCTGGAAAGAAAAAGAGAAAGAGAGAAATGCAGACAAAGAGGAGGGAGAGCTGAGGCAGCAAGGAGCAAAAAGGGAACAGAGATTCATCAACTTTATTTACTTACTTCATTCAAGGTTATTTTAACTTCCCTATCCTTGACAGCAGAATAAAATCTCTCTGAATTCCCTGAGGGCCAACCCATCATTCCCTGCAGAAACAGCCTGCACAACAGGTCATTTTTAAAACACACCATGCCAAAACATGAGCGAGAGTTGTAGCACCACCACCACCTCTGCACAGGTTCGGAGCAGCCACCCCAGGCAGCCAGGCAGGAGCCCCTCGGCCGAGGCAGCCCGTGGGCACTGCTCTCCTCTGCAGCTGCAGCTGCACCTCGCGCCGCAGCATCTCTGCTGGGGCAGTTCTCCAGTGCCTTGGAGCGTAACACGGTGATGCTCAGCGTTACCTCAGCCCCTCCTGGTCCACCACCAAACATGCTGCCTGTCTGCTGCAAGCAGCAGGGGGGGGTTGTAGCCCTTCTGCTGGAGGCATGGAACAAACCTACCTACCTCTCCAGGCCCTCCATCACTACTACCAGCCACCGCCTCTTTCTTCCACATTAGAGCGGCCTCCCAGGACTTAAAGGTGCTACAGGAAAGCTGGGGAGGGACTCTTTATCGGGGGTGTAGGGATAGGATGAGGGGAACGGGTTTAAATGGAAAGAGGGTAGATTTAGATTGGATATAAGGAAGAAATTCCTCCCTGTGAGGGTGGTGAGGCCCTGGCACAGGTTGCCCAGAGAAGCTGTGGCTGCCCCCTCCCTGGAAGGGTTCAAGGCCAGGTTGGACGGGGCTTTGGACAACCTGGGCTAGTGGAAGGTGTCCCTGCCCAGGGCAGGGGGTGGGACTGGATGGGCTTTAAGGTCCCTTCCAACCCAAACCATTTAATGATTTTTCTCTGAGATTCTCATGGTGTTTTTTAACAGGTAACAGACCACCTTAAAACTCCCCCTTTCATCATCACACAGAGAAAATCTGACCATTAATCTCCTGTTCACCCCCTGTGCACAGACACCGCTCATTACAGTGGCTGTAGGAGTCACCCATTTAATTAATCAAGCAAGCGAGCGCTTATTTTCTGCTGCCAGAGGAATGCAGCACCTGCGAGAGAACCCAGGCCTTAGGTGGGTCTGCGCTTCGCTGGGTGCCTCAGGGCGGGCACCGCACCGCGGGGCGCTGACAGGGCTGCGCAGGATCCCAGAGGTCAGCGGCACCGGAGCAGGCATGAGCCTGACGGGGGGAGGCTGCCACAGCTTCCTGGGGGATCTGTAGGAGTGACGTGTCATCTAGATCAAAGTCTCCTGAATGATCCCCTGTGAAGAAGGGGGATAGAAGGGAAAGCACTGTACAGTGCAGATCCGGGCTGCCTCCTTCATCCCCACCCTCGCGTGGCTGCAGAGCAGCTCCTGGTGCCAGCGCACGGGAGACTGCGGGACACGAGGACAGCGGCCCTGAGCTGGGAGCTTCTGCGGCAGGAACAGGAGAGCCCAGAGGGGTGTCCAGGCTAGACTATGTCCAAAGCCAGGGTTAAGAGCTCTCTATGTTGTTTTCTACAACAGCTGAATCACAGATGGTGCTTCATTAAGCTTGAGATTCATCAGCCATTGTTAGTGTTGAGCTCAGTAATAAAATAATCATTTAAAGAAAACAGCCATCAGAACTAGGCAAGCCCACTGGCTGCTGGGTTCGACTTCCTCCACCAAGGCCTGGCAGCCAGCCTGCTGCCTGCCAGTTCTGACAGTCAGGGCAGTGATGGGAAAACCCCGGATGGCTCTTTTTATGTGAAAGCACTATATGAAGCTGCAAACATATCTGTCACCTTCCAGCACGTTGTTTACCAGCTCTCCTCAACATTCCCCAAACAATATTTTCTAGAGACTGTAATTCAATACCTCACACCCCAGAGCTGTAGCATCAGCCCAGAGAGCAGCATGATGAATGTATCATGTTCCTCCAGGGCTTGGGCTCGGGAACTGGTTTGCGGTGTTCCAGCTGTTAATTATCCCTCTGCTTTTTGCTATTCTCATCCCAGCTGTGCCTCTGTATTTATCATATGGGTCTACATGCACTAAAAACATTCTGATTGTTTTAAAGTATAAGGAGCAATTTACCCTTTTTGTGCAACACGACGCAGCTCAGGGGATCAAATGGCAAGACTTGATCAATAAGGTGCTCGCTAGATTAGAGGCACCAGGGCTCAGACCTCAAAGTGCTTGTTTAGGAGAAATGCAAGTGAGAGAACACGCCATGAATGTTAAGCACAGACACAAACATGATTTCCATCACTCTCCCTTTCCCATCCTTCCCCAGCCTGAGTCCCAGAGACGTCCTCGGACTAATCCCTGTGCTGGACGAATGCTGACAAGACCACCCAGAGCCAGAGCGGCCCAGGCCAGGCTGTTCTCCAGGAAGAGCCGTCCCCGCTCTTCCAGCCGCAGCGGCGCTGGCTTCACCGGCAGCTGGTGCGCAGGGGTGATGCCCAGGCAGTGCCCGCGCCCAGACGAGTGCCCTGCGCCAGCCCCGACCCGCTCCAGCTCCCAGCCCCAGCCCGATAGTGTCAGCGCTAAGGGCCGCACGCGTGCGTTTGCACAGCGCGAGCTCAGGCGACTGACCACCAACACTGACACATAACCCGAGTCCTTCACGCGTTTCCAGTGCGTGTGTCTTACACCTCCGCACACACCGTAAGGCATCCTCCCTTTTCTCACCACCCCATTACTGCTGCAGGGTTTTCACACCTGCACTGAAGGGTTTTTTTGGTTTATAACGACAGCTTGGGTTCCTTGTGAAGCCTGCAGCCTGCCAAATCTGTTGGGATGTTCCCCGTTGGGGATCCCTGACAGGGTCTCTGTCCTGCTCTCCGCCAGTGGCCAGGAGGCTTCCTCTGGCCGAGGCACCACACAACACCTCGCTCCTTCTGCAAGTGCAGGGCAGTCGCTGCCTGCAGGGACAGCACGGGGTCCCGATGCTCTCAGCACCGTAGAAACACTCCTCACAGCCCCCCAGGAAACAGCAAAGCAAATACTATTATCCCCACTTTGCTTCCAAGGACCTCATACAGATAATTAAGACCCATGATGCCACTTCTTGAGCTGTGAATTGCTGATATTTAATGACATTTTCCAAATATTTTTAATAGAAATTTCAGGTCTTGTTCCTAATCTGACATTTATCTTCTATTAGCATGAAAACAAATAGAAGGGCCTGAGAATCATTGCTTATATTATAAATGACTTTATTGTTGGTTTTATTACCTTCCCCATTAAGCTGTCACAATCTGTGCCTCTTCCCCTTTTTGTGATGACCAGCCAGTGAAAGCTGTCATCTTTTCCATGTGATTTATACAGGACCCTAGCAATAACTTTATTCATGTGGAGGATAATTATCAGCTATATTATTAAGGTTGCTCAGCTGCCCTGAGGGATAATGTGTCAGAAAGGTTAAAATATTGACAAGCAATAAAGCATGTATTATAATTATACAAGTGCCAGGGTAGAAAACTGGCGGGAGCAAGGAGCTGAGCTCCAGTTTTGCATTTGCCCAGCGAAGGCAGTAATGACATGGCCTCTGCTCACACCTCCCACCAGGACTGCTGAAGTCTAGGCCAATTATTCGGAGGGGACTCCAGCGAAGAACATGCCCTATCCCACTCACACATACTGATCGCTTGAACCCTGACAACCACGCCCTGCAGTGACCTGGTCTATTATTCATAATTGAACAGGATGTGGTTGCTGAAGCAGACAAGGTTTTTCCACAATCCTTCTGTATTTCTTCCCACGTCCCCTAAAAAAGTTTCTCTTCATAAGAATGGCAAAAGGAGGGAGAGCAAAGAATTGGCATCTCTGAAATGAAACATTGATTTCTTCTGGGATTGGAGCAGCAGGTGCATGCCGTATTGGTAAAATGGTATATAGGTATAATCCGAAGGACATTGCTGAGATAAATTGCCCTTTGGTTCAGGCACTAACAAAATGAAGCACTGAATAACTTGGCACTACATCTGAAGTGAGACTATAAACCTAACCTTGGTCATTCCTCCAGATCTACTATTGTTACACCAAGAAGAGTAGACGAGGGACTGAGGAGCTCATAAATAATTCCTCATGGAAAGCACGTACACCAGCCAGACAAAATCTCTCTCTGAGAAAATGTGGAAAAGTGGTAGATTTAACCTACTTCAAAATGTCATTTTTTGAAGAAAAAAACCCCGATCCACATCTCTTTCTTGATGCTTAAAGGATGTGCCTGTACTGCAGAAGCATGTTAAGCACCAAGCCCTAGACTGGGCTTTGGGCAACTGAAGGAATTTGCTGCAGCAGACCCTGCCAGTTCCCTCCAGTATAATATTGAAAATAGACGGTTACCTATGGATAAACATGACCAAACAAGAGCTGTAAGACATTTAATAAACTACATCGTTTAACTTTCTTCTGCTAAGGAAGTGCCAAGGACTACAGAAACCATATTCATCTCAGGTTCACCTACATCTCACTGGATTTGTCCAGGGAAACATAATTAATGTAGAGGACTGAGGTCCTGCAGACAAGGTCAGAGCTCCAGCCCAGCCAGCATGAGATGCCCGGCAGTGTTTCCCTGGAATATGGGCTTGTGCTGTTCTTTTGAATACACGAACACTGGAGAAAGCATCTCAGTACTATTAGGATTAATTCTACATGCCACAAGTACCCAAGTGAGAGCAGACAGCTTTCTTCCCTCACTCAGAACCAGGAAGCCTGATGCTGCGGATGCAGCCTTGTGCTCATGAGCAACAGTCTTCCAATGCAAGAAGTGCAAGACACTCCCCTGGGGCAATAAGCAGATTTAAGAGTCTCCTCTGCCTTACTCTCATTGCAAATCATGCCAAGAATTATCTACAGTAAGTCTGCGAGGCAGTCCAGCTCCCCTCTGCAGGCCCTCTGGAGTCCCACAGGTGATGCTTAGTGCAGTTCTGGAGGAGAAGCTCCTCGGGTACAACATCTGTCTCCAGGCTTAACACTTCCCCTAGAGTTGGACAACCTCTTTGTGCAGCGCACTGCCTTGTTCCTTGGGTGACAAGAGCTCTGCAAGGGCCACCTGGGAGCCTGCCCTCCTGCCTGCTCCCTCTGCTTTCCTTCCTCCTTCCAAGGAGCCGGCTGGCACTCCGCAGAGTGGCAGACCCCCGCCTGACCTGAGTTAAGGAGCTGGCTGTGTCACCCCCAATGCCAGCTCCAGCATGAGACATGGAACTCCTCAGAGCACGCAGTCTGCTCCCCACGTGAATGGGTTCCCAGGAGGAGGTGTTACTGAAGTCAGCGCTGTGCTTTCACCGCACAGGCAGGTAGTCTGAGCCCCTGGAAAGGCTCCTGTCCTCTGAAAACTTGTTGATAACTTCCCCAATGACCACCACAGCTTATGCTGCAAGAGGTGTACGAACACAGCCAGATGGCCAAGATTTTCCTCAGATGACAGTTTTGTGGAACTGGTTTGGAAGGTCTGGTTCTCTCGAGGAGAGGTACTGGTCCACAGAGGGTCTCGACCTGGCTGCAGGTGGTGCTGCCCAACACACTGTAACAGGAGGAGTGGGACATGACGAGCAGCGAGAGCTGGAACAGGAACTCATTTGGTCCATAGGCACCGCAGGAGCTGAGCACATTTCAGTGTCACACCAGCACACGGGAACAGATGACATGAATGGAGGGGAATGAAAACTCAGGAGGGCAGTGACTGTAGCATGCAGCATCTGCTCAGCCTCCAGCTTCAAAACAGCAGGAATTTTAAGTGTTACCATTTACCAAAGGTTCACCTCCACCTTTTGGTTGACTGTAAACCTCTGAAACTCCCTTTGTTAGGGAAAGATGTGAGATGGCAGGAGCACTGTACCTCTGTCACACCTCTCTAGATATGTCCCCCTCTGAAGCATTAGAGATCATCTCCAAGAGAGAATACGTCTGCATGATAAAGCATGATTACTCCTTTCAAATAAGTAACAGATGTGTCCACTACATGTGTGTGACAGCAGGAGACAAAGTCCTTGACTTGCAGTCACCTGCTCCAACCGTTAGCGGAGCCTGAGGCATCTTCCCTGCAGCCCCCTGGCTGGTCCTGCCGCGCAGCTGGGCAGTCAGAACGTGCTCCCTCGGCACTGGGGGTGAACCTGTGCCATGGCAAGGGAAGAGCCACTACCCACCACAGAGTCTTCCTGTCCCTGCTCGGCCGTTACCTCCTCCCACCTTCCCCTCCAGCCCCAGCGCTGTTCAGCCCGTGTCAGCAGCCATGATTGGTCTCTTGTCTGAAGGTGGCAGATGTCTCCTGCAGTCCTGGCCTAGATTTGCTTCAGATCGGGCTGCCCCAGCTCCCTCAGGAATTTGCTTCACCAGTGCAGGCACTCTGGAGTGCCCTGTGCCTTTCAGGACAGCTCTCTGGGGTACCAACCCCCGAACGCTTTTCTGAGCGCCCTGAAAGCCAGAGCTGCGAGGCCAACGCTGTGTCCCCACAGGTCTCTGCTACGGAGCTGGAGCTGCTTCTTTAACACAATCCTGACTACCAGGGCAGTCAAAGCGAGGACTTGCCTGAGTCCGCCTCTTCCGAAGTATCTGCACACTAATTTACAGAGGCCAGGTTAAATGACGGTCCTAGAGAAGGGCTGGCTGACAGACAGACACTAAACCTGTTCAGGGCTCCAGGCGGGTGTTTCCTATCGCCCAGGAGGGCAGATGCTGGGGTGGGGCGGGGGAGGGGGGGGGAGGAGGGGTCTGCCCTCCCATTTCCCCTCTTCTGGTGGCACAGCAGCAATGTCACCACCCAGCCTTGGGCAGCTCCGAGCAGAGCCTCGGGCAGGGATTCCCACGGCTGGGCTGCAGGAAAGGAGGCACGGAGAGCTCACACCATGTTTAGGGTTCCCAAGCACCTGGCAGGCCCACGGGCCCGGGGTGGTGCCTTGGGTAGGACACAGCATGGAGCTGGGAATGGAGGGACCACAGTGAGCTCAGACACAGCAGGTGAAGATGCCTCTTTAAGAAATGCATGGGAAATCATAAACGTCAAGTCAAATTAAGAGCCTGTCCTCCTGGCCAACTCTAAATGTTATTTCCACTTTTTTTCAGGCAATTCTTGGAATGGCATGCACACACTTCACACACAGATATAAACTCCTTTCCCCCCTCTGGTCTAACGGTGTTAACCCACGGCCGCAGGGCGAACGGAAGGCACCTTGGAGGCGCAGGCTGCCGGTGTGAGAGCAGGGCAGCCGCGGGTTCCCAACCTGCTGCCGCTGCAGGACCGGGGCAGGTCTGGGGCAAGCTCCCCCCGAGGCAGGGCAGCCGCGGGAAAGCGAGACAGGAGAGCGTTTGCTCGGTGTGCTACAGGGAGCAAGAGCACAGTGCACAGAGCTGGGTAGGAGCTTTCCTGTGCTTGTCTTTGCCCTGTTACTAAAACGTCCAGACAAAAACAAGAGAGGGACTGGTGACAGCTGGAGAAGGCACAGAGAGATGGTCCGTCTATCCGCTCTCCTACCAGAAGTACTGAAGGGTGATCTCCCTCCTCGCTTGGAAGAAACCCTTCTAAGACACATATTTACTGACAGAGAATTAGAGAATACAGACTCTTAGAGAAAAGCATGTTTAAATAACATACCACTCCTTGCACAATGCATACAAATGCCTGATTTGGGTCTCTGAACGCTAACATCTAGCATCGTAAGACTCTGCAGAGCACCAGAAGACTGTCTCCACAGGACTATTACCTCCAAATCTTGATAAAACCACTCCTGGAGTATTTTCTTCCCCTTGTGCCTTGCAGATGCTTCCCTTCATCAGAGACAAGCAGCTTCACCTCTGAAAATAACGTTTTTCAATAACGCTCTGTTTACTGCCAGATCTCCTTTCTCAGCTAGTACCAGTTATGTTTATCCTTGTTTAGCAAAGGGCAAACTGCAGCCCAGGCCCATGGTTTAGGTTAATCTCACAAATATGTTCAAATAAAAATCGACTTTGCGCTCTGCAGCTATGAAAAGATGGGAAACATGAAGACTTATTTTAGCTATGTATCATAGCTTTCCAATTGTGATATCTTCTCTGAGCACAAAGGAGTTTTCTACTCCTTACCAATAAAAAACAGATGGCACCAATTTTGATTGTCACCTCAGAGCTGAGAATGTTGTGTTGTGCTGGATCTATTGTAAGCTAGTTAGCTTCAAAGGTAATCAGATATTTAGCATATCAGTAATTCAATGTGCAGTGCCTGGGATGAATGTAGTAACAAGCTTGTTAATTGTCAGCTCTTTAGTCTAAAGACAGTGTGGGGAGCTAGTTAAAAGAAGTTATGAACACAGTATCTGCCACTGGGGCAGAACGTCATTCCAGAGGCAGGGTCCTGTCCCTGTCTGCTCCCGGTGGAGCCACACCCAGTCCCTCCAGCCCGCCTCTCGCTGATGAACGTCCTCGCACCCTCGGCAGGGCCACGCCACAGGGCAGGGCTGCACACGGGGGTCGCAGGTGAGGACGGGGACCACGAGCAGAGCTGGCCCTCCCTGGCTCGCTGCGGCTGGCGGGGAATCGGCACATCTCCTGGTGCTGCTTCGCATGGGCTCCTGCCTCCGGCCTCCACCTCCCACCTCCCATCTCCCACCTCCACACTGAACCGTGCGGGGAGGCAGGAAACATCCAGGGTCTGTCCTTGCAGTAGAGAACCTGGAATGCCGTAAAAGCCTGAGGGCTACAACAGAGGAAAACTAGAGAGCGCTGAGCATACAAAGCTGCTTCCCTGCACAGCTTCTGCCACGGAAACTGCAGCCAGGATGTATCTGATAGCAGGCAGGTCACAAGCCTTTGTCATTACCAGATTACAGCTGCTGGGAACATACAAATCACTCAGCATCTTCAGGGAACCCAATAGAGCAAGGTTAGGAAATTCCTCCTACCAGTTGCTGTCCATTTGTGGTACAGTCAGCACAGCCCTAGGAATCAATATTTCTGCTCATAGAAATTGCAAGCATTAAGGATGTTAGATAGAATGTGAACTTGTCCTTGCTTAGAATTAAATGTCTTTTAACGGTACTTGAAGCAGCCCAGAGGTAATCTGCCCTTACGGGATATACACCTGCAGCCGCTCTGCCGCACGCCCCGAGCGCAGACAGAGCCAGTGCTCCCTCACGGCACGGCAGCACGGCAGGGGTGGCCAAAGGACACCTGAGCAAAGGGGCTCCATCTCCTTGGGCCTAACGCAGCGCCGGACTCCGTAGGGACACGGCAAAGCAGAGACGGCGCTGAGCCGTCAGAGGAGAGGCCGTTTGCTTCGTCACCATCAGCAGCAGCACCCGCACCTCCTGATGGATCACAGCTAGCAGGGACAAGCACCTGCAGGCAGGGAGGAGCCGCGGCAGCTCGTGTCTCTGCCAGCACGGCTGGGCTGCCGCTGGGCTACCCAGGCAAGAGCCCATCCCAGTGTGCTGCCCACCCAGTACAGATTCTTTCAGCAAGAAGGAGAAAGGCTTCCCCAAGGCCCATCACTGCCTAGCCCCAGGGCCCTCACTCCCTCCTCTCCCTGAGAGCACAGGACACCCCCTGCTGCAGGCTCCAGAGGCCACAGCAAGGCCCTCTGCAAACCTCTTCCACCCACCGCTTGGTTCCCAGGCCCGGTTCACCCACCCTCCCTCCCCAGTCTCAGACCAGTCCCTGCTGGTATTTATTCCTGCATCTCTCCTCAGCCATCCCCACTCTCGGGCTGCCACCCAGAGGGAATTTCTTCAGCTCCAGGCAGGGGAGACTGCCCTGTTCCCTTGAGATGCAGCCCAAACATGCAAGGAAGAAGGAGCTCTTAAACACACAATCTGTGGGGAAACAACTTCTTTTTCTGCCTATTTTCCTGGGAACACTCTCAGCCTCACCAGCCCACAGCTCCTGGCCTCCTCCTTTACCTTCTCAATATACTGGCAACAGTCACTGCTACTGGCCTCTCAAACTTCCCTAGTGCTCCACATTTTGTTCAAAAACAACATTAATGGTTCAAAGAACTCTTTCATACCATCCTCCAAATTTAAACATTTAACAGTCCCAGTTTATCGTCCCCTCTAGTTTTCAGTAGAATAAATTATTCCGTGTTTACTGCAGGATGCAAGTGGCTCCCCCATTTATTTCCAAATACAGATTAGGAATATTTCAGCCTTCCCTACGTTGTGACTGCCCATCAGAACCCAGCCCTCAACATAATCGTGGCTAATATTTCACTTGTTCCAGGGTATGTTTAAGCCTGGCCCTAACCCAAAGGTTCTTCACTGATACCGGTGCTTTCTCGCAGATGAATGGCCAAATAGGTTTAATTTAGTGTTTCTCATTTTCCCAATGAGATACATATTTGTACCTTTTTATATTTTAATTGCTACTTGCATCAACTCTCTCTGGATCAAGAAGCTTTTTAACTGGAGATGCCTTCTTCATGACTGTGAGATTATGAACATTTGGGGAACCTGCTAAAGTACCTTAAACAATCCCAGAGTTCATTTATGTTTATGATTACATTCTTCCTTTCTCCCAGTTTTCTTATGATAGTATTCATCTTGCGAAACTGCCCAACGCATGTGCCACACCAGGAGTATATTCCTAGTAAACAGGCCCTGCTCTGGTTTTCCCTGCCTGGGCAGGACTGTGGTGTCGTTATCGAAAGGGCGTTTCCTCAGGCCACTCAGCCCTTTCAGAGGCAATCCTCTGTGGCCCCAGCGAGGTCAGCGGTCCCCATCCCCTTCCCTCAGCCACTGCACCAAAATGAAATACCGGATCTGATCTTGTATAACGAAAGAGTTGGACCCAGATGCCTAATTAAAGCTCTCCCGCTACTGCTGTCTGCAGCCAAGTCCTTCTGACAGTCGAACACCAGCGCCTCAGATCTCTTGAGGCAGAGGTGGCGGTGCAGGGCAGACGATCTCTCCTCTCTCCTCCCTTCCCACGCTCTCCGCGGCAGCGGCTGCTCTCTCGCTGACCCCAGACCTCACCTCAGTCCCCTCCTCACATCTGTGATTCTGCGCATGAACTTTCACCTTCATAATGCAGCAAGTGCTAATGTTTGATGACTCAGAATAGGGTGAGGAGACAGGCAGACACCACTCAGAAAGCTAATAAACCCCACACTCAGCAGGGCTTGTTATTTACTTTGGGAACATGAAGTTCAGGAGAGAGTATCTCGTGCCTCCTCCTAATAGCAATTTTGAGAATCCACCACGGATCAGTTTAATGCTTTGGAAAAGGTTAATGTTGTTAGGGATTTACAGCTAGATTTGAAATGGTTTAAACTATTATTTTTATTTCCTTGAGCAAAATGGAATCTCAGTGAATCGTGCAAAGTTAGATGGTCAGTTTGTGTCTGAAAGAGGTCATTAAAAGCTTGGGTGGTTTTACATAGCACCTAATTCTGTCAGGCAGTCGGGGAGTGGGGAACTGCCATCAGCTCTGTGTCAGCTGCTATAACCATGTCCTGAAAGCACCTTCCTCCACCCTCGGAGCAACGAGACCGAGCACGGCCAGCACACCGCTGGGCAGCACGGCCACTGGCGGGCCAGCTGGCCTCCCCCACCCACAGCAAGGAGCCCTCGGGGAAGCAGGAGCTGCCCCGTGCCCCACAGCCGTGCCCGCGGGGGGAGCGTGGGCTGCGGGGGGAGCACGGGGACCTCGCAGCCGGCCCCACCACAATCCCCCTCAGTGGCTCCGGAGCCAGCCGGGGCCCGGCCCAGCAGTCCTGCCAGCTGCTGCCCGCTCCTCAGCACAACAGCCGCCATTTCCCATCCCATGAACGTCTCGCCTCCCGCAACTGTACGCTCCAAGGAGAGGAAATTTCTACTCCGGTTTTTCGTTCTGGGCCCAGTGAGCGTCCCGTGTGCCTTTGCCATGAGCGAGCGCTGGTGTCCCCAACGCCTCCGCTGCTCTTCCCGCTGCTGAACTCGTGTCCCAGGCATTTCCTCTCCCTGCACAGTGCCCAACCTGAGGTGCTGCTGTCCCTCTCCACCGAGAAGTGCTCACTGTCCCTGACAGCCCGCTGCTCTCCCCCCAGTAAATTCCCAGGGACTGACAGAGTTTGCCTTTTCTGCAGAGCCTGGCTGTGATGGCCGGGCCAGTGCCTGGCCCCTCACCTTCTGCACCTCGCAGTGGCTTCTGGCACTGGTATCGAGAAGGCAAAGCACTTCATGCACCCCTCCATCGTCTCAGGGCCTGCTCTACTGCTGATCCAGCTACTCTCATTGGTTACAGGTGGTGTCTTGTGGCCAAAAATGCTGTCAGGGAAAGTCCACGTGCCAGCTGTGCAAGAGTGGAGTAATAACACTGCAGAAAAGCCTTTGCTTTAAAAACTTGACACTGGCCACATGCTGCCCCAAGAGCCAGCCACTCCTTGCTATGGAGGAAGTTTAGGGCACTGATGTCTCCTGCTGCTCATTTCAGGGGTCATCTGCTCGCCTGCAATTGAAGCCATTTGTGCAAAATGCTGTGACAATGTCAGCTGTAATTGCATCAGTCACGCCACACAACAAGACAAATGTGACTGGAGATGGCGTGTCAACCTCAGAAATTGCTTGAGACTGAAAAGCAAGTGGAGGAAACAGCAAGTGTTCAGAAACAATTATTTCACTACAGTAGGAATAATAACAGCTCTCATTTCCGACGCTCAGTTCTCCTGGGAGATGGTGCAGAAAGCTGCCAGAGTCTCCTCCCTTCCCCATGGGATACTATCGGACTGATATAAAAAACACAAGCAAAGGTGTCCCATTTTCTTAAGGGAGGCTGAAATTGCAAGATTCACCCACATTGGACACAGAAGCATCCCTGTTGCAACCTCCAATCTCCACAGGCCACAGATACCTGCCTCTACAGAAAGTCTAGTTCCGCTAAGATATATAAAGAGGCATTCTGCCCTGCCAAACTCACCTGCAAGAGAGAACACAGTGACTTGTGCCTGCTTCCTTCAGTGAGCTGTGACACACCCCTGATACAGCCCAGCAACAACGGCATCCTGACTGCATGTGAGACTGGCAAGCCGGTGCTAAACTGGCCTCACAATATCCCCACGGAAAGGATGGGGCAGGTTTCCACCTCAGCAGACTGTTAACCTTGTACCAGCACTGCCTAGACCAAGCACAAGGTGTGGGAGGGATTCTTCCTCCTAAAATTAAATAAACCTTATGTGAGAAATGCCATTTTCAATGTCTTGAGCTGTCAATTGCAGGAGAAAGTGATATTGATTTCTACAGAAACTTTATTTAAGTGAGTGACCTATTAAATGAAACTTATTTGACACCAGATGACTCTTGCAATTTAATTCCTGAATGAAGTGATGTCTCCAAGGCTGCGTGATGTTCTTTATCCTGAACGATGAAAGGCATTTTCCTTACAGCCATTTGCTCATGTATCCCAGGGTCTTTGCACACAAAGTCCTCCAAAGAATCCAGAATGCTTATACCTTCATTAGCAAACTCTTCAGTTTGCTATAAACAGATAGCCCAGCACACACCAGTCCTTAGGAGCAAAGCTAAAAGGTGCAAAGAGCCCAAGAAGAACCGCATGTCCCAGAACGGCTGGGCAGCAGCTACACTCGGTCCCTCTGGCCTCCTGCACCCACTGCCACAGAGCAACAACCACAGCCCGTCCCGGCCTCACACAGGGCTCCATCGCTTCCTCGGCACGACGCAGCCACCGCTGGGGCCAGCAGGCATCGGCAGGGGCTCACGGTGCCGGCAGCGTGCTGCCTGCAGTGCTGCTGTGATGGTGCTGGGGATGAGCCTGCCTGCCGCGGGACCCTCAGACCCTAAAACCTCCTCTTCTTCCTCCTGTGCATTTCTTTCCCAAGAGCCTCAAGGCAAAGCTAGAGTGGAGAAGAGGCATTTGCTTTTCAGTCCAGCCCCCTCTGCACTGGGCCTTGAAGAGCTTGTTAGCTGGCTGTGAACGCAGAGCTGTCTGCCACGCTTCAGAGACCACTCACTTCTGCTTACAAAAGCTTTTCCAGAGTTTGTTCTTTTAAAAGAAGCCAATTTATTTTTATTTGAAATCTATAAGGAATGACTGAATAGTAAAACTGTCAGATTCCATCTCTTTCATCAAAATGGCTTAGTCACGTCCAGAATGTCAGCACGGAGTAACAACCCGGGTGCTTTGCATGCTCACACCCCCAAGTGCTCCTGCTGCCGGCACCAGTCAAGCCCTGCGCTCGGCCGCATGCCCTGCAAAGCGCCGCCTGTGCAAAGAGAACTGAGTCCTCGTGTCCTTCTCACTCAGGAGCCCTTCCCAGGGGCCCTTCATCGGTAGAAACCCACAGTTACTTTGTGACTTTAATCCCTCTGTTCCCAAAAACCAGGGGCTAAGATGGTCCCAAGTTTCAGGAAGCCTTTTTCCCGCTGTGTGCCATGTAGCATTCACAGGAGAATGCGGCAGAGCACTGGGCCTGTGGGCAGAAGGATCCTTCTGTGGTGCTCTGAACGGCGGTGGAACAGGCAAAGCCACAACTCGGTTATGCCTGTGCTCACGGGACTGCTCCAGGAAGTTCTGGAGCTCAGCAAACACCTCAAGCAAGGCTAAGGGGGTCAGAAGCAATGACCATGGGTCTGGGCTAGACGGCAAAACCTCTCACTGGTACTCCTCCCTTCTGGGAGTCCTGGGGCCATGGCACTGGATGCTGAGCAGCCCTAGGAAGGTACAGTTGCCATCAACAAGCCAACAACACATTTAAAACAAGAACTCCACGCCGAGCAAGAAGCCATCGGACGAGCTGCTCCCTCCCAGCAGCTCTCAGCAAATACCCCAGGGGCAGGGGCAGCAAGCAGGGGCCACTGCACACTCTGGTCCCCGGGACCCTCCGGTGTCATTACGGCCCCAGAGGCACACAGCTGTGTCCTCCCTTAGCTCAAACCTGCTGTTACCCCCTCGCTGTCCTGTTCAGGAGATAGTACAGCCCAGGCACCAAGGGCTCACCCCAGCCGGCAGCCATCCAAGTGGTTTCTATAAAACTACTTTGTATATCTCCCCTAATTTCAGTTCAGTCACGGCAGAGCAGCCCACAGGATTTGAATGCAATTTTCTCATTGAGTTATACTAAATCCTTCGGGGAAGGAGCCAAAATTATGTAGAACCCATAAAAACTAAAGCAACATTTCTATTCTGCATTTTAACTTTTTATTATTATTTAGAGTTAACCTTTTCTACTTCTAAATCATAAACTCATTTTACATTCCACTATCAGATATGGGCCATAAGCTACAGGAAACATGAGATGACTGCTTATTTCATACACACATGAGCTAAAAGATAATGGGGCACCAGTGGTCACTGCTCCTCAGAACAAGACCCAGAACAATAAATTCACTTGGACACACTAACCTATATCCGCTTGTTGAAAGACGATGAAGTGATGCAGATGAGACGTGGATTATACTGCAACTCACCCAGCTGAGCTCAGAGTGCTCCACTGGCAGTGGACAACCAAAGCAGTTTCACCCCAGAAGAGATTCTCCCTCTGCTCCCAGGGTCATCTCCATCAGATTTAAACACAACAGCTGGAAGTCTGGGACATAAGAACTTGGACCAAACATACTACAGCACATAAAAACCAGAAGACCACATTTAAACCAGATCTGCTCTCTGCTAAGCTGCACAGGTCACCGCTGCCTAGAAGTGGTGCCAGAGGCTGGACGGAACCGTTCTCTTCCAAAGCCTCAGTGCGAGTTGTCATTCCAGGGACAGAAACTGGGCTCGACGGACAGAGAGTTACATTAATATGACCCTTTCCATGTCAGCTGCCTGCAGGCCCAAGTTACTGAGGGCTGGCAAGCAGCTGCCAGGGTCGTGGCTGTGGTGCCCAGCCTGCCCACCGCAGAGCAGCACGGCACATCCCACAGCCGGTCCAGCCAGACCCAGCACCGCCGCGCCAGCCCACCGCACCCATCCAGCCCTGGGGCTGCGCCCCCGAGACCTCTCACACCACAGGAGTTAACACAAGATCACTCCAGCCTTCTGGAGGGAGGAACCGAAAAGCTACCTATAGCCTCAGATGGAAGGCAGGGGACCAGCTGGTCAGGCATGCTGAGGGCAGGGAGATCCCCCCAGGAACCACAGCCTCGCCTGTCCTGCCGGTAGCGCACCCGCACAGGCGCTGCAGGAGCCTTTTCAGTGAAGCTCTGATGGCATCAGTATCTAAAGTGCTTTGAAGCAGAACAAGGTTTTCCTGGTAGTGCGCAGGGCATGCGCTCTCTCGCACAAAGCAGCAACTAATTTAATCACCCTGTCGACTCAAAGCAGCAGCTCGTGCCACAGACCAGCAATTTGCCACTGAAACCAATTCCTGCCAAAGGTGTGGGACGCTGCTGGAGCCTGTTACACTCTCCACATCCAGCTGATGGGCTGCCACACTGATCTCTCACAGCTGTCTGCTGACAGAGTACATCCTTAAAAGACAAGTTTCCTTCAACTATTATGTCTGTTTTCTGTTCCTGCTGCCTTTCCAAATGCCAAGCCTTCTTTAAAAAGAAGGCACACAAAGCCGAGTTTAATTTATAAAATGCTACTTTCTCCCTGAAATTTCTGCAAAGCTGAAACTTGGCTTGAAAATTAACATCAGCTGCATTTACTCTACATGTAATTAATTCCCTTCATCACAAGCACTACCTTGGGAAAGAGAACAAGTCATAAATGTATTCACCTGTCATTAAAAAAAGGCAGACAGAGTAAATAATTCAAGAGATTTAAAAATAAATTCACGCTTTCATAGAAACAGACTTCCAAGCTTCTTTTCATCTCCTCTCTGCAGCACCTTGCTGTAACAGCACAGTGATACAGATACAAAGGGAGAGAACACAGAGCAGGTCCTGGGCCTGACGAGCCTGAAAACCAAAGGAAGCTGTTTGCAGGGACAGAGCCCTGTGAAATATGCACAAAGGCCTCCTGGATTTGCAGTCAGGTCCAAAGAAACCCAACTGTTGATATTCTGGGAAAAATACAGGCTTTCAAAGCAGACCGGGCTCCTTTGAATGGGATGGGGGAGGGAATCTGCAGAGCCTCCTCAGAGCTCTGAAATGGGATATACAGCTGAGTTGTTTAACAGGGAACCACATCAGCTTTGCTGCCGAGTTTATGATGTCATCTCATAACTATTTTGGTCCCGACTGGCACTTTCAAGCCCTATATTTATTACAGCATCCTTACTAGAATGGGATAGTACTGCGGGTGCAAGACACTCCCAGCATCAACAAGGAGGCTGGCTGATGGCTCTTCACGAGGTTCTGTGTGATCTGAAGGAGGCCAGGTGAATCACCATCTTCCAAGCTAAACTCTCCACTTACAGGTCAAATGTGGAAGTGTGGGGTTTTTTCAGAAATTATTTTTTTCTATTTCATGGGAGCAGCAACAAGTGGGAAGTTCTTTGGCCTCTAAGGCCTTTGTCTGCAGTGCCTTCTTGATGAAGTCAAGAGGCTTCCTCGCAAGTGAACTCAAATATACCTACCTCATACAACAACAAGAATGAAGCTGCCTTCCAGCCAAGAGCAAGAAGCAGCAATTCCTGGAAGCTCCATCCAGAGCAATGGTAGCATCATGCTCTTTAATGCAGTTTCTGTGCCCAAAAGAGCATCCCACTCTCACTAAGACAGTCAGCAACTTCTATGGCACAAAGGAGCCATGTGGATGTTATTAAACGCTGCACAATTACTTTGTGCTGCATCCCCCAGGTGAGCAGCTCTGTGGCAAGATGCTCTCAACTCCTCATCAACTACAGGAGCATGTGGCTTCCTGAAAAGGCTATTTCATTCCCACTACATGATGAGCTCCTGTTATCTCTTAGTTCAGCACAGAGTACACATACCCACATTGAACAGCACTTCGCTCAAATGCTACATCAGCCAAACCCCTCCATAGCCCTCCTGCTTTCCCAAAGTCTTTCCAAAAATGCTTCCAGCATCTGCTGGCAAGAGGCAGGTTCACAGCAGGCCTGCAGCGTCAAATACTTGGACTTGGTGATGCAGGCCTGGTAGAGCAGCCAGCCAGCATCCAGGGATCCCGCCAGCAGCTCTTGCTGGGACTGTGTGGGACATCAGCGTTCTTTGGGCTCATGAAAACTGGCTCGCTGCTGGCTATGACAGGGAGCAAAAAACTGTCTTACGATCCCACTTCCCTGAAAATGTTCCCCCTTGTAGGGGGGGAACTCCTGGGGGAAGGAGACAAGCAGACCAGGCAACAGTGGGTGCGAGCTATTGCTACACCTCCTGGGGTATGCTGCAGGAGAAGGAGAGCTTGGACCATACTTCTGCATGGCCTGTAACGGTGTGCTAGATTCTGGAGATGCCCAGGAGCTGACTGAGCAAAGACTGAGGAGGGGTTGGGAAAGATGTGCTCGGGATCTAGCGTGGCGGTGAGAGGATGCGGCTCTGGAAGCCTGGTGCTGAGCACTCTGGTCATCTGCTGGGGGTGGGGGACCAGGAGCCCCATCTCAGCACAGCTCCGGTCAGAGCTGCTCTGGGTCTGCCCAGTAGCTGCCACTCCTCTGCCTGGGAGGAGGGAGAAGAGCTTCTCTTCGATAGAATTTCATTTTTTCTCTTTTGCAGTCTCAACAGCAGGATGGAAGCAGATAATGTGCAGTTTGTTTTAACTCGGCTTTATCTTGTCAGTCCTAGCTATAATATTGCAGCAAGCATCATTCTGAAGAATAAAGGTGCAGGGTGAGATTCTGCAAACCCTATAATAAATATCTGAAGGAAGGAAAAGCCCTTGTTCTATCTAAACATGTTCACGTAACAAAATGTGCAATTGAGAGTGAGTGAGAAATGGCTCTAACAGGACACAGATGCTAGAAAGCAAAACATTTAAGCTGCTTACCTTTCAACCTAAATAACATTCATTAAATGGAGCATTGTAGGACTCACACTGTGAGGAGACAAATACAAAGGGCTCAGTGTGCAGGATCCTCAGAAGCACAGACAGTACGTCATGAAGGAAGCACTGTGTTCCTAATCACTACAGAGAAATTAAAGCACTTTCTACAGCTCCTTTTGGTCCCAAAAACTGCTGCAAAAATGAGACAATGAAGCCCAGAATTTCAGCGCTGAGCGGAGAGCGCTGACAGCATTTACAGACACGAGGACACCAGCGCAGCAGAGCAGCTCGTTTACACCCTGCTCATTATTCCAGGTTTGTCATTGTGCCAGGACTGTTCTCACTGTGGAGGAAGCAGAGAGAACAGGGTTGTCTGGCAGTCCCTGGCCTGTCAGCTCTCAGAAAGGACCCTGGGCTCCTGCTCTTCTCCAGAATAAAAGTCAAATTCTGGGCAAAGACAACACATGCAGCCCCCGCTGGCATTTAGCAGCTGCGGGTTCTTGCCAAGTCTGTCCGGGTGATTTGCACAGCCAGTGGGCTGCCCTCCCTCCCAGAGCCAGCACCGGTGGTCGCAGACCCTATTTCTCTCCTTGTCTATAGGAAGTAACCCTGATTCATTCGTTCAGCTTGTATTGATCCTCTTTTCTTTATTTTTATGAGAAATGAATTGTGAGGAGCTTTTTCTCTGTTTAAACTTGAGGAGATACTGTTCAAGGACTTGCCGTGATGTTTCTCTATCTGACAGCTTTATTGGGTAATAGCCACTGATGGTATACGTGTGCACAGGCAGTCAGACCTTTTATACTATGTGTGTTCCCATAAAAATGATTGGTTTTAAGGTGTTATTCTAGCGTTGTTGTGATTGTACCACGGGACCAAGCAGCCTAAAAGGCAGATGTGAACTGAAGGCAGATTACTAGGCATGCATTGATTCTCCCTGTCCTCCACACCCCAGCAGGGAGAAGCCGGGCTGCTCTCTGCCTGCTAGCGACAGACAGCTCAGAAAAGGAAAGCACGGCTCTGTTGAAGTTCAGTCAGCAAATAATACTCAGACAACCCAGCTCACCCGGGGAATGGCCATGTCGTATTGCCCTGCCCTGCCGAACCAAGCTGGAGGGGTTGGTTTGAGCCTAACGAGCCAAACACGGCTCTTCTGTCACCTGAGGCATGTTCTGCCCATGACAGTGTCCCTGCACAGGCCGCAGAAGTGCCCAGGCAGACAGCGCTGAGGCTGTTCTTCAGCAGGGAAGCACCCAGAGCCCCTACCCCCCCGGGGCCTCAGGAAGGCCACCTCTTCCACCCTGGCTCTCCTGGAACGCCAGTCGAGCAGCCCATGCGCTGCCGCAACGAGAGCCGCTACTCATGCAGACAGCTAGCTCTGCTTGGGGGGGGGCTTGACTGGGCAGTCCCTGAGGGCTCTCTTATTTATTAGCACAGTTTAAAAGACTATCCACCATGCTCAGCTGATGGGAGGGGTCTCAGCCCTACTGTTCCTAAGGCAAAAGACCATCCCCCTTAAAAGCAAGACTGAAAGTGACTGATGCTACTAGCATCACCCTTAATCTAATTCCAGAAGAGAAACTGTGCTTTTGTTAATTTATTAGCCAGTGTCATTAACTACCATTAGTTAATTATCACACATTAATTGTAACTGGGATTTCAGATAATTTATAGTTTTGATTGCTTATTTTCTTGTCAGTAGTTTCAAAACCCCATCCATCCAGAGGTGAAAAAGTTTAAATGTTATGCCAGGGATAGCTGGCTCACTTTGGCACTGGTAAGTGAAGGTAATGAGGAAGAGTCACTGATTATTACAAAAACGAAGAACAGATGTTCCACATATTAAGGAGCTATTACACTAAGTGTCATTCCAGTGACTTGTGGGAGTGGCACACTCATTTGACTAAGATTAGCTGTTCCAACAAGGTCATTTATGCTTTAATGTAATTAGCTATGCCAGTATTGATAAAGAAGGAAAAAAATACAACCTGGCAATGAAGCATCATTACCTCATCACAAGACTATCTCCTTGAGTTCAAGCTTCCTGAAAAATCCCAGTAGAGTCCAGTTCATACGTAACACAAGATTTTGTTCCTTCCTTTTCTGTGCTACAGGACAAAGGGGGATGTGTCTGTTGAACCCAAGATCCCAATAAGAAACCAGAGGGTTTCAGAAAAAACGTTGGCACGCCACCCTCCTGGCAAGCAGCAGAATGGGTAGAGCGCCCCAGGGATCCTTACCCAAAACAGCACCTAGGAGAAACGGCTCCGTGTACTTAGTGACTGAAATTGTACTGACTCCGATTACCCCTACTGTAACTTGGTTAACCTTCCCTTGGGCTGCACCAGGCAGGACTTTGGTCCAGTAACTAAAACACAAAATCTCATCAGATTTGGCACTGGTTTGCTGGGCTTGACTTGATACAGCCATCATGAGAAGGGGCCCAGTGTTCCTGGGAGCTGGTGAAAGGACACAGAGATTTTTCTCTGTGTACATATCATTATTATTAAGGTTGAACCAGGAGCCTGGTGATGGTCTCGGTGTCTGTAAGCCACGCCAGCTGCCCAAGGCGTGTTTTTGTTGATGTCACCAGGTCACCATAGGAAATACCGACGCCAAGTTCAGCATCGCAGACCGCGCGAGCCAGCCGCTCCCGAGCACGGCCTCCCCCTCGCCCTCCCAGCCTCCGCCCCGCAGCAGCACCTTGAGCCACGGAGCCCCAGGAAGGCCCCGTCTGCGCTGCCCTGGTCTGCGCAGAGCCACGCTGGAAGGGCTTCCCGCCCCGCTGACGGGAAGCCCAGGGCCCCCAGGCCGCAGCAGGAAGGGTCAGTCCCATACCTGGGGCGGCGAGGGGCAAGGCGGTACCTCAGCGCACAGAGGCTGCTGGAGCGGAACAGAGCCACCAGGAAGGAGCACGGCCACCCAGGAGCAGGCCCCACGCCCTGGAGCCTCCAGCCATCACCCAGGGGCTGCCACTGGCCACTGGGCCCTCACCAGGCAGGCGGGCGGGTGATGTCGGCCCCAGCCCTACCTCAGGCACGCTGCCCAGCTGCATGTCCCTCCTCTCACGCTCAAGAAGGGTGACATCATGGAAAGAAGAAATGAGGCTTCTGAGTGCATGCAAGTGGCCTGTGAGATCTGCAGGAAACCCTTTTAAAAGCTTGCAACTATTCAAATAGCCTAGCAGTAAGTTTTCAAACAAACAGCTGTTTCAAGAAACCCAGCTCCAAACCCGCCCTCTCTTCTCCACAACCCGTGTCAAATCTCCATCAAACGCTTGCCACCTGTTTCCACTTTGCAGGCGACCAATCCTTGTTCATCAAAGTAACAAAGCTGTTTTCAATTTGAAAGCAACAAATCAAAGTTTAATTATTTTGTCCTTCAGAGCTTTATGCTATCTTTTACGAAAGCTTTTTCAGATATGAAGGACTATCATTGGCTGGCTTAAAAAGGGAATAATTGACTGACAGCTGAAAAAACACTTCTAAGGACAATAGTATTTGTCAGTCTGGTATTTTTCACTCTGAAGACAAAACACATTTTATCAACACCCTGAAATTATTTTGTCAACAAAATTCATTTTGTAGCATTACCTTCATCTGTCAAGCTGACAGAACATTCTCTGGAGTGTTTTAAAAAACATTTTGCTAACACAATTAATTTCTTCAAAATTGAGTTTTGTCTGTTAATCGTATGTGTGGGAAGGTGTTGCAATACATGCATAGGAAGGTTGAGCTGCAGCACCATTAGCCCCTGCACAGCCAGGAAGAGGCCGTGCACACTCCAGCAAAAGATTGCACCAGTCTGACCGAGTTGAGAAGAGGTGCAACAAACAACCAGCTACGTGTAGACAAGAATCCTGCTTGAGTAAAACATGCTTTTACAAGTTACTTGATCTCACTGAAAACATTTCAAGGAGCTTTATGTAGAATATTGCACAGCAATTAGAGAAATGTGTGTGCGCATACACGAGACAAGGCATTACCACCCTCAAACAAGTAGCATCTCCGAGAAGGTTCTAGGGAACAGGATGGTTCTAGGAGTCCAGCGGTCCGTTCCTGCAGGACTGTCTCCCATGGAGTGACTGGAGCATGAGGGGGAAGGAGCCACAAAACAGTCTAATGAACTGACCCCAACCCCCATTCCACATCCCCCAGCACTGCATGGAGAGAGGACGGAGAGGAGTTGGGAGTGAAGGAGTGAAGTTGAGCCTGGGAAGAGGGGAGGGTGCAGGGAAGGTGTTTTTAGTGTTGTTTTTCTTTCTCACTATCCTATTCTAATTCCCAATAAATTACATTAATCTCCCCCAGGTCAAGTCTGTTTTGCCTGTGTTAGTAACTGGTGAGTGATCTTTTTGTCCTTATACACAGAGCTTTTACATCTTATTTTCTCCCCCTGTGTTGCTGAGAGGGGGGAGTGAGAGAGCAGCTTGGTGGGTGCCTGGCAGCCTGCCAGCGTTAACCCACCACGACTGTTAATGGCTGAGCTGGAAAACTTGAATCTCAACCCAGTGGAAGATACAGCTGGTTATCTCTTACCTCTGTGCTCCCTGCTGAGCGCCCCGAGGACGCAGATCTTCAGCACCCCTTCACTGTCACTGAGTTAAAATCTGATACACCCCTCTCCTGTCCCACCTGTGCTGGGGTTTTGAAACCACTGCCACTCAGCCCCTCACCCACTGCCATCTTCTTACCAGCAACCAACGGTGCCGAGGCTTTTACAGTCACAGTCACAGGACTTGCTCCCTCTGCACCCCTTTTTCACACTGAATCATTAATTCATTAATCTGTTTTTAATATTTCTAAATAGAAACAGACATGACTGGGGTGGATGATCAATACTGTGTTCCCTCATTCCTCTCAGATTCCATCATTTTAGAATCTACTCTGCTTTTAATCTTAGGTCTTTTTAATAGGAATTGGTTTTGTGAAGAATTTGACACTTCATTATGGCAGCCCCATGCTAATAGATTTAATAATTCATATCTGCATTGGTCACTTTTAACCAATATTACACATTCCAGGGCTGCTCCATGACTCTGTTCTTGTGAGCCAGTACCAGCTTTAGCCTTCCTCAGTGATCTCCCTTTGTATTACCAACACACAGGGACCACGTCTGTCAAGAGTCCAAATATGTCCCAGAAAAGGAGTGAAGATGCCCTTACACTGATCTTGAGAGCACTGGAAAACGACTGTAGGTAAAGAGTGAAATCCAACAGACTGCTAGAGCAAGACGTAACAGACCTACCGACACAACCAAGCAATAACGCGCACAGACGTGTGGGGAACACAGACGGTGCTGTGCCAGAGCAGCACGGCTGTGACACAACTGCTGAGTCCTTAGAAATGTCCAGCATGGCACACTGTGCAGCCTTCTGCTGAAAAAGCAACGGTCATCCTGATACTAGCTTGTCACAGCAGGAGAAGAGGCGAGTCCCACCCTCAGAACAGACTGAACAGGCTGAAATCCTGGCTGAGTTCATAATCGTTAACAGCATCGTTATTAAATCATTACTATTATTTAATTTAGATAACATCTGGCCTTTGCAGCATTACTGTTGGTGTGGGATCACTTTACCCACACCCAAACAGGAAGAAGCAGCTGTGTGCAGCTGGTAGATCCGGGCGGCACTGAGAAGGGATGCCCTGCCCACCAGAACCGCAGTAGAGCCTCAGACAGAAGGTGAAGTGCTGTCTTGGTGGGACGCAAGCGCAGAGACGCTCCTTTTGGAGCCAGAAAAGAAGGAAGGCACCAAGCTCTCAGAAATCAAGTGCCAATCTGCACTTTTCCTTTACTGTGAAGCTTCACCTGAGCCAGCACCGCTTCCATTACCGCCACGCAGGGGCCAGGTGTGCACAGAATTAATTCATCATGGGCACAGGTATGCGACGGCCTTAGCTCTGTCACTCCATGTGAAACATTCTCCACACTCACCCACAGGTAGCCCGGGTCTGCTAGCCCAGCAGCGTAACATGCTTGCCCTGGCCAAAAAAGCCATGCTAAAGCCTGCTTACTGCAAGCACCTGCAGTGTGCTGTGTAATTAGCCATGATGTGGAGCCTGATGAAAGCTCCTACATGTCAGGCATGGCAGGGTGGAGGAGGTTCAAAGACTGGAGCAGAGTCACTTGAATGCATAAAAGCAGCAGGAACTGGTGAGATGACACACTGGAATGAGGTTCACAGTCCCTGTCTTTGTGATGAAACCCCATACCTTTGTAAGGGAGGCATCTTTTCCTGGCAGGCAGCCTAACTCTTGCACAGATCCTCAGCGCAACAGCTCCCAGTTTTACCCCTTGTAACTGTAGAGAGGTCTGTTTTACCCCTGAACTCTGTGATTTCTCTCGAAACCAACTGTCCTTTCTGTTAGCATCATGTGTCTCGGGGCAGGGCTTCTAGCAGAAAATAGTTTGTATTATTTAAAACATGGATTTTCACAAAATTGACTTCAAACAGTCAAAAAAGGCAGATGACATATTTGCTGCAAATTCCAAAGAGAGAAAACCACATCTCCTGCTTTTATGGTAACAGGAAAACCTGAAAGAGACATTAACAGCTCCTTTAATCATGATTACAGAAGATGTCATTCTCTTTTCCTGAAATGATGAACACATTGGTAGTTGGCCCTCAAACCCTCCTTAGCTGAATTACAATTGCTCGATGCTGGATTTCAAACCAGACTGAACAAAGCCTGCGTTTCCTTTTGTGGCTGCTAGTAAAAGCCTAATGGCCAGGGCTGCTCGTCTTGGCACAGAAATCTGCTCTCTATAAAAGGTTATAAACCAGCTCAGGTTCAGCTCACCCAAAGAGAAAGCTGCAAAAGCTGAGCTCGACAGCCCTACCCTGCACCTCTCTCTCTGTCCTGAGGGGAACACACTCTAACCTAAGAGGTCTTTCCCAGCTTTTACTTTGGTGGCTTTGCAAGGGGAATATTTTACCCCAAGTCACAAAGAAACTGCTCCATTTCTATAAGTAAAATGGCAGATCATTACACCAGCTTCTGTTTACCCACTCCAGGCTGTGTTTTCAGGGAGTACAAGTCACCCCAGGCCCTGCACCACTGCCTGTGCAGCGTGACAAGTTCCCTATGGCACCACACGAAGACAAAGTCAGAGAACTAGGGGTGGCACGTGTTGCTGCACCCAGCGGGGATTTCTGGGTGTGGGCCAGAGGCTGAGAGGAAGCAGCACCCACCTCCCGGGCACGGAAGGGCATACACTCCCTGCGGCGTGACACGGGGCGCTGGCCTCGACTGGCAGCCAGGTGCCCACCCAGCCGCTCCATCACTCGCCTCCTCAACAGGAACTGGGGGAGAAAATACCACAAGAGGCTCATGAATCGAGATGACAGGGAGATCACTCAGCAATTACCGTCACGGGCCAAACAGACTCAGAGAAATTAATTTAATTTATTGCCAATCAAAATAGAGTAGAATAATGAGAAACAAATCTAAAAACACCTTCCCCCTACCCCTTCCTTCTTCCTGGGCTCAACTACACCCCCTTCTCTACCTTCTCCCCCTGAGCGGAACAGGGGGATGGGGAATGGGGGTTACAGTCAGTTCATCACGCGGTGTCTCTGCCACTCCTTCCTCCTCACACTCTTCCCCTGCTCCAGCGTGGGCCACCTCCTCTCCATGGGGCCACAGGTCCTGCCAGGAGCCTGCTCCAGCATGGGCTTCCCACGGGGTCACAGCCTCCTTCAGGCACCCCCTGCTCCGTGGGGTCCCCCCTGAGCTGCGGGTGGGCATCTGCTGCTCCATGAACCTCTGTGGGCGCAGGGCAGAGCTGCCTCACCAGGGGCTGCCCCACGGGCTGCTGGGGAACCTCTGCTCTGGCACCTAGAGCACCTCCTGCCCCTCCTTCACTCACACGGGTGTCCGCAGAGTTGTTTCTCTCATGTTTTCTCACTCCTCTCTCCTGGCTGCTGCTGTGCAGCAGTTTTTACCCCTTCTTAAATACGCTATCCCAGAGGTGCTACCACCATCACCGACGGGCTCAGCTGTGGCCAGTGGCGGGTCCGTCTTGGGGCCAGCTGGAACTGTCTCTGTCCAACCTGGGTGCAGTTTCTGGCAGCTTCTCACAGAAGCCACCCTCACAGCCCCCCTGCTACCAAAACCTCACCACATCAACCCAATACAGGCACCAAGAGAGCAACACGGCCCAAGCCGTCTGCTCCTTTGCTCCTTCTGGCCCCTGCCCCCTCCACGGCAGATCACGGAGGAGAACATGGGACCCACCAGGTAAACAAAGGGGCTGAGAGGCAGATCACACAGGATAAGTGCCTTTAACTGATAAACACACCTCTGGCACTAGTTCTCTTGTCATCTAACCCCAGCAAGCATTTATTAATGAAACTCTCCTGATTGTTGATTCATTTGATTGTTAAAGCTTGTGGAACTCGTACTGTTATTATTCATTGTTATTAATGCTCACAGCTCAGCCTCTCTCTTTCCAATATGCTCCACAGAGGAAATCGAAGGCTGAAGCCAATCGTTACAGTAAATGAATGATGGAGGCGCTTGAGGATAGGAGTGAGCCTGCTGCTCTGGGACTGTTGCAGGTTACTGGGAGTAAGTTAATCTTCACACACAAGGACTGCAAAATGAGAGGCTGTTTCAGGGGGTTCTCTGGTCTGTGCACTGCTTCCTCAGTCAAGTCATCAGTGAGCATCTCCCTAACAACAGTGTCTGTGCACAGGACCATTGACCCAGGCCAGGTTTTGATCTACATGCAGAAACAGTTCTCAGTTCAGCAGGAGCATGGCCCCCGCTAGACAGGTTTGACACAAAGACCCCAACAGATGCTACAGGCAACTCGGCACAGCCTTGCAGGAAACACATCTCCACGTGACTGCACACACTGGAGAACAGCAGAGCTGGCTATCCTCACAAAGCTCTCTCCTCTCCACTCCTCTGCAGCCGCTCATTCCTCGTGGAAGGCCCAGGACAACGCCAGCAGGGCACAGCCGTGGGGGCCAGAGCACGGGAGCGCAAAGCCTGAGCATGCTGTGCAGGGGGGAACAGCATGCTGCTTGCTGCAGTATTCTCCCTCTGCCCCTTCCCCAAGCCTCCTCCACCTCCCCACTGCCTCTTCGCCACAAGATGTCTGACAGTTCTTGCCCCACGTGCAAACTCCCCAGGCCAGAATGGTAGTGCTCCTACCTGCCCAGTAGCTGGGATGCTGCTCAGTCCTCAGCAGCGGCCTTATGCCGGCCCTTCCAGACGAGATATTTGTCCATGTTATATCTGTGGAGTCTACAGTGCCATCACATACCATATTCAACCTATTACTCATCTCAAACAGAGAATTCTGCAAAGCAAGAAGAAATAAAAGAGAGCTTAATACAGCTTTACTAAAATGGAATTTGCCAAAGACTCATAGAAAAATGGATTTAATTAGGGCTGCTAATGGGGAACAGTTTGTTCCTGTGATTTAAAGCAGAAGTTAGATAGTGTCTATAATTTCAACATTTTAAATTATATATAGGGGGTTATTTCTCATTTCTACCTTAATTATAAAAATCCATCTTTATGAATCACAATTTTGAGGCAAAGAAAGCAAAGGCAGCAAAAATGATGTTTTATTTAATAAATCCTTGTAAGAACTCACAAAAGAAGCAAAAGATACTTCAATATGGGTAAAACAGACTTACCCCAGCAAGTACTAGTTGCAGGCAGTCCTCTGTGTGCTACTTAAGGACAGCACAACAAGGTTAATTCTTTTACTTGGGAAAAGGTGCATAAAGGAAGGTGTGTTCTGTTATAAAAAATGAAACTGGGTATGGTTTTTATGCAAGAATGGGAATGTCCTCCATTTAATTTTGCAGCTAAGCAGTCTATTAGAGTTGCAGGCATTAATTTGCCGAACGTGCTCCAGCTAGTAATCGCGTATTCTAGAAGTCTCTGCTACCCCTTCCTACATTGATTACTGTCAGAATCTCCGAATTGCCTGAAAACTGTTTCTCCAGATAAAAGGGCCAATAGATCTTGTTAGAACCACTCCTCCTGCGCCTCCTCTGTAGCCTTTGATTTTATTTAAAACTAACAAATGTCACTTTTGTGAAATTCCTCCTGTTAGCTGGCTGTGACCAGATGACCTAAGTAAATGAGTCCCAGCACTGTAAAGCACTGATTAATTTAATAATAAATAGCCCAGGCAACTGACTAGCAAGCTAGGCCTAGCTGCTGTCACTGCTGCAGATTCTGCACCCACCGTAATGCATTTTAATACTGCACCTCAGATCAGAACGGAATCAATGAGTGAAGTTCAAATGTGGCACATTTCCTATTTCTCTGACAGCTTATTTCATGGATCACAGGGACCAAAGTACAGCTGCTTATTCAACAGAGGAAAGAATGAATCAATTTTCATTCTTTAATACACTGTGTGACCTATTCTCTGATGCTCTATCCTTTACAATGGCTCTAGTCTTTTCAAGGCCTTCAATTTTGTCAGATAGAGAAAATTTAAAATAATGACAAAATGCCCTGCCCTAGGTCTGCTTCCAACTGACTAACTGCTCTGCTGGTAATAAGTCCAAATGAAAGGTATTATGTCAATCAGGTTGAATTAAACAGACAAACTATAATCCTAGATCATTAAAAATGAACCAATCTCCTGGAAGATTTCTGTGATTTTGCTCCAAGTTCCCCATGAAAGGTGCTGGACACCGCCAAGATTTTGATCCGCGTCGGCTCCAGTTTCTTCCCCTGCTTCAAAACACGGCGGAACAATCTGACGAAATGGCAGCCACAGCGCAGCAGCTGCCTGAAAGAGCAGGAGCTTTGCTGGGGAAATCCTGCACCCGCCTGCTCCCTTCCCACCCGCAGGGAGCTCAGCCACGGGCTGTCGGCAGGGCCCGACACGGGAGCTGCAGCAGGGCAGGCACGGGCACGCGGCGGCTCCCTCGGCCCGCGGCCCACAGACCCAGCCACGCCGAACGGGGAGACCCGAGTTCTGTTGCTCTGCTCCCCCATCACACTCCCTGAAGCCAGCAGATGAAGTCAGCAGCTCTTTAGGCACTGCTGACTTGGGCAGGATTAATACACTGAGATGCATCATTTTGCAATTTCAGTGTGAAGATTATTTTTTTCATTTAGAAACATCCCTAGGTATTGTAGTTTAATTACCCTCTGCGTGCCTTGTGTTTGTCTTGCCTTATTATTTATCCCCAGTTCACAGGTGATATTCATACTGTTCTTGTCATTGATAACGTGGTTTCAGCCTGGGCTGTCCTACTACGGCAATTGTCCGAAGAAGGAAGGCCAGATGCTGCAAAGGCGAACAAGGGTGAGCGCTGCAGCCGCCCCGGGCAGCCCCCGGCCCCACTGCTGGCGATGCTGCGCCCGGGGCCGCGGCCGCAGGGCTGCAGCCATGCCCAAGGCAGCGTGCGAGAGCCGGGATGGAGCGACAGCCCCAGTGCCCGCTGACTGCCCAGCCCAGCAGCGCTTGGGAAGGAGGCACTCAGAGACCTCCCAGGCAAGCAGCATTTCTGCCTCTCCTTTCCCAAACTCTCCTTCTGCCTCAATGTACTTTATGACTGGGATGAAGGTGAGACCCCACGAGGCTTGCTTGCCTCTAAGATATAAAGGTAATAAACCAGGCCTTATCAGATTGTTATCTAGATGAAACGGACTATCATGGTCGGCTTTATTTGCTCTCCTCTCTACATATCCAGTAGTTCAGTCCTAGGGCTTTCGAAGCATGGGGGAATTGACAGGTATCAGTACTTCAGGGCACACGGGCAGACAGCTTGCTTTTTCCAGTTCATATGAATCTGGGAAGAGCATGGGTCACTGAACGGTTGCGACAGATGTTCTAGTCCAGACCTGTGCTTAAGCAGGCTACGAGCTGCAGCAGAGGTTACTGGTTTGATCTATTTGCCCCTGAGGGACTTTGCTTTTTTATTTTTCTGCCTTTTGTGAAGGAAGTCCAGAGACACATCGCAGCTCAGAACGCCCCACCAGCAGCGGCTGTTCCACCGGCTGCTTTGGTCTAGAAGCAAAGAGGACACTCAGCTTGTGGGAGCTGGTGGCTGAGCTGTGAGCGCTACCGTACTTGCCACCCCTCCCTGCCAGAGCTCTCTGGGGGCCGCTGTTCAGATGATGAAAAGTCACTCGGAAGAGCTGAGAATAGCAAGTGCCCTGGCTCAGACATACAGCCTCACTCCTTCCCCTCTCCCCAGATGATACAGCTTTAATACAGAGAAGATCTGCTCTAACTGCTCAGTAACGGAGCCGTTCTGAATGTTAATCAATTCCCCTTTCCATTATTAAGCTGCCCCTGAACCCAACCGTCCTCTGGCCTGAGGAGACGCGAGGTGTCAGCCCTGAGGGTGCTGCCTGACCTGCCTTCCCTGAGCTCCCCAGGAAGGCAGCTCTGCACAGGCACAGCACACCTCCCACTTTGCCCTTTGCACATGAAATGAGCTGCGCCAAGTCTCAGTAAGAACATCACTGCAGAATGTCCTTGTCCCAGCACTCCTCAGGGGCAAGGACACAACAGTAACCTTATAGCTGCCATGAAATGGTCTCCCCTTCCCACCACAGACATGTTCCCTCCACAGCAGCCTCCAGAATGGTGACATCTTCACCTTTTCCACATAAGATCAGCTTTTCCTTCCCAGTTTTACCAGACTTACCCTCTCACCTCCCACCCCTCTCCTGAGCAGACCAGCTGCCCATGGACTGGCTAGTACCCATGCTGGGTTCATTGTGGCACTACCCTGGTGCTCTTCTCACCCCACCAGGATTGCACTGCAGCTAAACAAAATATCTGAACTTCTCACTGATCACGTTTTGGCAGTCAGTTCTGGAGGACAGTGGTGAGGGATGGAGGCTGAGCAGCCAGCAGCTGCTAACAAGTGGGTTTTGATGGGGTTCACCCGATTAGCTTTGGGTGCACAAACGAGAGCTGTGTATGTGGCAGTGGGCACACACTGCCACAGGGGTTAGTGCTCTGCATCCCTGTCCCCAGCACCCATGTGTCCCCTAGCTAGCCAAGAGGGTGCAAAAACTGCCCATGCTCTGTCAAAGTAATGTTCAAAATGGAGTTCTAACAAGACCTGTTCCCTTCAAACAATGTACAAATTAACAGTCAGCAGCATTTGAAAAATGGCCCTAATCCCTGTCTGCACGGGGAGTTTGTTCCCCGTGCAATGTGCCATATTATGACAACGATATATTCTTCAAGTGAGTGAAAACTAATGAATAACTAACACCCTGACAGTCTTGCTATTACTGAGTGCTTAGGAGTTGGGTAAAACTGACAGTGCAAGATGAATATGGCACTAAGACGAGATGTTACTTTGCATGGCTGGTCAGGGGACTCCAGACTTAATGGACATTACAGATGGGTTAATTCTAAAGCTGAATTTGATTCTGAGCCACAGTTGCTCTCTGAGCAAATAGGGAAGGTTTAATCACTGGGACGACCGAGCCACAGGTGGTAGTCCCATTTGTGAAGGAAGCACTGGGAACATGGTGGTGGGAACCAAGGATGAGAGTTTGTGTGTTGCTTCTGCCTCCCCAGGAGCCTGCAGAGCCCTCTGCCCACCTCAGGAGGGTCCGGCAAAACTCAGGCAGATGACTCGCTACAAATGCTGTCAGGAAGGTGGGACTGTTCCTAAGCAGGAGGGATCACCGCAGCACACCAAATGTGCACTACCCCCTGTTTTCACAATGCAGGAACCACGAGGTGCCAGTGAAATTGTTCAATACCAGGCTGAACGAGGAAGGGCAGTATGGCCCCAGGAACGAATGTGGCTCTTTGCCCAGAATGGTGTGGAGCCGGGTGTACCCATGGGCTTCAAGAGGCTTCAGAGCCACTCCTGGAGCGCAGCTCCACAGTTCAGTGCGATGGTCTGGTACAACCACTGCTCCAGCAGAACTCTCAGCAGGATCTCTGAGCACTGCAGGCAAATAATTGTGTAATCCACACCCTGTCTGCTCCGGCTTTTCACAAGCATCCGCTACTGGCTGTGGCAAAAGAGAGGCCCCCAGCCAGCCACACCCCTGCCACACTGAGCTCCCCTCAGACTGGCTCCACGGTGGTCCTGGGGCTCATCCAGGGGCTTCTCACCGGCAGCACCTGCCTGCAGCGCTCCCCAGCCTCAGCCCAGGATACCAAGGGGGGTCCCCTGTGTCCCGGCTGGCTCTGCCCATCCCCGGTGTCAAGGCCACAGCGCTGCAGGATCTGCCCTCCGCCTGCAGCACCCCACGGGCTGTGTCACCAAGGCTTCCCTCCCTCGAGACCTTACACAGCTCCATCTTGTTCCCACTCTCCTTCCCTCCAGTTTAACTGCAAGCACAGACAGATCTTCCCCATCCCCAAAGACATGGAACAGGTCGCAGTCTGTACCTCTTTCCAGGAGCCGAGATTTCAGATGATGATAACCTCGCAGTGCGTCAGCCCAGTGAAATCATGGCCACAGCGATGTCAGGATGGTCTCTGAGGCTTTTACCCCAGGCACAAACCAGGAGGAGCTAGTTCCTGTAATTACAAAGTTGAGCCATATCAGAGGAAAACTAATCAGCTTGCTGGATGCCAGCAAATTAAATATTAATCTAACTATTGTGAACACAAAAATTTCATCTTCAGATATTTTCTGGCACAAGTGTCAAAATCAGAGTGGAACTAAGGCTTTATTCGTTTTCCATTATCAACTTAAATAAAAACACTCAGAAAAATGGGCGATGATGTGCGGAAGCCACTCAGCACAGATAATTACAGTGTAAGTTTAGGCAGCTAATCACTCCTAGAATATGCTCCAGATCGAGGTAACTCTGACTGGCTTGTTTCCCTGCTTTGTTAAATCAGACAGACTCTCAGCTTTGCCTGACAGGGACAAGGCTCCCGGAGTTAGCATCTTTAAATAACACCAGGGCTGTCTGGCAGGTGGGAAGCTCGCCCTGCCAGCCCGCAGCAGGATGGACAGAAGGCTGCTACGCCAGGAGAGCGAAGCAGCGAGAGGGAGGGAGCCTGCAGGAGCAATGCCGGGCAGCAGGCAGGCAGCGCCGGGCAGGAGCAGGGAGAGGAAGGCAGGGCAGAGGGCACAGAGCAGGGCAGGCCTGGAGGCAGGATGGAGCCATAGGCAAGGACACACGAGGAACAGGGAGCGGTGGCAGCCGCGGGATGGGGATGGGGATGGGGAGAGGTGCCCAGGGGAAGGGGCACACACAGACATCCTCTCCCTGTGGGCAGCAGCTCTGGCCTCAGGGTGCTCAGACACGCGAGCTCCCGAGGTGCCCACGTCGCAGTCCCCCGACACCATCCCGCCCGCCGCCGCCTGCCGTGCGTGGCTCTGCCCAGCAGCCTCCCCACCACCATGTCCCAAGCACTGTGCTGCCCATGTTCCCGGCGGAGCCCCGGGAGGGGCTGGGGCAGCCAGACTGGAGAGAGGAACGGCAGCGCGGTCAGGAGGAAACGGCGGCACTGAAACCAAAGGATTCTTCTTCAAGGGAATCCACTTCTTTGGGCTGTGGGCAAGAGGAGATTCTCCACACCCCTTTCTCTGGCACATCAGGCCCAACCTTCCCAGTGGGTGCCAGCCCACACGCTTTACATCCCAGTTTCAGCAAGGGCCTGACCTTGCTGCCGCTGGTCACCACAGCAAGCGGGAACGGGGAGCTCTGGCTCAGCATGGGGCAGAGGCGATGAACACGGCCCACGGACAGGGGACGGCGAAAGGGGCAGCACGGGGACAGAATGTGCTCAGCTGCAGTCGGGGTTACTCTGCACTCACCAGTGTCTGGCCACTGTATTTACTTTACCCAGAATGGAAAAAATGAACTTCCCTTTATAGCTCTAGTGGATCACCCTTATGTTCTCAATCACTAATTTACATTGGCTTTTTGCTTGGAACTTTGGCAAGAATTATTTTTATAACAGCATTCACAGATATTCTCTTTTCTGCTTAATTATTAACTTTGCTGTAGTAAATAAAGGGTGTTTATGAATTCCATCAATCAACAAACCTTCCACATGTAAAGCACTGAGATATCTGTAATGAAGAAGCAGCATTCACTTCTGCTTTATTTAAAGGGATAGAATGATAAATACAGTGCTGTGGGTGCTTTTGTGCAGTTTCTTAAATTCGAATGCCTGCCAGCAATTATGCCTGACTTACTAGCCGCTTCATTATAATAACCTAAAAGATAGGATTGGACTGGAATAAATCAGGACTTTAAAGAGCTCATACACCCTTCATCCACACACAGGTTTTCAGAGATGGCAGAAGCCCTGTTAGTTAACACGGTGCTCAGTATTCTGTCTTGAAACTACGGTGTCTCCCCGTGTCAGGAACCGTGCAGCAGCCAAACTCTTCAGCCGTGTCTCTGAACAGTGCTTCTGCTCACAGCAGTGGCAGAGAGCTGCTCTGGAGGGAAATGCAGAAATTCTGTATTTACTTCCTCCAGCACATTCTATGTCCAGCCTTTCTTCAGTCATACTGATGGGCTTGTATCCTGTGGACTGCTGGCTTGCACTATTTCTTGTCCTTAAGATCCCCAGCAGATAGAATGCACAGAAGTGCCAGCCACTGAATTATTCAGTGTGGTCCCCACGATTGGCCTCACCATTGAAATACATCTCTCTGGAGACACACAGACTAAAGCAGTAGCTGTTCCTGGGTGTTACACATCCCAAGACACCTCTCCCAGCTATTTATACAACACATTGCCAAACAGGCATTGCCAGGGTTTCTTCTTCTGATCCAGTTTGACAAGCAGTAGTTTCTCTGAAACAGACATATTCTCTTCTGTTTTTGAAATAATCATCAATCTTTTTTCCCTCTTGATTTAAGAAGGCCATGATCTTTGGGTGTGGGCTACTTAGGATCCCGGGGGCTCAGCACAAAGAACTGACAGAGAAGTCAGGAAACGATTCCAGCTGAGCAGCATAAACAACTACAGCTTTTGTGGATATAAAATGAAAATGACCACGCTCTTATTCTGGAAGAAACTGTGGTATTAGAAAGCATAGGTTTGACAAGACAAGTTAAAACCTACACTCTTCAGATTCCAGTAGGCCTATGCCATATTAATTATTTATCAAGATGTTTTCTTAAAGTAGTGTCTTTGTGCCTTTAATTTTCAATTGCCTTAATGCTATGAGGATCTCTGCTGGCAACGCATCAATTATTAATAGAGTTAAAACAATATTTGTTTTCCCCAAATACATTTCTGAATGCTGTCCTCATACCGGTTAGGTTTTTCTGAAACTTTAATGAGGGTCTCTCATTTCCTCCAGACTCAGAGCTGAGGCACAGGCTTGGCTGGGCCTTTGATTTGGCTGTCGGAGCGTGTGTGGCATCGCATCCTTCACACCGTTCGTCCCACCAGGGCTGCGGGAGTGATCAAGCTAAAGAGCTGTGGTGAGGGAGGAGAAACAGCAGCACGTCTGTAATTGGGAATTTCAGTTGCTGAGTTCAGAGGTTCTGTTGTTCTAGTGACTGCTTTGCATTTTCTTATTCCAGTAGCTGTCCCCAGGCTCAGTAGAGAGAGCCTGTGCTTTTCTCAGTTTGGAATACTTTTCTCCTAACAAAGAAAACAACAGTGCAGTTCCTTTAATCTACAAGAACACCATTTCAATTCAGCAAAAGGATACTTGAAACATCGTGGTTTTAAGAATTTTATGCAATCTCAGCCACTTCTCTCTCTGCCAGGGAGCACATAAAAAATTAAAATGCCAAATACTGCTTCTTGCTTTTCTAGGCCCTAATTATAAATACATTTTCACAAGGAGGAGTCAACTTAAGTCTAATATTGTGTGAAATCTCATAATTTCAATACAGTCTTCACTTGATGTGGATTGGTAATTGGAGCTGTGGAATCAATTTCTCCCATACTTGAAACACCCAAATGAGTATGAAATGTGTTGCATTTGTTCCATGCACGTCTACAGTTCTGCACTTTGCTTGGAGTGGAATGATCATTCTGATGTATTTTTTATAACAGAGCAATGTTTCCTCAGACTTTGATGTTTCACGTATGAAGCTATTATAACCATTTGCCATTTAGATGCATGATCCATGGCTAATCTCCAAAGCTTTGATGCGTGCAATAATTATTACTATTGATGTCATTGCACCATATTTAAAATATGAACGTCTCTTTGTAAGTCTACAGCTAACAGAAGAGGGAGGCGACCAGTCCACACCAAGGCTGGAAATTTCCAGTTGGTAAAGCTCTGAAACCGTGTGAGAGGACATCCCATACTTGCAGGGAAGCACCGACTATGACGAAGGCAGGGCTCAGGGAGCAGGACAGTGATATCAGCAGTGTGTGCACGGAGAACAGCTCCAGGAAATTGAGCCCCGGGGCCTCCAGATGCCACATTCTGACAATCTGCTCTTGATGCTCGACCCTGAACTCAGCCATATGGCACGTTTCAGGCAACGCCTGCACCTAGGGCTCCAAGTGATTTTATCTGTGCAGCGTGTCACCAGCACTCAGGAGCCTGATGTTCATTCAAACCCTGGTTTCCAGACCTGGCTAAGCAGAACAGCTGGGAGTTCCCCAGAGCTCTCCACCTCCCTGTCACAAAACCTGGGGCTGGATGGATTATTAA
The DNA here is from genome assembly GCF_047716275.1 of Strix uralensis. Taxonomy (NCBI): domain Eukaryota; kingdom Metazoa; phylum Chordata; class Aves; order Strigiformes; family Strigidae; genus Strix; species Strix uralensis. Next base: position 20,939,069 of record NC_133987.1, read on the forward strand.
TTGGGGCGCTGTCATGAGTGTTTTTCACAAGGGCTGCAAAGCAGTGTGAATCAAACAGCATCTCTCTTGGTCTGGCTGCTTTCACACACTGACATTAACCAGAACTGCCTGTCCTGCAGGGATGCACAGGAACATGGGCATGGGGAGAAAGTGAAAATCCCCAGAGAAGTTTGCTACTTTGTCCATAAATTTTGGGTGTGGGTTTAGCCTCAGAGGAACAAAGGTTATGTTTGTAAAGTCTAGAAGATGCCTTGACCTGGCTTTGATATGCTGCAGTGGAGTCAAGGTTTCTCATGAATCTCACCAAAAAGTTCATTTCTGTTCTCCTGGAAACTCTTCTTACTCTTTGGCTGCTTTTTCAGCTTTTTGAGGACCATCTTTGCAACAACAAAAGCTAAAACGGCCAATGGCAGCAGCCTGTGATGAGCTGGGGACCAGTGGAGAGACAGAAGCAGCCACTGGATTACAACAGAGGAAACAGACCCTGGAGAATCTTTCTGGTGCAGGAGGCAGAGGAAGGAAGTTGGGAGTCCCAAAAGACTGTGAGGCACCAGCAGCAGAGGAGTTCAGGACAGTTTGTCAGCCCAGTGCCACACAGAGCAGAAAGCTGCTTCCAAGCGTGAACGTCTCTACGAGATAAGGAAAACTAACAATGTTCACAGTTCCTGTGGTTTTATTTTCTGCAGTAGCCTGAACGTAGGCTTATCATTAGAATATATCTGGAGCTCATCTGTTCTTGCAGAGGGACTGCAACGTAAAGCAAATACCAGGCTTCAGGGGGACACCACGGCTCGCACGGCACTACCCCACCCTGGGGACAGGAGAGGCTGCAGGGGGATCATGCACCTCACTGCCTGATTACTTCTGATGCAAGACTGGCCCCACACCCCTGCCCCAGCCAGGCACAACCTCAGCCAGCTCTGCGCTCAGCGACCGCGCAGGGCTGACACCAACCACAGGCCAGGCCCACGGGTGGGTTCATCTTCTGAACCCATCAATGGTTCTCCAACGTGGATTACAAAGTGGTTGGAGCCTGCGCAGCTGAAAGCATCCAGGACTTTAACTGCAATGTTAAAGCACAGTTTGCCCCACCAACCCCCACAAACCAGGTGTGATTCCTTGGTTTGTTCTAAGAGCACTGTGAGGTTTAGTCCTGGTCTCCACGCTCCAACAGCCTAAGTAATGCTACAGAGTTGAAAATGTGTGGGCCTGTATTAACACTTTCAACTTGCTAAAATGTACTTTATAGGTCTCTAATTACACCAAAGCAAACTGCATTAATATATTTAGTCAACTGTTCAATTATGCTACTGGCAACCATTGCTGGAAAGTCAAATTTAACAACTCTGAACATCTAACTAGTAGGAAAAAAGATATGTTTTGATTGCACATGAATGTTAATGGTTAACAAATTCTCAAAGCTTTAGTACCAAAATAATTTTGGTATGCAAAGACTCATTTCTGTATCAAGAACCAATATTTACTTTAATTATCTTAGTATAATGCTGCATCTACAGAAAAACTTATTAGAAAATAACGACAGAAAATAGACCAAGGTCTTCAGCCTAAAAAGTCGCATGGGTCTGAATGCACTGGGAGGAGTCTGCTTGGAGCACACAGGACAAGATTAGTTTGATTCTGAAAAGTGGATGGCTTAAGCTGCTAAACTCAGCCTCCTCCCAGGGACACCTGGAAGCAGCCAGCAGTGTACTCTGTCTTAAAACAGGCAGCTGCCACCAAGCTAAAGCTGTCACCCTGCATCTCCTTACAGAGAAGGACGTGCAACCAACAAAACTCGGGCTCCTGCAAGCCAAGCACCAGGGAGCCAGGGGGTCTGGACAGGGCATGTCCCTGTGCCCCCATGCAGTGACAACCTTGCTGCACTTCCCTAAGAGGTGTTAATTATAGGCTGGTTTTGCCTTGCTCAGACTCCACTGGTTGGTCTGGTATGTCATGTCTGAGTAGGAATTTCATTGATTTTATTACGTACAGTCAGTGTTTTACATGGCAGGATCAAGAGACAGAAGACAGAGAGTGATTAGCTGAAAAAGAGAACAAAAGCAGAGGGCCAGCAAGGGCAGATGCAAGGATCAGGAGTCGAGGGCAGACAGAAGCATCAGCAGTTAGGGAAGAAGAGAGGCTCTTCGGAGCCACAAGCCAATTACACACAGCAAAGACATTCACTGTTCACTGGGCTGGACGGTCTCATCTTGCCTCCCAGCCCTCCTTGGCCATTATGATCAGAGCCACGGCCTTTCCTGCCTCTGCCTCCCAGGAGGTGCCTAGGATTGCCCTGCTCGTGTGGTCCTGACCTGCTCTACTGGCGCCAGAACCTCTCCTCCCCAGGCCCCTGGTGACTTAGGCAGATGCTGGTAACTCAGGAGCTGAGCCCTGCCGTGCAAACAGGCTACAAAAATTGCTCCCGAGGACACTGGATGTAGTTGACTACCTGGAATAAAATGTGAATCCATGCAGAGAAGTAGAACCAGAACACTATGCAGGTCCTGACCGAGGAAAACCTCTTCCCTGGCAGGCAGAAATTCTTGTTGGCCTCCGAAGGCAGAGCTCTGCACAGCTCCTGAAGACCCCAGTGGACACTCTGGGGTGTCCCAGTATTCATCTCCCCCTTCTCAACTGCTTTTAAGATGATCTCTGTACATGCCCTTCCTTTCCTCTTTAATCTACCAAACTAGAAAGATTGCCAGTGTCACAGTTAGTCCAGCCATGCTGCAGCATCATTTCATCCCAGGGGCACAAACCAGGGAGAGACAAGTGTAACCTGTTCCTGTATGAACACTGCCTCATGTCCGTGCCTGACAAACTGACAGCACAGCAGACAGACATGACAAGAGCTTGCGTTACGGATCACTTTATCCCCTTTCCAGTTAATGGCGTTCTGGTGGCAAAATTATTGAACTCTCCAGTTCCAGCTTCTAGGCAGTACTGCTGCTCTCTTGATCCAAGACTGAGAAAAATTAGCAAGTTTGACATACTCCCCAGCAAATGCTCAACTGCTCATTTTACCAGTGTGCAGAGCACAAAAAAAGTGAGTGCAGGGAACTAGATTCACAGCTGGTGTAAATCATACCAGCTCCGCTCTCGTCTGTGGGGTTGCTCGCTGTGGCGCTAGCCCAGCACCATGAAGAGGTCTCGGCTATGTTCACATATTCCTGTTTCACTGCCGAAACAAATGAGCTCAATGCAGCATCTTGATCTTTAGCTGGTGACAAGACCTAACATGCTTCAGCAGGATGACACAAAGAGTTCCCCGATGTCTTTATCGCCCGTCAGGCACTCCATTTGATTTCCCCAGCAGAGATCCCTGGTAAATCTACGCCGTGAAGGAGAGACCAAATTAATCTAGAACTGAATCAGGCATTTCACTCTGCAATACAGCAATAAAGATCAGCAAGCACTAGGAAGGAGGTTAAGCAAACCCAGAATTTCTCAAGCCCCAGGCCCGTCAGGCCCGAGGGCTGCCTCTTAGAACACCCTGCAGTCGCAGCAGCGTGCTTCTGCCGGAACCACCGCCTCACCGAAACTCTCCTTGGGAGGGGAGCTGCTTCCCAGCCTGGCACCCGCCTATCAGTGTGATATCCGCAAAGTCTAATCACAGTTTTAAAAACAGATGAATTCAAGTATCAAATAGTGTAAGTTCAGAATGCAGGTAATTAGTAATCAAGTCTGGCCTGCATTGCCTCCCATTCCGGACCTGGCCAAGAGACCCTCAGAGCTGCACATAAAGATGACACGGTCACCTGAGCAAATCTGCAAAAGAACCTCTCGGGTATTTAAGCATTCAAGTGGCAATGTAGCCCAGCACTGTCTTGCTTTAATGTAGATTACCAGCTGCCCTTCATGATTTCAGCTGTTTAAAATAAAACAGAAACACCGATGGAGGGCACTTTTCATAAAAATATGTTTGTGTACCTAAATGGCATGTAATAATGGTCGCTGGTGTAACACTGATAACACATTAACCCTAGGTGTCCGTGTCTAGGGTCACATACATTTCTCAACTAACACCTCCAAACTAACACTTCAAGTAGATTGCTTTGAATTCACTGCAGTAAGAAGCACAAGCAGTGCAGGGTTGCAGCCATCCCTTCCCCTCATGCTCAGCTCTGCGTACACCATCACTGCCTGGATGGAGCGGTGGATGGGCAAGCAGCACGGGCACAGGACACCTCTCTGTCAGATTACAATCCGAACACAGGGCTCTAACAAACCCACGCTGTCAATTGAGGGTTGAGGATTGTGGGGACAGGAAAGGAACCACAGCATTTCCAAAGCAAAAAGAGCCTATTAACCCGCTGCAGAGCACAGAGCTCTTTCCTGTGGCAGACAGTGCTGTCCCTGCTTAGGAATCACAAAAACCATGGAAAAATCCCAGGAATTTTTTGGCTGCTTTAATCTGGAAACTTGTCCCAAAGTTTCTGAAAACAAAAGGACACACAGGATTTTATCACCTGAAAGATGCTGCCTTGTTCTACCCCAAAACAAGTACAGTTGAAACATATGACAGTTTTAGGCAGCAGTGTCAGCCTTGGCTTTTTAACTCACTATTCAACCTTAACCTTCTGCAGGAATCAGAATGAACAAGGCTTGCTCAGCCTCTGTGGCACTCTCCCACTTATTAGCTGCCAGGTCTTGGTGTGCAAAGCACACAGCAGTAAGAACAAATGAACAATCCTCACTGAGAGGGAAGCAGCTGAAATACCCATAATGAAAATTCAATGTTGGAAACTGAATTTATGTTCATTTTTTCAGGCTTACATTGAAAATTATTATTATTACCACCAAACATTTGACTTAATTTTAAGAAGTGATTATAAAACTAAGAATAATGGTAATATTGTGTTACCTTCACCAAAGTGGGCGTCAAAGGTAGAAAGTTTTGTATTTAACTAATGAGGCTGCAGATGGGATGCAGGTACCCACATAGCTTCTAAAGTCCAAAACGAGACTCTGGAAAGGATCCAGGTATCTCTCAACTCGAGAGGAGAGGAAAGAATTTCAGCTGTTGCTGCCCTGGGCACTTTGTCAACAAATCAATGCAAGAGCTTCAATATCTACCATGAGAGCTTCAGATGCTGCATCTCTTCTTCATCCTCAACAAGCTATTGGATAGCTTCCCTGCCCTCTGATTTCAGTTCCAGAGAAGACGACATTTCTTCTGAACAGTCTGACAACACACTGGCAGAACAGGCTTTGCACAAGAACCCTGTAACTCCTTATCTCTTGCCAGCCTACAGAGATGGTGGAAAGCCTATGAAGAAGTGGCTGTACATCCCAGATGGCAACAACTACCGTCAGTGCTTAGCAAAGACACAGAAAAAATGGTGAAAGATGAAATGCTGTGCCTGGAAAATTGTAACTACCTTTTCTTACTACCCCAGGTTCCTCGTTTTTTTCTGCAGTCACTATCACACATGACAGTGACTCGTAGCACTGTTAGGTCTTGGCCTTCTGTGGCCACACACTGTATACACATACACCGTGTGAAACTGCCTTTACCACTGGAGGTTTATACTCCACTGGATATATTTCTTTGGAATATCAGAACAGAAAACAGCAGCTGATGCCTGTATAGCAGAAAGGTAGAGCTTTTGATAAAACAGCAGCCAGACCTTCATCACTTTACTGCCTATGAGTACTCTGGTGTTTGTAAAACTGTCCCTGCATCACAACTCCAGACAGTTCTCATTTTTCCCAGTGAGGCCAGAAAACATCTCAGGGCTAGGTTCCCAACAGCTCTCTCCAAGCAGTTAAGGAATGAAACACCAGAATCCTTTTCGTATACTTAGCCCTTCCTCCCTTGCTGTCCAGGATCTTTTTGACCAGCTAACTAGTTAGAAGAGTGCCACATTCTGGGCAACTTCAGGATAAGGAGAAGTCCCCACTTCTTGCAGTGAAGTGCCAGAGTTGCTTATCGTCTGGCTACACAGGAGAAATACCTGTACAGTATATAAATCACCTGTCATCATCCTCCCTGGAAAACTCATTATTGTAATAGTCTAATCATTGTGATATCCACTGGCATTACTCCCACTGGCATTAATCCTGATTAGTTCATCTGGTATTAATGTGGATGTCACAAGTACTTCCATGTGATTTTCCAGGCTTCTTGTGTGCTAAAGACCATCCTGGCTTCCGCTTCGAGGAAAAAAGCTGTTCATTCATCACCTGTAAGACAGTCAGGCACTAAAGTCCCAGGATTCATTAACTAAGCTGATCCCTTCCCTGAGGTCTCCCAGTGTCTTCCTCTTAGTGAAAAAAGTACTTCATACCCCACCACTGTGCAAGCTCCTTGGCATAGGCGATTTGTTTTCATTTTGCTGTTTCGTGCACATTCCCCAGAGCTGAGTGCAACATCAGTGCTCAACACGTAACAACCACCTGTCCACAACTCCGGAGTCTCAAACCCCATCCGATACGTAGGGCCAGTCTCTCAAAGGGAGGGGAGCAGCTGGGGTTTCCTACCTGTGCTCTCCTGTGTCTGTGCTCTCCCCAGACAGTGGGGTGGGACCACAGGCACCCGCATTTCATGTCAGCCGGCGGCAGGCACAGCCTGCAGTAACAGGAATAGGGATAACTCTGCCCGGCCCAGGCATCTTATCACAGTGCCAGGAGTTTTACTACCAATTCCTTCAATGCTCTTTTACATTTCACTAGCTCTGCCTTAGACACGGCTGGAATACCAAGTGCCATGCCGCGTGCGGGAGCATCAGCTAACCCACGCTGCCCTCTTCAGGAGCTGCTCTTAAATCATCACCAGGGCGCAGCACAACCCTGCTGGCAGGGAGAAATCTCGGCTGGTTTTCATAAACAGGCACATCAAGAACTTCATTTTAGCAAAGCTAAAGTGCTTCGCAAAAGGAAGGGCTTCTCTTACGGCACTGAATGTGCTTGTCTTCGGCTCAGGCTCATAGGAGCACGAGTCAGCTTTTCTTCAAGAAGAACACGCACCCTGGAGCTGCAAAGGAAGGTGAAGAGCAGGGCACTGGCAGTAGCTATCCCCACTGCCTGTAACTGGGGGATGGAAGGAGATGAGGGGTAGGGAACCCCATACTCCCTGCTTCACATTCTGATGCCATGCCCAGGACACGCACGGGGATCCCCTGACGGGACGTGTCATCACCCCCACACCACAGCGAGCTCCGCTGCTCCGTCACAGTCACAGACTCGAAACACTGGCACCGTCCTACTTGACAGAGGACTTTACAGGTCAGGAAGAAAAGCACCCAGCAACAAAGCCGTCGGTCCACTCAGCGACAGGAACAAGTTGCCCCAGAACCAAAAGGATGGGCACATCACGCACAAGAGAGGAAGAACACCGGGAGCCAACGTGCAGATGTCTCTGGGGCTCGTCCAGTCACAAACGCCCGAAGCAGTTGTGGAGAAGGGGTGTCAACCAGGGACCAGCAATCCAAATGCAAACAGTACTAGCTCACACACAGTGGGAACAAGGGAGGATTTTAGCATTACATCAGTACGGGGGAAGACCAGAAAGAAAGTCATTGAGAGAATTTCAGCTAGTTATGTTTCATTAAGGAGCTAGAATTCAGCACAGTGAGGCTGTGTTTGAAAGGTGCCACTGCACCCAGGAAGGTCACGGTCTGGCCTCAGCAGAGGGCTTTCAGCTTGCTCCCTGTACACTGGAAGAAAGAGCTAGACCTATCATACCCAAAGCAGCTCTCTGGAGGCAGGCTATGGCACATTTCAGAGATCGTGTGTTTATAGTCCAATGATGTTTAAATCTTTTGTTCCCATCTGCCACCCAGGGACATCTTTGCATTTTGCTTTTATTTATCACCGAAGTCTATTCTCATTCCAGCCCACAGAGGCCGGTGAACAGTGTTTCCTTATTTTTCATTCCAGAGGATTATTACTTATGTTGAACCCATTTGTCCCTAACAGAAATGTAAGATGTAGTTCCTTTGGAATTCAGATGTTATTTAAAGTTCTTTTCCAATATCCAATTTGCCTTTTATTTATTTAGGGAGCTATTTCAGCAGGAACCTTGCTGTTGAGAGACACCAGGACTTGTTTACAGCGCTGGTCCTGAAGGCAGCCAGGAGCTGGGGGAGTCAGGCAGCTGGCAATATTACAGATTAAAGAAGTAATTACGACAGAGAATACAACATTAAATAAAAGCAAAAATAGCAGAGACAAGGGAGGAAAAGGAAATATAAATTGGGAAAAATAGACTGGTGCTTAGGGTAATCACAGTGCAGGGACTGGAGCGGGCTCTGAGCAAGCACTTCCCAGGCAGACATCACCCCATTTCAGAGCACGCTGTGGCTGTTGCGTGGGTGCTGGCCGGGCTGGCTTGTCACCTCTCCGGAGGCCAGCAGCCAGGCTGGCACTGGCGGGATGGCTCCTGGACCACCGCACAGCAGAAGGGCTTGTCTGGCTACAGCCAAGCACGGGGCTGGTAACTCCCCGCAACGGACACGTCCGGTCCTGACTCTGCCCGACTCTCTGCTGCAGACACGCTGCACAGCCCTGCACGAGCCTCTTCACCTCCTCTGTCAAAGGCGATGGGTGACGATGACACTCCCCACCGCTCACAAGAAAGGGAAATACTTGTGACCGTCTGGAGCTGCTCTGAGCCTGCCTGACAGGAGAAGAAGGACTGAACAAAACCTTGCAGGCAGGCGTTCCCTGCCCCCCTGGCAATACCGCTTGCAGCCAGACGTGCAGCCAGGAAAGGGACTGGACAGGTACCAGGGGCCGAGTAGCCTCATTTGCACAGAACTTCTCTGAGAATAAGGCTCCAGAACCAGCCAGGTCCCTGTGCACAGCACCACGCTGCCAGCCGGACACTCCCTCTGCGGCACTCACTCAGCAGCACCAAAAACCGGCATCCTCCTTAACTGCAGGGGCTTCTGAACCAGCCTTAAGCAGGTACATCTGTGCCCCAAACACAAAGGAGCTGCCAATTATTCCCGCTACTGTTAGTTTCCTTTGGTCTCACTCTCTGATCGTTTAATGGGAAGTAGATTATGCAATAATTGAATGTTGGAACCAGCAGACCCCTCCCTCCCAGCAGCAGATATACATTATTTACCCATAAAAAAATATTCCAAGGGTTATTACCATGTAAACTGTGATTAATTACATTCACAGGAATTATTTCTGAGGCGTGTAAATGGGGAGATTCCTGCAGAGGAAAAGCTGGGGAGCTGGCTCCATCCTGACAGCAACACAGCCATGGAGTGAGAGGAAGCCCTGAACTTATCCCCGTGACTCCTGTGCTACGCAGCGAGCAACAAGCAAAGGAAGGGGAATGGTGGAGAGTCCACGCCTGCGTAATCCTTTCAGAATTTTCATCTAGAAAGACCACGAGCTCCGGACTGGGTTCCTCCCCACTAGCAGGCTGCCATCCCTGTGCTCGGGCATTAACAGTCACCAGAAGGGCACAGACTTGGGTCACCATCCACTGCACAAAAGCCTCCATAAACATCCTCAGGGCCTCACTGACTGTCTCAGAGAGCTCAGAATGGATCCTAGGTGCTGACTGAACCTCTTCTTCCCCTTTCTTCCTCCACCCCAATCAATCAGCAAACCATCACCAAATCAGGTGCTCGCCTACCTACCTCCAGTGGAATCTGACAGCAAGGCAAGGAGGCACTTGTCTCCTGTCTCCTGCCTCTAGATCTGACTGCCACTGCTGGCAGTACAGCCTTCACGGCAAGGACCAAACACATCGCAGCCCAAGGCTGCAGTTACCTCTGATGAGCCAGAGGCAAATTTTAAAGGTAAATAAAACAACAGTAAAAAATATTGGTACTATGTGTAAACCTACATCATATGCAATTTCTTACCTAAAATGTGTCAAATTTAGGATAACACAGACATGTAAGAGTGGCCACATGAGTTCAAACCTCAAGTCTCTTCAGCCCAATATCCTGCTTTTGGTGACAGGAGAACAATGTTTAGAGAAGAATATAAGAATTAGGAAAGCACATTGCAGCACGTCCCCAGCCCCTAGTTTGGAAACTTTCTGAGTCAGAGTGGGGTGGGTCTTTGGTATTTAATATTCACAGATGGATTTTTCTTCCACAATTTTATGCTTTCAGTTTTTGAAACTTTTAGCACCTACAACATCCTAGCACAAGGAGTTCCACAGCTCCAGTATGCACAATGTGAATAAGCCTCTCCCTTAACTTTTTTGCTTTGAGTTTGACATACGTATTGTCATGTCTTTCCCTCCACCCCCATCTCCTTCATGAACAGAGGCAGTGAACAATCATTCTTTCCTCATCCTTCCTATTCCACATGATTTTATACACATATATTCCATTTAATCATCTTTTTTCCAAGGCAAATCTCTCCTCATAAAGAAGCCATGCCAGATCTTTGATCATCTGTCTCTCTTGTCTAACATTTTCTAGTTCAATTCAATGTTTTCTGAACTGAGGGAACAGCACTGCACAGAGTATTCAAGGTGTGCAACACCAGGAATTTAAGCAAGGACATAATCCTGTTACCTGTTTTGTTCCTTCTCTAAGAACTCCTAATGTTATTTACTTTTATGACTGAGTGCTATGCCAGCTTTTCCATGTAAGTATTTGTCATAATCCCAGGTCTCATTCATTACTTAACAACCACCTCTGTACTCATCACTGTATACACAGAATTAGGGTTGTCCCTCCTTCTGCTCATTACTTTCTGTTTCTCTACACTGAATTACATCAGGTCAGTCACTCCTATACAAAAGAGTTTCCACAGTGCTCTGCAGTAAACTCCTATTTCTACTACCTTGAATAGCTGAGAATTGTCAGCAAACACAGAGCCATAGCTCATCCTTTTCTCCAGACCTGTAGAGTATGTCAAAGAGCTGAAGCAGGATCCCCAGGGGGTTCCTCTGGTGACCTCCCTTCACTGTGAAACTGGCCATTTACTCCTATACGCTTTGTAAGTTATGTGTCCATCCAGGGACCCTTCCTCTCATCCCATAGCTGCTTGCTTTATTGAGAAGTCTTTCACAGGGGACCTTGCTGAATTGTTTTTGGAAATCCAAGCAGAATATATCAATCCAGTTCTTCCATCCCACATGTTTGCTGCCTCCTCCAGAGAACCCCAGGAGATTTGTGAGACATGCCTTTTGCTGCAGGAGTCCTAAGTCTTCAGCGTGTCACATTAACTCACGTGCTCTTGACTTCATGCACTCCTCAAAGAACAAGACACTGACTCCTGTCCCACCCCATGCCGTCTCCAGGTTTTCCCCGACTAGGTTGCAACGTCTGGTGCACAGGGAGCTTCCCTGAGCGCTAGCTTTGACGCACCCTAGGAACCTCCAGCCAAATGTTCCTATGAAATCCTGCCTGAAGCTGCGTTGAGCACAGGACAACTGGGAGAGGTGTCCCCGCTCCCCTCTGCGGAGAGGAGTATCAGAAAGGTCAGAGGGGTGCAGTGAGGGAAAGGTGAGCACTCTCACCCCCTCTGTGTGATGGTGCTCCTTCTCCCAGGGCACAGGAAAGCTCCCTGGCTCTGCGGTGCCAGCCTGCAGCTCTGCCTTTGGCAATGGCCTGTTCTCCATGTCCACTCACAGCTCTTAACGTCCCCTGCCACAGGGACTCCTAAAACCAGCTTCAAAACAAGGAGCTCGGCTCCACACTCAGAAAGCGGCACAGGTACAGCAGACAGCAGAGTGAAATAGCATGTGTAACCTGGGAGCCATTTGTCACAGACTTTGTTTAATTTCTTAGAGTGAAGAAGACAGAAGAATATAGGATTCATCACTTTAAATTCTATACAGTGACAAACCAGCAAGTGCATTTAACAACCGAAATACACTTTATAGACAGTGATGGATACTTTTAAAGTGTAACCCGGTATCTGGATTATCAAAGGCAGAGTGTATCAATTTTTGTTTTTGTATTAAAGTTGTTTTTTCCATCTGTTGAAAGTGGCTCTTTGTGATTTCACAGGGCATTACACTTTATGTGTCTCATTTGCTGCACCCAAAGGAATTTCACTCTGCTACATTAAAAAATACCTTGGGATGCTGGCTAAGCTTTTAACTTTCCAGAACACGCTGTTCCGTGTCTGTCTCCATCCCAGCAGTTACCTCCTTTGAATGTCTAATTTATACATACATACACATATGCACATAGTGTAATTCACATGTCATACTGCCTTTGTCACGGCAAGGGTTCTGTCCCTGTCGCTGTCCCAAATCCGCAGCCAGCAGCCCAGCTCCCACCATGCTCGTCTGGAAGGGTCACACCTGATCTCTGGAGCACGCTTAGATCTGTATCAGTGCTTTTGCTTTCCTGCACACTACACGCAGGTGGAGAAATGGGAAACTACATCAAAGTTCATTTTGCTGCAGATGTCATAGAGCTGCACACTGCACACACAGAGACACGTGGGCATGCTTCAGCTCTCATGTTAATCTTACCCTTTTAAGGAAAAGTACAGGCCATTCCAGCTGAGCATTACCATGCCAAAGCAGGACTACCTCTTAGCAGAGGATCATCCCAGTTGTATTGCCATGACTACCATCCATTACAAGTGCCACTACAAAACCCACTTCCAAATGCATCATCTATCCTTCCCTTAAAACCACGGCAACCAAACACCAGTAATTTTGCCTCAGCCGTAAGCCTGGTCTCCCGCTTGTCCCAGGCTCTCAAAGCCTCTGGCTCCCTGCACACTTGCCCCTCCTGCTCTTGTCACTGTACTGTATTGGCTCAGATCTTCTGCTATTCCATCCCTATTCTGAAGGATCTTGCTACAAAGTAAATTTGGGGAAGCCTTAGTGTATTGTTGAATCTAAGCTTCCTACTGGGTCTTCCCCAGCTGCATTATTGCTTCACCAAGCCCTTAACAAGAGCTGAGGGTTTAGCTGGGTAGGTGGCCTGAACCTGCTGTGCTGCAGCAGAGAAGGGGAAGGGCTGGGTCCTGCCTGGCTCCGTGAGCTGGAGGATCTTTTCAGAGCAGCACCATAGCCCACAGCGTCCAAACACAAGCTATGTTGCAAAGCATGGCGAGGTGACTCACTGAAAGGTACCCCAGTCCCACAACAACGCATATTACATTCCTTTTAAAATCATTATGGAGTTAATTTCCATGGCAGAGGAAGCTGCACAGCATTTTCATGGGTTGTTACATGAAGGGATCCAGCGTACATGCTGCTCCTCTTCACTGCGGTCACCCTGAAAGTTCTCTTCCCCAAGAGCTCCAGCTTGCCTGAACCAGCAAGTTGCTCACAAATAAACGGAGGATGTTCCTTCTCAGAATGTGGATGGAAATACACCTATTCCTAGTAATTCTCCTGACCATGGCAAGCGGCTGCTCATTCCCAGAGCACAACGGGAGCACCACCTGACTTTGCAGGACCCCAAGCACTCCCGCCCTGGCCAGACTCTCCGTGTGCTCTGTGAGGAGCTTTGCTACCACCGGCTCCACACAAGGTGGGTGTGCGGTGGCTCAAGAAGAGACAAAACCAAAATTCCACTCTATGCCAAGTGCAACATCTTCGAACTAGCCAGGAGGAGGCAGCCGAGCAGCAGCGGCTCTGCCACTGCAGCAACTGTCCACCTACAACCTGCCTGTGTGGAAAAAGAAAATTCCCTGTCCAGCCTGAGAAGGACAGAGAGCGACGCTCAGGAGCAGCCCCCATCCCTGCGGGGCACACACACAGGCACAACAGAGCGGGGCTTCAGTTCTCCTGTCACGATTCAAGCAGTGACACCAAGCTATACACAAAACAGAGATGCTGAGCATCACAGGCAAAACCGAGAAGTCTGAGCTTGATGTGTTTCTCCCCTGCATTTTCTCACAACCTCCAATATTATTATAGTGACGCACAACACCAGAGAATATAATTGCTGTAGTGATTACTTACAGCCATTACATTAAGCTTTAAAATGCTCCTTTCAAATTGAACAATGTTTTTTCAAAGTCAACAGCTGGCTCACAGCTTGAAAGCAACAGTTAAGATAAATTAAATAAAAAGGGTAATAAAATCACAGACTAAATTTAATTTCTGAAGCACATGAAAACTCCAGCAAAGCCTTTAAAACATCTTTTAAAAACATCCACAGAAACAAAAGTCAATACAACCAACAATTATACTGTGCTCATTAATAAGAATGTGATGTATGAACACAAATAACTGTGTACACTTCTAAATATACTTAAAACAAAGTTCAAAAACAAATTCATGCAGCACTTACAGCCCTAGTCTGGGGTATAAATCAAACAGAAGTTTCAAATGAGATTCGTAAATCTTGGGAGGAAGAAAATGTTTATGTATATATTCTTCCTCTTAAGGTACATACATATATATAAAGCGTGGTTAATGAAAAAGACTCATCCCTACCCTCAGGAGAAAAAGGTGATCTGGTGTGTGCTCAGGATCAATGCAGTGCCAGGGGCCTTTACCAGCTCTTGGAACACACTACTGGAACGACAGGCAAGACTTTCTAGACTGTACAACTTCATTTAAATGTCAAGAGACTTCTCTCTGGCCTGATCTTCTGTTTGCCATTGGGAGAACACTATTCACAATTCAAATGGCCTCTGCTTGGCTAGCGATGAAGTGCCGAAGCTACACATCCATTTGGATGAGGCACAGAAACATAAAGGAGCCATGCCCTGGCTTTCTTCCACACTCCTGTCAGAAGAGCTTTCCACCTACAGCTCCGTTCCAAACAGGCCGACGAGCGAGCAAGCTGTCTCCTTGCCTCCACCCTTTATATTGTTGATCAGCTGTTCAGCATTTTACATCCTATCACACTCGAACATGACGCATGAGTCAAGAATACCTATTCCACCTTCTTTATCATAACTGGGGTTTTTGCTGTATCAGAAAGGCTGTTTCTCACCAATGCTCATGAGCAGGAAGAAATACCCCAAATCAGTTTTCCTTGTAAATCTTTCCAGCAGTCAGACAGACTTGGTGTCACAGTTTTACAACACCCCTGTACGAGACAGGTATACCGGGTGCACACCATTTTCCCTCCTTCCTCGCTGTTCCTCCGTTGCAAGCAGCAACAGGGACTACAACAGAAAGATTAGCCAGCCACTTGCTCTAGAAATCACTGGGAATACCTGTGTAGTAAAATCTGCACTAAGTACACATCCAAAAGAATGAGATGAATATGTAAAAGAGGATGTACTTCATTACTTTTAAGGAGAGGCATCTCTGTGAAGGTGGATTACACCAAATATTTTCCTACACTTGCTGCACAAGCAAGATTTTGGCAGGCACTCAGAACAAGAGAACGTGTTGGCATACATTCAGTACATGATATAAACCTCACCTACATTTACCTGCCGAAAAGGCAAGGAGGTCACCTAGGCTAGTCTTTTAGCTTCCTTCTGCAGCCAGAGCAGAGAAACAGACACCCACAGAGGGCAATTTATTTCACTTGCTTGCCTACCCTAAGTATCCCACCTCGGGCTGGGATGGAGCCCTCTCTCTCAAACCCAAGAGAGCCCAGAGGATCGGCTTAGGTTGGACACCCAGTGGAATCTGGTCTAGTCTAAAATTAAATCGCCTACCTAGGGTCTAAAATTAAATCTCCTACCTAGCTGAGACAACAGAAAGAGTACTTACTGCCATAAAGATTTTTTTAAAGATTTGTTGTAAAGATTTTTTATTCCTTTTAATGTTGAAGGAGCTGTCTGAACGTGTTTGCAAATATGAAGGAGATTGAAGTTGATATAAGCAAAAAAAAGAAATAACTAAATTTTAAAAATAGCCCCACATAATTTTCATCCAGCAAAGGTAACTAAGGCTACATATGTAAGCAATACTAATACTGACTATGTTTCAGTTGCATCTCAGCACTGACATATATGTCCCAGATGGATGTTACATAATGTTTTTGGAAAAATAAGCGTTTTCCAGTGATTTCTGAAAGTAGAACTGGGTGTGCTGTTATAGCCTGCTCCAGAAAGAACACTGTGTGTCCTACACACACTGCAATGAAATGTATTCCGAAGTGCCATGCAAAATGTCACCTTATCTCACTTAAAGTTATTCCATCTAGTAATATCAGAGAAATTATGACAATATGTTGTTCTACATGAGAGTACATGACAGCGCTATTTGTGAGACCTGGCAGCTGCCACTCTCGGCAGAGCAGATGGCAGTGATAAAAACACAATGCAGGGAACAGGTTGATAAAGACATATCCGTCATTACACTTTCACTGTACAATTACACTCAACTCCAAGATACAATCGAAATGCATGGCTGTGTCACTCTCCAGCAGGAAGACCTCGCTTATCTGAGGAAAATAACTCTTGTATAACAATTAATTCTGTACATATTATTAATCAGAATCATTCATCTCCTGTCCACAGGAGCGGAAAAAGCAGCCAGGAAAGACATCCAAAGTCTTTAAAGTCTTATGCACTCATACTTTTGTTCTTGCAGAGGGAGACACAACCATTCATCCACCCCCTGTAATGGAAAAGCAGAGTCAGACACAACAACAAACACCTCACAGCAACCATCAGTTCACGCTTCCGCCTAAGGACAGAGGGCACGTCAGCACCCATTTTCACTCCTTTTTCTTCTTGGGGAGGACGGGGGACTGTGTGTGTTAAATGTTTCTGTTCCTGGTGGAAGGCACCAGCCATCCACCCCTGGGAGCAGGAACGCTCCAGGTACCCTGAGGCAGACACGCAGGGCAGCAGTACCAGCCTTCCCCCCATTCCACCCCCGGCAGAGAGGGGCCCGGCCGCAGTGACGCCACTGCCATGGCCCCAGAGGCGCCCACCGCCCCGGCCAGCCATCAGAGCATCTTCCAGCCATCAGAGCATCTTCAGCCATCAGAGCATCTTCCAGCCGTCAGAGCATCTTCCAGCCGTCAGAGCATCTTCCAGCCGTCAGAGCATCTTCAGCCATCAGAGCATCTTCCAGCCGTCAGAGCATCTTCCAGCCGTCAGAGCATCTTCAGCCGTCAGAGCATCTTCCAGCCATCAGAGCATCTTCCAGCCGTCAGAGCATCTTCCAGCCATCAGAGCATCTTCCAGCCATCAGAGCGTCCTCCTGACGCAGGTGGCTGGCGGGGACGGACAGCCATCATCTCACGGCAGCCCCACGGCCGCAAGCAGCAGTCACCACAGCCCGGAGGCAGTAACCCCGCGCGGCAGAGCTGCGGGTGGCCGGACGCCCGTCCTGCGGGGAGGCCGCGAGCACCTGCGCCAGCTGGACGCTTTCTGCCGCGGTGCAGAGTGAAGAGCCGACGGGTGCCGGTTCGGCTTAGGCCAACCACTGGGAATACCGGTTCAGAGAACGAGGATGCTAAACCAGATTCATAGCCTGCTAACGCCATTAAGACACTTGAGTATAGTAAGGCTTTTTAGATAGGCAGACTAATAAAATCAACTAGAACTTTAGATGCTAGCTGAAAATCTGTTAGCTTTTGTAACAGAGAATCTAGACCTGGGGCACAAACATAAAATGCATATATAATGTTTACTTGAATATATGACTCCCAACCACAACTCTTTTTTAATGTTGATTCCATCCTTGCTTATTAAGTAACCAGAGTAATTAACCTTGCAGCAGTTTTGAAATGTCTGTAAAATAAACAATAAGATTAGCACTATATATGTTTTTACAAGATGTTAGTGGAGACCACTTGTATTTTCCAAGACAAAAAAAATTAATATCTAACAACACAATAATTAATGATATGCAATGTAAGACTAATGTACGGGTAATTAACATGATAAAATATAACATGGCCGACACAACCAATAGATACAGCTAAATGCATGTATAACTGGAATAGTTAGGAATAAAGATTAGCAGGTTTTAAACTTTTGTACACTCAGAGAAAGAGCTGCTTTCCTAGGAAAACAGTGCTCATATCTGTCACTCACTTTGCTTCTACTAGAACAAAAGATAGTAAGCCTGATAATACCCTGTTACGATAACCTACTTGAAATTCGTATATAAGATTGGCTGCACTATTACTTTTAAATCTTGTGTGGTTGACTGCAAGCATACTTTATATCCTGATACAATTTCAAAAATTTGAGTTAGTTTAAGAAACAAATAATTAAAAAACTGGCATCTACCTAGTTCATTTTATGTAGCAGCATACAAGCCTAATAAAGAGGGCAGAGCTGACGAGAGATGGAACCCCAAAAGACAGTTATAAATTATCAGATGTTACTCAGCCGCCCCGTCTCGCTCCTGCAGCACTCACAACCTGGCACTTCCATGGAAGCTGGCAACGCTGACCTTAAACACAACTGCCTGTACTGATACACGAAGGGGATTAATCCTATAACGGTCTGAGAAGTGGAGAAGGTAATTCATACCAGCAGCCTGACAGCCCCTAACTCCAACCCACAACTGCAATTATTATTCATCATAAAAATATCTGCTTGTTAAAAAGGTGGCTGCAAACCCTGGATCTCTGCCAGGTCCACTCCACTCCTCATGCCCTGAACTAAATTGGCTTCATCTTGCAGGTTGTTTCTGAACTTTCCACTTGCAAAGGCATCATGAAATTCTGGATCTATGCTCACCTGATGTGACTACAGAGTCCTTTTGTTGAATAGCCCACTACAGTTACGCTAGACTGCCTTTCCTTTCTACAAACAATCAGCCAAGTAACACCATTTAGAGGCTCGTGTGTTTTAGGGTCCCACCTTTACACACTATAGAGACACAATTTATGCCAACCTAACAGCAACCTGGAGTGTAAGCCTAATAAGATGTATATAAAATTAATATTTCTGAAGATACAGGATTTATAAAATAATGTAGCAACCATCAAAATGTTATGAAATGTTATGAAAGTTTCAGTGTAACTTCCATAGTTGCACCTTGGTTTATCTTCTTCATTACAAAATGGGAAGGAAATATAACAAGAACATAAATTTTTCATCTGTTGTTATAAATTTGTTTTTATTTAAGAGCAACTGCAATAACTCTGATGAGCACAATGTAAGTTCCAGCTTAGGAAACCACCACTGCCGAAAGTCACAGTGGAAGGAAACACAAATTCTCAGGACGGGCTTTCCCCACCGAGGTGCAACAGCCACTCCAGGCCCGACTCTTCCACAGAGCACAGGTAAGAGGAAAGAGAGCACCCCCTGGTAACTCCAGAGCGCGGGGCTGCCAGGAGGGGCATGGGGCTCCTGAGGAGCTGAGCAACAGCCTGAACTCCTGAGGACACGGAAGATCTTTGGCGCTGCTGTCATGCTCCAGCAGCGATTGTCCAAGAAATTACTCAGTGTTAAGAACACACTAAGAGCACCAGAAAGGACTCGAGTCACAGCGCACCTGGGATTTGAGACAAGGGGATCCAACAGCTGAGTCTCCCCACGCTCTGATCCCTTTTTGCCCATTCTCCTGCTACACCAGAGAGGCGACTGGTGGGAGGCAGCGGAGCTGCCGGGCCTGCGTGCCGCTGCTCACGCTGGCCAGCGCTGCGGGGACGCTGCCCTTAGACCCAGGGCACACTCTGGATCACTGGGTGGGACGCGGCGGTGGAGGGGGCTTCATCCTTAATAAAAACTCCACACAAAGGCAACCCATCTGACACTACCTTGCCCATTAGCGGTGCAAGTAATTTACACGTCCCTACTTGGGTTTATACATTTGGGGCATCTGTTTAGTTTTTATTACTCCTGGCCTTGGCTCCCACACTCCTTCACAGATCAAATAACTGCTTTCCCTATTTGCTAATTCCAACAGCTGGTTATTACTCACCAGGCTCCTGCTATACTCGCCTGGGGAAGAATCATAAATAAATGTGTACAAGCAAGCAGATGCTGTCATTTTAAAAACTGATCCACCTAGTAAAAATGTCCTACTTAGGACTCAAGCGGTGAATCACTGAGCATGTGTCTTGATGTCATTTTAATAAAATCCAAAATCAATCACAGGACTTTGTTCATTAATTCAAATTAGTAAATGAGGGAAGAGTGTTATAAAAGAGAATATAACTACAAATAAATAATTAAATTCTGAACAGGCCAAACACCTGCTCTTTCCAATGAAGACAAAGGCAAGATAAGACACAGAGCTTTTTTTTTTTTTACGTATTTGATGTAACTAATCACTTTTCCACCAGTGGCAGACAAGGTAACATCAAGTAACCGTAGGTCCTGGAATCTATGACTGTAAACAGAAGAGAGAAATACAGATGGCTTATCAGACTTTATTATCTCTCTTAACTGTGTGCCTGTTTATTTGGGTTTTTTTAAATAGGTAATTTCTTTCTGAATGTCAGTGCTAGGAGAAAGTGAGCTGCCTGGAGCATATTTTAAAAATACACAGAATATAAAAGAGAACAAAAAGTGCTTTGCAGACTATACACAGGAAGCAGCAGGGAAAAAATCTTGGTACCACTTTTCCTCCATGTTTTAAAGGGGACATCTTCCTGCAAGGTTAGGCAGTTTGGCTTCCACAGCCTCTAAAAAATTTACTTCTGATGAAAACAGTGCAAGTTTCAGTGATAGTGGTGTAATCCCCAGGGAAAGAGAACTCTTTCACATCAATTTACACAGGTTACACAGATGACAATAATCTTTGTTCATTGGCAGCAGGAACTAAATTATCTCTTCTTGATTTAAAATGGAAATGTCTAGCACTGAAGTCATCCACTTCTTCAGTCAGACAGCTCACAAAAAACCTATATGCATTAGTTTACAGACATTTCAAAACCGGTACGCGTGTACTGCAAGGTTAATTACCCTGATAGCAAAACTTCCCAATTCAGCTTTTGCAAATCTGTCGGGTTTTTTTCCAATAAAGACAATTTCAACAAAATTGCTAAGATGCAGTATGACACTATTAAGCTCCCAGACTAAAGACCAAACACTACAACAAGACTTAATACACACCTGAAAACGTATCTTTATTAGCTTAGCAGATATGAAGCTCAGCCCATATTGATGCTATACCAGCATTCAAACCGCTGTACCAAAATATGAGTGACTAGAAAGAATTGTCTTCCAGTGCATGCTCAAAGAGAAACACTGAACCCCCCTGAATACCCCAAAACTAAAATCTACTCCCAACTGGTTCTTCATCTACAGTAAAACTGATAAAGTTCATCATGACCTTAATGCCCCACCACTGTGCTAGAGGTTACACGTTCAGAACTTGGTGTTATTTAAAATACCAGAAAGAAAATCCAAATCTTCAAAACTTAATTTGTGAAAGTATTCCTAATACTTAAACTAGAAAAACTACGATTTGGCGAGAACTGTATTAACCAACGTAAAGAGGAATAAAAGTTAATATAAATTACAATAAAAATGGGACAGTCCATAAGCACAAGACTAGCAACACTTGCAGGCATCATAAATTACAAATATTGAGCACAAGGTCTAACAAGAAGTTTTCCTTGCCAGTTAAATACTTTCTCCTATAGCAGCATATATTAACATTTAGCAATCAAGGAGGAGAAAATTCTAAATGAAGGTGCTAAAATCACACAGTCACAGGGCGAATTTAAGGTGCCAAGAGAAAGGCAGTTAGAAGACAGAGGATAGATCGGGCAGCATAAGCCAGTGCAGCAAGTCTGAAGTGTGACCGAGGAGGAGGGAACCATTCAAACAAGACAGCTAGGGAATGAGGTAGAGGAGAGTCACAAGCAGCAGCAGCCACGGGAGGACTCAAATCGACTCTCTTTTTTCAAAAGCACCAGTGACTGAGCACGGGACAAAGGAGAATAAGCGTTCTCTCAGTACAAAAGGTGATGATTTTAACTTTTTCTGTAAGATTTTGCATCAAGTCTGAAGATTTCAACCCCAGACATGTGACACTTTTTCATGAGTTACAAATTACTCATTTCTTGTTATGTTGCTTTAGATTTTGGTTCCTGATGTTAAGATATTCCTCAGAGTTGCTGAATTTTAAGTAAAATAGTATTTTCTTTGCAGTCAAGTACTGAGAACACATTCAGGGAATGTTATCAGAGCAAGCTGGGGCTGAAAGATGCCATGCAAAGTGTGTTAGAAGATTAAGGTGCATATTCCATACACATTAAAAGTGTGCAGCATAACCCACCAACAGGATGTTGCCTCACAGCAGCGTTCATCCCTGACGCTTCTGGGCCCCTCTCAGGTTACTCAGACCAGCATGTCAAGTCTCAGGCAGGTTTTCTTTCTAATACTTAAGACCAACATTGACTAGAGTAACTCCTGTCTTCCAGGAGCTATCTGCGTGTTAATAGCTGTCCCACTTCTGGAACAGAGAGATTTCCAAAGTGGAAACAGCGATCTTCATCCAACCACTGGATGGTTAACACATAAGCTACAGCAGAAAGAAAACTACACTGCATTTATACGTTCCCCTTAAATGCAAACAGCTGTGTCAGTCATACAGTTGCTAAATTCCAGTAGACTCACTGGTCTAGAGCCCGAATGACCCTATGCAGACTGAGTTTCAGTGATGCCGCACTGCTCGTGGAGACCTGGACTAGCTTCAGAGCCTTTAACCCGGCAAAATCCCAGCAATGCCACCAGAGGGAATGGCTCTACTTCCTCCACCCGCCTAAACCCCTATCGCCCCCGTCTTTACATCTGTGAAAGCACAGAGTGA
This sequence comes from Strix uralensis, assembly GCF_047716275.1. Taxonomy (NCBI): domain Eukaryota; kingdom Metazoa; phylum Chordata; class Aves; order Strigiformes; family Strigidae; genus Strix; species Strix uralensis. Next base: position 20,961,612 of record NC_133987.1, read on the forward strand.
TGTGATGAACCAGGGGACGAGACTGAGCTGGGCTAAAACTAACCTGAGAAAATGAGTATTTTTTAATCTAGAAGAGGTTTCCATTCCGGTTCGTTATGCAGCTGCACGAAGCCCTGTAGCAGCCCAAGGGCACAAACGCAAGAAAGATCGCGGCGTGCGCTCCTGCCCCCAGCGGCAGCCCGCAGCGCCGGCCCGCGGCAGCCAGGGACCGCCCGGCTCGGAAAACCTGCTCTGAGAAACACCCCCGAGAGCAGCGCCCAGCACAGCCCGCGGCTGCCACCGCCCCGGCCGCCGGCACCGACCGCAGGCGCGAGTACGAGAGCGGGGTAACGGCACCGGCCGCCACCGCTAGTCGGCCCCCGGCCCCTCCACCGGGGCACCGGGGAGGCCCGGCCGCGGCCGCAGCCGCCGGCGGCCCCGCAGGACCCCACCGCGCCGGGCGGAGCGGAGCGGGGCGGGGCGGGGCGGGGCCCGGCTGCTTCAGGCGCGGTCCCCGGGGCCGCCCCGCTCCCGCGACGCGGCGCCAACGCTACTTCCGCGGGGAGGGGCCGACCGGGAGCGGGAGCGTCCCGGGCCGCGTCAGGCCATCGGCCCCGCAGCTGCTCGGGCGGCCCGGCACGGCACGGCGCCGCTCCGCAAACTGGGCCCGGACCCGCGCCCGCCTCGCCGCGGCCTACCGGGGCCTACCCCGGCCTCCCCCCTGCGGCCTACCAGGGCCTGTCCCCCGCGCCCCGCCGCGGCCTACCGCGGCCTACCCCCCCCCCCCGCGGCCCGCCCCGGCCCGCCCCCCAGGCCCGTCCCAATCCGGCAGCGCCGCGGAGGCCGGCAGCCGGCCGGGGGGCGCTGCCATGGCGGCGGCCGTCCCCGCGGAGGCCGGCGCGCTCTGGGCGGAGGCGCGGGCGCTGCTCCCCCGCGCCGCGGAGGGGCTGACCTTGGCGCTGAGCGGCGAGGTGGAGGACTGCGTCCTGCCGCTGCTGCGGCGGGCCCGCGGGCTGCTCTACGGCGCGGCGGGGCGGCCCGGCGGGGCGGCGGCGACGGAGCTGCGGCGGCTGGGGGACGTCCTGCGCGACTACTCCTGGGAGAGGCTGAACGCGGGGCCGTGGCGGGAGGTCAGCAAGGCCTGGCGGGAGGTCTACGCCTACGGCTGCCTCTTCGGGGCGCTGGCCGAGGTGGCCGATGGCCGCCCGCTGCCGCCCGCCGTCCGCCTCTGCGACATGGGGCTGCTCATGGGCGCCTCTGTCCTGGACAACGTCCTCGCCCGCCTCGTCCGCGTCCTGCAGGCGCAGCTGCCCCCCGGGACGGGCCGCGCCGCAGCCGCGGGGAGCGCCCAGGTACGGCCCGGCCGCCCTGAGGGGACCTGGGCCCTGCGCGCCCCCACCGCGGCCCCGGGCTCGGCCCGCTCCCGAGAGCCCCTCCCCTTCGTGTGACCCCGCGGCTCCTTCCCCCTCCCCTTCGTGTGACCCCGCGGCTCCTTCCCCCTCCCCTTCGTGTGACCCCGCGGCTCCTTCCCCCTCCCCTCACAGCCCCGCTCCCTTGGGCTCCCCGCACCCCCCCCGCCCCCGTTCTCCGGCCGGGCCCCCTCGGGCTCCCCCCCCCCCCACGTTGTCTCCCTGCTCCGCAGCCCCAGGGCCGGTATCCCCCTCCCCGGGGCGCGGAGGCCTTGGCCCGCAGGTGCTGGAGAGGAAGGTGTCTGTTGCAGAGGGTCCGGACCGCCCCCCGCCCCGTCCCTGCTCTGCACCCCGAGGATGTGCTTCCTCACCTCCGCTGCCCGTCGCTGGAGCATTTCCGAGACAACTACCTGATCCCCCAGAAGCCTGTGGTCTTGGAGGGAATTATGGATCACTGGCCATGTATGAAGAAGTGGAGGTGAGAAATAAGAGTTTCTTCCCTATCCGAGTACGGGCGAGGGTTATTTTCAATGTGTCAGGTGTCGGTGGAGCAGCAGAGACCTTTCCAGGAGACAGGTGCCATCAGCAGCGACTTTTGTTGGCAGCCCCTTCCTGCTCCGACGTTGTCTTTGCTCCGTGGAAGCTGCGCCGTGGGTGAGGGAAGCACATCAAACTGCGCGGAGCATCGTGGCAGAGCCTACGCTGCACCGGGGGTCCGGTCATGGCCGGGACGGCACGGTGGGCAGCTGCGGCCCTGGCTGCTGGGGCTCTGCTGGGGCTCTGGGGGCTCTGCTGTGTACCACGCAGCTGGAAACCAGAGACGAGCACGTACTGCTGCCTGTTCAGGGAGCTGCTCACAGCTCGGGTGGGTCTGTGTTGGACACAGATCAGGGATTTTTAAGTCTCGGAACTTGCTGATAATTACTGCAGTGGCAGGTGAACTTCAGAGACGTGGGAGTGAGCACAACTGGCTTTTCCATTCACAAGTGTAAGCACCGATGTTTGTTCATTGTCATGTTTTGAGCATTGAGTTTTAGACACCCCCATTCAGGAGTGAGTAGTAACATTGTGATGCTTGTGTAATGGAAGCAACGAAGCCAACGTTTCCCATACTGAGAATTGAATATTTGTGAGATAAAGCTCATGATTCCTTAGAAAAGGGAAAAAAAAGCACTTGTGCTTACTTTAAGCAATTGCTTTCATTCCACAGCCAACGGTAAAATTGACATTAACTGAACACACTTGTTATTTCATAGGGGTTTTATTCTTTTTTGAGGGAAGGTACTCCACTGCTTAACTTCAGACACTTAAAAAGCTGAACTTCTTCGTGTAGTTAATATCATTGTCAATGGCAGGATGTATATCGCCCATCAAAGTCATTCCCCTGACTTTAGCCGGGATGGATATTACTGGCACCTGTGTGCAGAGTTTGTCATGACAGGGTGTTGACCTGCCGTTAATGATATAAAGATACAACGTTTTATTTAGCAAACATGGCAGCAGGCAGCAAAAACATTAGCCATCCCTAGATAAGAGAGAATAACAGCGTAAATCTCCTTAGGTCTTAAGGAAACAAAAATTAACTGAGGTAGACAAGGTTTTAAACCAAACCAAAACAGGCAATTGTGGCATAATGTACACACAAACTTGACTACTTGTTTCCTTGCTGCTTGCATCATTTTCTGCTGCCTTTTGTCTCTGGTTGGGTGGCTTTAGACAGAAGAAGCTTATTGGTAGTAAAGTTTTATTACTCTTAACAGATCAACTTTGATTGATTGCCTTATATTCAGACTTAGTAAGAAGAGTGGTATAAGAGGGTAATGGAACTTTCTTTATTTCAGTGTGGACTATTTTTGTCAAGTCGCAGGGTGCCGCACAGTCCCCGTGGAATTGGGTACCCGATACACAGATGAGGAATGGTCCCAGAAGCTCATGACTGTCAGTGACTTCGTCGACCAGTATATTGTGAATGAGGTCTGTTACTCTCATTTTTTTCATCTCCAAATACAGCGGTGTGTTACTGGTACAGAATTTCTGCTTGGAACAAACATGCTTAGAGGTGATGTCAAGGAACGGGATATGCTATAAGCACAACTCTGAATTAAAAGGGCTGACATTTTCAAGATCTGAGACTACAGGTAGTTACTGCAACAATAGCTAGGTTTGATTTTTGTATATAATCAAATGTACAGCAGCTGGAATTTGATGAATAGATGGATACCTTCTGCAGCAAAAGCCTGAATGGCGGAGTCTAAGGATACGGGATCCTCAGCCAGCAGTTTTGTTCCTCTTGGTTATTAAACTGTTCAGTGAGATCTCAGATCAAGATCCAAATTCATGTGCCACCAGGTAAAAAAACAAAGAGTTGATTAGCAATTGAAGGTCCATGTGCTTTCAGAGCTGAGGTTCTGAAGCCCTCGTTTCTCTTTACTAGCTGCCTGGCGGGAAGGACCACATGCTGCTGGCGTGGGTCTGTGACGCAGCCTGGAGCAGAGTGCCGGGGGACTCGAGGAGTGCGGGTGGGCTGGGCTGTGCCAGCGGCGTCACGGGATTGACAACAGAACTGTTGAGACACAGCAGGATTGTGGCTGGGCTTCTCCCAGGAACTCGAGCTGGATAGTTTGTTGATTGTGAGGGTATATCCACACTCTTACAATTTCAGTGTAGCTGTAAGTTACTGTTTCAGAAGACCTGTTACACTAGTCAGCTGTTGAAACAATTCTAGTACTCTGAAATAGAACATTGGGAATGGATGTTACCTGTAAGTAAATGAACTGACTGAGAAGTCTTACCCTATATGTCACTATACATTTTTTTCTTTCTCTGCTGTAATTTCAGAACGGTGTAGGATACCTTGCCCAGCACCAGCTTTTTGATCAGGTAAAACTGAAGGAGTGTTTTTATCTTTCTGCAGTCAAGTGTTCCCTCTGTAGCACAGGTCATCTCTGAGGATGTCAACTCTACTAGAGGGAAGGGCATACAGAGCATTCACAGTATTTAAGTTTCTATTCCCACAATTTGAAAGAGCAGAGGGACGGGTTTGTTCCATTTGGCTGAAAGGCGTGGAAACAAAACCCTTTCAGGGGTGAAGACATTCAGTCTTAGTGCTGTTCCAGTACGATGTATCATGTACCCACAGGGATATCACCTGGACAGCAGTATTTCCCCAAAGAACATGTAAGTCAGGGAAGAGATTTGGACAGGAAACAGTCTTCAGTGGTGATAATGTTCGCCGTAATCTGAAACGTCTTTTCGGTTAACCAGAGATTAGGTTGGTGGGAGATGCAAAAAGGAATCTCAGAGAAGCAAGTTTAGTGTATAAAAGATCGGCTGCTCCTTTTCCATGAACAGCAAACCTACTTATTCTTGTGGGTTCCTCTGGTTTCTGCTAAAGCAAAGGGTCTCTGAAGAACGAGAAACCCACCTCTCCTTCCAAAAGAATCTCCTTGCTAGGACAGAAAGTGTGAGGACGTTTCCTGCAGATTCCTAGCAGTGCAGCTACCTCTCTCCTGCCTGTGCTGGACAAGCAGGTCATTTGTTTCCTTTGTGTCAAGCATTGTTCCTCTGTTCTATGAATTACATACTTTGGCAAGTCAGCACATACCCTTTTTAATGTTTATTTCTTTATGGGACTAGATCCCAGAATTGAAAGAGGATATCAGCATCCCTGACTACTGCTGCCTGGGGGAAGGGGAGGAGGATCACATCACCATTAACGCTTGGTTTGGTCCAGAAGGCACAATTTCACCTCTTCATCAGGATCCCCAGCAAAATTTTTTAGCCCAGGTTTGTACTTTTAATTATCTACATCTGCCATTAACGCTATAGCTAGATAAATTGCTTATGGTGTGTAAGTGCTAGAGACAAGGGTAGCAGACAACTTGATGAACAACTGACGGATAGAGAATATGCAGATACTGTTGTGCTGTTCTGTTGCATTTGTTGCTACTGCAACTTAATACTCAGTGTAGTCTTGCAGGCCACGAGAGCTCCTCACTGAGGTGGACCATTACTTACCCTCATTTTACAGGGCAGGGATACATGGACACTCATCCAGCCTTTGGAGTACGTTCATGTGCTGCCCTCGGAGCAGCAGGCTCTGAGCATCGGGCATCACGGCTTGGGGGTGGATCTCAGGAAATAGTGATGTTAAGGCAGAGGAAAAGCAGCTCGGTTAGGACTGGTTTGGTAGTGTAATGCCCCCCAGGGTGCTGTGGTTAGAGGACTGACTTACCAGTTAGCGTGACAGTGCCAAACAAAGAGGATCATGCCTGGCCCTTGACAACATCCCAAGTCCCGGCAGAAGCAGCGCGAACGTCCCCTCTGCCCTCCGTGGGCGTCCTGCTGGCGCCGATGCAGGGTCAGTCTGACCCTTGTTCCTTCTGACACCTCGCTGTAGTTCAGGGCAGCCGCTCGCCTTGTGAATTCTCGTTGTCCCGTTAAGTGCTCCAGTGAAAGAACTGCTGTGACGATGGTGCAGAAAGAAGAGCCGAAGGAGCACAGGGCAGCTTAGCAGTCGCTCTGCGTGGGTACCTCTGCCTGCTGGCTCGCGTGAGCTGCACTGATGGCCCAACCTCCTTATTTCCAGTTCTAATAACTTTCTAGCTACGTAGAGGCCGAATAGCATTGAATAAATTGGGTACCTTAAACTTTGAATTTAAAGTCAGTTGGTTAAAGGCATTTTCTGGTATTTCAAATTCTTATCTGCTCCAAGGGAGCAGGTGCTTGAATTCCCGTAGTTTGATTTAGCTTTTTATTATAGCAGTGTCTGTTCATTACTAACAAAGATAATGACGTTACTTGCAGTCAGGTGCATTTTTGTGAAATGCCAGCTATGGCCCACAGTTTCCAGTAAAGTGCAGGTTAATGGCAGATGGAAGACATTTACTGTCTCATATACAGGTGTTCGGAAGAAAGTATATCCGTCTCTATTCACCACAAGATTCAGAAAACCTGTACCCACATGAAAGCCAAATTCTTCACAACACTAGTCAGGTAAATAGTTGCCTGAAATTTTAATATCAGTAATGCAACTTTATCAAATCATGTTTGAGGAAAGACATTCTACTGATGATCGTTTTGGTTTCTTACAGGTTGATGTGGAAAACCCTGACTTAGACAAGTTTCCCAATTTCCAAAAGGCGGCGTTTCAGTCTTGTATTCTGACGCCTGGGCAGGTTCTGTTTATTCCAGTTAAATACTGGCACTATGTACAATCGCTTGATATCAGCTTCTCTGTCAGCTTCTGGTGGTCGTAGCTCTGAAGAATGCTTGAACTTAGCACTGTAATAGGAATTAACAGGCAGAAAAAGGAGCATCTGGCATCTTCTCACGAGAGAATTCTTTTTAAGCATGAGAATGTTCTTCCCTGTCCAGAGGTCAGAAGTAGATTAAAAATGAACCAAAACCCAACAAACTCTCACTTCAGCATGGGAGGAATGTGGGTGGGTAAGTGGAAAGAAGATGCTACAGCCACTTTATTTTTGTGGGTGTGTCTGATAGGAGTGCCTCATACAGAGCATCTCTTGGGCCATCGCCCTGTACACGCGTGTGCCTCTGAGCAGCTCTGCACGTGGGCACTGCCAGGACTCCGCTTCCGAATACACTGAACAGCAGGTCAGTGTCATCTGCTTGGGTTTAATAACGGTAAAAACTGGAGTTACATAAACAGGGAGGGATGGTGCTGCCCTAAGCTTCAGTAAGTTTAAAAAAAAATAAAGCTAATATGAAGAAAGATATCAGTTTCCTATAAGGGAAAAGTTACCAGTGTTAAGGCCTAGGAACATAATTAATTGTAGTTAATCCATAGTTTAATTGCAGTTAAATAAACTGAAGCTTAACCATACTTTGATTGTCACCCAGACTGCTGACTCTGCTTCTGCAGTGCCACACGTTTCTACCAAGGAAAAGATACGCTGCCCTATCTTTTGCCCTGGCAAGATCTAGTTCTTCTCTTCAGGTCACTCCTATGGGGAAAAGCATCCTTACATAAAACTGGAGAGTGAAGTGCTAGTGCTAAAAACTAAAAGAATCTTAAGGCTAATCTTAAGGCTAATCTTAAGGCTAATTTTCTCAACACTTTGCGGACATAAGCTGGCATTGCCCCTTCCCAGTCAAGCTGGGAAAATTCTTGCCCTTCCCAGTCAAACATTTGCATCCTTCGCTGCCAAACGTGCACCAACTCCCAACCCAGGAATATGGAGAACTACAAAAACAAAACAGCCTCCCGGAAAGCTGTGCAGGCATAACTCTGAAGGAGAGCAGGAAGGTCAATGATAGTTTTATTGTAAGATTCATAAAACTTCAGGAAAAAAGAAGTACACTGAATAATACACTGTTACTAAATGAATACAGTCTGGCTATTCTGCAAGAGTGGGGAAAAAAGATGTCACTGAAAGCAGGTTTCACTATCCTCATCGAGTGCTGAGAGTGAAGCTCTTCTCTGCTCTCCGTGTTCTGGATGGTGACTGGGAGTCTCTTGGATGTGTACCTGGAGAGAAAACAAAAGGAAGGTTAATGAACACCACAAAAATGCATTATATTGTATAACCTCTATATTTTTAAAATGTTTTCTACAGTCCTGCGTGCCTGTTCAGAATGTCCAGTTTCCCTGGCTAAATAGAGGAATTCCGAACAGATTGTGCTCTTCTTAGAAGCTCAGTATTTCCAGAAGTTTTAGTGTCGCATTGTGTCTGTCGTCCCCCCCCCAGCCTCCACCTGCGCAGGACCCGCTGGTGACCGTTGGGCTTCCTCACGGCACGGCAGCGCTCATGTTGCCCGTGTCTGGTTACTGCCTGAAACGCAACTGGGGTCAGAAATGACTGATACTCAGCTACAGTTATAAATAATAGAGGCAGTGTCACTGAGTATCAGTCCATTCTCTAGTATTATCACACTCAATTTTTGTTAAAATAGCTTGCTCCGTACCTGGAATGTCACAAGACCAGGTGGTGTTACACTGTGGACATCGTGGTTCAGTCTGAGCTCTAAAGTACTTTCTGACACAAGGTAAATGCATTCCAGTTCCACAGGATTCACATACTTGGCTCTGAAATTAGAAGTGTTGATTAAAAAAAGATCTTTCTAACTTGTCCTTCAGTTTAATACAAAGTTGTTGCAAAGAGCAGCAGATACACAGTGCTCTATTCCAGAGAACACTTCACACGGTAGTTGGTGGATACTCTAGCGTCAAGGCTGGTAAGTGATAAAAGGAGATATTTTCCTGGAGACTAGGAAATACCATTTCCCTATATGGACAGAATTTAGCTTGAAAGATGACAATGAGCTATTTGGGTGCAATAAAGGAGACCAGTTGGGATGGGAAAAGTGACATGGAAACATGTTAGTTGGGAATATGAGAAGGTGCAGGGCCAAGGAGCAAGAGGATGCCGTAGCTTTGGAATAAGAGTTCAGGCTGTAACGACTTGGGCAAAACTAAACTGGTAACGTGCAGCTATCACAGTACAGTGCTGTAGCGTGGTCTCCACAAGCATACATGGTCATTCTGGAGACCCAGGCACGAGCAATTCCTGAACCAGACTCCCAGGGCCAAAGATGAGCGTGTGTCACGTGAGGACTGCTGGTTTTAAGGTCCAAAGACAAGACAGCGAACACTTAACTGTTGGCCTATTTAAAGGTAAGGTATTCGTCTCTACCCTGCTGGCTTTGGAAAGCAAGACAGCACAATAATGTTCCTCACGGGGTGAGCTCACCATCTCCCAGTTTATACTGGGGGATATACCACTCCAAGACAAGTTTTTTTTCCAAAGACAGAAGATAAAATACACTGAAAAAAAAGGGGGGGGAGGGGCGGTATTTTCTTTATATACATGAGCTCCGTTACCAACTTACAAGAGCAGAATTTTCCAGTGCCTGCCTAGTCCTTGGGAAGGTATCAGACACTTCAGCTATGACCACAGAAGCACTTGGGGAGATGCTGCTGCAGTAATAAACCCGACGTTACCTGGATGGCCAGGCTGTGACAGATGTTGCACTTCCTCGCCGTGTCTGGATAGTTGGTGAGAATGTACTGTTCCATCTCAATGATGCAGCGAGTATGCAGAGTATATTCTCCATTTCTCTAGGGAAACAAGTGGTGAAATGTATGTCTTTTAATTCCTTTTACCTGTTTTGACTTTCTAACCACCTGCTAGCAAGCATTTGACATCCACTTTTTTTCTGCCATTTTGAAGCTGACACCTATATAATGCAAAGCAAAAATACTTTTGAAGTAGCGTGGTTCATTTGTTTAGAGGATCAGAATAAAGATCAGACACCTTTAACAGATCTAGTCCGTGGAAGGTACAGATGAGCAAGCATGCTCTCCTTAACAGAGACATGCAGTCTGGGGACCCTCCATTTGCACATTAGTGGAAATTCTGCTGGCTTTCGGCAAATCTAGGCATTTACTGCTTGAGGAATCTTTGAAAACCTCTGCTAAATCACTCTAACATCAGTAAATGCGTGGCAGCAGGTTGAAATCTGTGATGCGATGAATCCAGAAGAGGGACTGAGGTCTCACTTGCCTTGGCAAGCACCTGCAGTGTCCACACAGTCGCTGACCTCACTTCCTCCCTCATGAAGTAAAAGAGATTTAAAGACGTGCACAATGGCCTGTGCACTTCTGGTACAGGAGTTTTCAACATGTTTGGCCTTGCTGCTCAGCGTGTTCTAAATGTAACTACCAGCACCCACCACCCTGGGAGCTCCCCCAGCTCCTGTCCAGGTCGCGCCAGCTGCTGCCGCCGTGCCCGGTTGCACACGCACCCCCCGAGCGCGGGTACGAAAAGCTGAACCGCGTTGTCCTGTACAGACCTACCGAGGGGCTTTTTCCTTGTAAAAGTACTACCTTTTTCTGAAAAAAATCACTGCAGCAGCAATAAGCACAGTCCCACAAAACCATTTCTGCCATCATTAAAGAACAGCTCTGAACCATCACATCCATAAGAAAATAATAGCTGGGCCTGTGGAAATACAAACACTTGAAAAAAATACAGCAGTTACCTCAGAAAGCCACTTATTCTCCACAAAAACTTTCAGCATTTGTTCTGCTTCCTTCTTCTTCATTTTCTTTGTCTTAAGTTGGTCAGCCAAGTTTAAAATATCTGTAGAAGAGGCAAAGCCATTTTCTGATAACATGATTAGGTCCATCTACAGAAAGAAACATTTTCAACTATTAACAAAACCCATGCAATCAGACACACCTTACAGTAATGTGCAGCTTTTTTAGCATATATACAGTATATGGCTTGAGCCAGAAGTGTAAAACAAAGGCCAAAAGCTGAAACAGTTATTGTTATCCTGACAGTTTTAATCTTTGCCAAGAAAATTTTTCTACAAACAGAACTGTACAGTGCTGCCTACGTGAAGCTGCATTCAGGGACCCTGGAGCGTACGCAGGGATGACAGATCTGTTTCTTTTTATCTGCTCTTTGTCAAGGTTCTTCTGAGGAAAAATCTCTCACTACTAAAGTTTGTCCACTCTGGAGTAATTAGTACAGCTGAACCTACCTGGCGCTTGAAGGTTGTAGCAGCATTACCAGTCTTCAGGAATCTCTGACTGGAAAGGTTCCTGCTGCTCATTATCACAGAGCAGGATGCAGTTTTCATGCCAGCAGTTAACAAGTGCCACGACAGGGCCAGCGCCGCGTTGCTGAGGTGGCTGTAAAGGTGCTTCACTGGTAATGGGGGAGGGCAGGGAAATCGCTGGGTACTATCCATGTAGATTAGACTTTTGCAGCTGTCACAGAATAGTCAGTACACCTCTCTTCCCAGTTTATACAGAAAATTTTATTTGATGAGTGCAAAAAAAAAAAGCTTTTAGAACTCTAGTGGCTGGAGAAATAAAGTCCTCAAAGTTCAAGACACTATGAGAACAGGTCACTAGAACACACAAGATACACAGCTGTGATCACAACTCATTATCAGTTGTTGATGAGAAATTAGACATCAAATGTCCTGGAAATTCAGCCCAATAGTTCTATTTGGAACTTCAAAAAATTCTCAAGTGTATGTTTTCTTGTTTAGAAAGCAGCATTCTGACTAGTTTATTAAACACAGAATTAATTGGCTAAGCAATGACAATAGACAAATGTTTCTATTCAAATCGGGAAATCGGACTTGTATGTTATTAGCATTAAAATCTAATGTGTAGACTAATGAAGCCAGTGAAAAACCCAGCAATCACAACTGAAAATCCTGAAGAAATGTGTTTGACGAAAAGCAGATATGTCAGGTCACTGACTCCAAGGAGCACCGCCCCGTTGCTGATTTCAGGTCACCGAGAGCTGACTGTCAACAGGGAATCGTTACCTGCACATACTTCCATCCCCACCTCCCAGTTCGATTTGGGATAAACTGAGGTAAGACAGTAACTGGTTCCTGAACCACATCTCCCTTCATTTCCATTTCCATTCACTTTAAGATGGTACCTTCACAAATAATGTGATTTACTAACTAATAACTGACATACTTACTGTTTTTCTGAACAATTCTAATTCATTTTCTGCATAGTCAGATGCCATTTTAGTTATTTCAGTTTCTGCCAAATTCACCTACAAAAAAAAAAAAAACCTGAAATCAAAGTGCCTTTGTATTTCTATACCATAAATTGTAAAAGATCCTCTGGCATAAAGAATAGATCATCTTACAATTAACAGAAACATCATTTCTTTAAGTGGTGTGAAAGAGGCTGTTCCTTACAGATGGCACTCTGTCCGTCCTTCCAGCCACATGCTCTCCACAGCAGCCTCTGCCCAGCCCAAGCTCTTCAACAGCCCAACCTCCCCCCCTACAGAACGAATACAGAATAGTTCTGTAGAGCAGAACAAATACATTGCACCAGGAGACTGTGCTGGACAGCAGCAGTAACTGTAGTATCACGCACATTTTTGTTTCAGTGTGACAAATAATTACTGACATTTCATATTCTTATTGCATGTGCTATTGCTACTTATTATTAGCTCAACTTAATTGGCACAATGACCCAGAAAGGTTAAAAGCAGCAGCTAATGTTGGAATACTTCCTGTATGGTCTTTTGAAATTACTGTATAACCTTCCCTCTCTGACATGCACATTGCAGAGCATCTAGGAAAACTTTTTATAGGCCATTCCTTGGCAACCCTTTTATGCTAGGTTGATTTTTGAGTAAGAGGAAAAGAAAACTAATGTTGAAGGGCTCTCCGTGGTTTCTAGTTTAAAAAGTCATCTTGAGAAAGAAAGTATCCCGTGAAAAGGAAATCCCACTTCAGCACAGAAGCAATGTTTATGCTAAAGAAATGAGCCGCTGCTGTAGCCCTTGCTGCCGCGTTCCCTTCCCGTGCACCCAGGCCGTCGCTTCCCTGTTCTACGAGGAGCTGCCTGCGTGACCAGGCACATCCTTACCAAGGCGTAATGTGCTCTGCCATCACCCTCCGACATGCCTTTCCGGATCTGCATAAACAAAGGCTGTAGATGGCTGTTAATAGTGGTGATGAAATAATCCAGTTTATCATGTGCATAGTAGACTGAAAATAAATAAGAAAAAGCACGTCAGGCAGATCTTTTTATGTTTTATCTGCTGAAATATTTTTTTCCTAGGTAACAGCTAAAAGTTAGTGGGGCAGAATTCGAACAGGTCTGTTATATTCAGCAGATGTATCATTTTCTTGTGCTGCTGACTACTAAGGCTTCAGAGCAGCTCAGCTCCTTAACAGAGTTCAGGGGGAGGATCCAGACATCCTGCCTCGCTCTTTGGAACCCACTGCATTAATCCATTAATTACAGTGACTTGAACTAAGCTGAACTGAAAATAAGACATGACCAGGAAAATTACACAATACAAAAAATATACTTGCTTTCTTTCATTTACACACAAGGGATTCCTTGTTTCTTTGTGTTTCACAAATTCATGGCATGTAAGTGATCAAGTTACATACCAGAAAGCTTAAAATTCTACTGTTGTAGAAATACGGGTAATATCTTGTGTCGTGTCCTACAAACAAATTAACTCGAGCAGAAGTTCTGTCCTGGCTGTAATGAAGATGGACTCCAGCCACTCTGCAGAAGCACGTGCTGTGGCTTTTGCTTGCAGCAGCACCAGCGCACACCCGCGAGGGCTCCCACCCACAACAAAACCACATCAGTGGCAAAACTCCTGTTGACTTCAGCAGGCTGGGGTTTAAAAAACAGAGTTAACAGAAAAATGATGATGTCTCAAAAATACTACTAGTTATCACTAACTTCACACTGTTCTCAGTTATAGGAGTCAACCACTTGTGTAACAGCATCAGACAGAGGTCCCACTCCCAAAACCCCACTAGGTAGCGTAGTGCAATGCAAAAACATCCGTCACAGGGTGCTCCTGCCCAGAAAGTTCAGGATTCTGATCTGTCAGACTCCTTAAGTGAACAAAACCAACAAAGAGCAAGAACAGTAATCACATTGAAGCAAGTGTAATTTTGTCAAATCGTCGTGTCACCTGCCTGGCACCTGTCAGCTGCTTCTGGTAGCGTACTGCAACACAACCTAGAGCAAAACCCATCAGACCGCAAAGGAGTTCAGGGAGGGAAAATACTGTTACTCAGACGGTGCAGATGGATTTTCACCCATGAACTCCAGTAAGAACTCACAGCCAAGAATTCAGTTTTAAAGTATAATCACCAAGCCACCGAGTGATGACTAACACCTACACTGCCACAATGCTGGTCCAGGACAACTTGAGACTGACACACCCAATCTTTTTTTCAGTTAACACAGGGAGTACTGAATTTTGACACAAGGGATACATTTAGTCTTTGTTACCAAAACATCTAAACGAGTAATTGATAAGCTTCTCTCCATTTTATGTTTCAATCCATCTACAAGGCATGTGATGTGCAGCAAAAAATATTTAGCAGAAAGTACGTCCTGCATTACATGGGACACAAAAACAGATTACCTCGTTCTGACCTTAAATTCTATGGGTAAGTAGATACAAATGCAGAGTAAAACCAGAAGAGTCCCTGTAGCGTGGGCAGCGTGGTGACAAGATACAAGAGCGCTACCAAGCCTAGCAAGAGTGTGGCTTCCACAACCAGTAATGGGAGGTGAGATGGGAGAGTGCAGCTTTCCACCAGAAAACCCTACCTCATCCTCACCAAAACGTTTCCTCAGCATTCACTTCTCCCAGTAGGAGAAGTCACTGAAGTGTAGTTACTTGAAAGCGTTCGCTGTGCTGTCACAAAGTACTGCGGAGGAACTACGTGATCTCGCTGCCTGTGCTCCCACTGATCTTCCCCGGTCCCTCTTCTGCCAGTGCTCTGTGATATTCTTCACTGTCTACACAAAAATGCCTAGTCCGAGGAGCCAAGAGCCATGTTTTCTTTTTCTAGTTTTGCCATATTTGATGCACTATAAAGCAAAATATCAAAACAACAGTACAGTGGGTTCTTCTGCTGTTTTGCAATGCAAACGCTTCTCTGATAAAACAGATGGTTATCTGCAAAAAAGGTAAGAAAAATTCCCCTAAGCTCTAGCTGAACTTTGCAGACAATATAAAAGCGTAATGAGCACCCTGGGTCACTCACAGGAGCAGCTGCTGGGGCTTTTCCTAGAATACTAAGTACTAAAAGGCCTGAGAAACATGTAAAGCAAAAATGCCTGTCTATTCTATGAGTCCCTCTTTCTCATGTATCATTAATTCAGTG
This sequence comes from Strix uralensis, assembly GCF_047716275.1. NCBI lineage: Eukaryota > Metazoa > Chordata > Aves > Strigiformes > Strigidae > Strix > Strix uralensis. Next base: position 20,976,665 of record NC_133987.1, read on the forward strand.
GGTCTTTCAACAGGCGAGCACAAAATGTATTATGCTTAAGAAAGTGGTATGGCTGTAGACTAAAGTTGACACTAACAGTTATTTTCTTCCAAGTTCAGCCACCAAGCCCGTTAAATAAAATACAAAACATAGTCAAAAGCCAGTCTGATACAATCCCTGTTAATGAATGGCTAATCAATACACTCCTTCTGTACATCCAAGCAGGCAGGAAAAAAGTAGTTTTCTCTCATTCTTCCATTTTCCCTAAACATCCTTTCATATATGGACTGTATCAACCATTTTTCTAATGAACTTCACTGTAATTTAATACGCAGTTACATTTTATAATTTTATAAATATTACCTAATACCATCCTTCAGTAAATACAGCCATTGGTTTGAAAGGCAACCTGATTTTGTCCCTCCAAATTATCCTTAGGTTCATCAAAAATATACCAAAATAAAATATCTGTGTTTTCTGTTAACCTTCTGGCCTTGAAGAACGTGGCAAAGAAAACATTTTTGAATGACCATCCATTAAAAATAAAAAAAGTCATGCTATTACAGAGAGAAATGTGTTTTCCAGGTGAGAGGCACCATCTTTCCAGCTGTACTATTCAGAGTAGTGTAAACCCAGAGCTTCAGTTATTAAAGAACTTCAGCTGGCTTGGAAGACGGCAGGAAAAATAACTACAAACTCTCCTATTGTTACTGTTTCCTGATTTCAGGCTGGGGTCAGGGTCAGAATAATATTCTGTGCATCCTCCTCCCACAGCCAGTGTCTGGTAAGGGGATCCAACAACAGCCAACTCAGACACCACCATTTCCCAGACTACGCAGAGGAAGAGTCAGCTTGCACCCTCGGAGAACACACAAACCACCCCAGAACGGGTGCCTAGAGCGCCTGGTGCCTCAGCTGTTACGGAACGCTGGAGCTCTGCGAGATGGCTTTAACCGTGCCCTTCGGTTTTGCTGTAATGGTTCATAACTGGAGAAGCCGTAACACAATGCAGACAGAAACAGCATTCATTAAGGGATTCCAGTACAAAAGCATTAGCAATTATAATAACCTCCTCAACAAGCCTGCGGCTTGCACCCTGACTGGAGTGTACGCCTTCCAGTGGGCCTACGCGGCGCTTTGACAGACGTCTGGGGCTTTTCTTTCAGAGCAGATTTTAGCATAGACACTTATCTGCTAACAGGAAGCACACAGGTGATGATACACAAAAAAATAAGGTGTCTCGTGGCCAGAAGGCTTAGGGCTTTGAAATAAACCAGAACAATCGAATGTGCCGAACACCAGGAGGGAAAGTTTTCAGATCATTGCTCAGAGGCTGCACAGGCTGGTTACTGTATGACTTCATCTGATGCAGCTTTTTCATCCTTCTGTATTTAAGGAAATCAATGTCCTAGATAGGAGGCAACCCTGCTACGTAATGCTTACAACCTGCAGGAGAAAGGAAGGAATTCAAACAAGGTAGTTTTAGTAACATTAGCTTTGATCTGATTTGAAAATTATTGTTCTGATTGCACTGAACAGTCTTCAGATGTACTTGAAAAAACTACATAAAAATCAGAACTTCATCTAGAAACAGTCCGGTCAGGCCGAGTTTCCTCATAAAAATGCTATTACCATGATCTCATAAGTTGTGATACTGTTAACTTTGCCCCTAACAAGGATGGGTTTGTCAAATTGCTGGTTCTTTTGTTCATAAAACAAATGTGGGGTGAAGTGTTCCATTCAGTGAATCAAGTTCAACACCCTTTTGCCTCCCAACGTGAGAAAAAGCCTTCCTAGGTAGAGCATTTGATAAAACTGTAACAGTTCAAACTCCCACACCGTATCTGTGTAATTTCACAAACTTTTCCATTGCACTTCAACTGTCACTACGCAGAAAAAAGATCAAGTTCTTGGTAGGCAGCAGTTGCAAGGGAGCCATTTTTTTTCTAAATCCTTCTATTAAATAAACCTTCCTAACGAATAACTGTCAGCTCTTACTGCAGCACAGCTCACTGATCCTGCATACTGAAAACACAATCTAGCTGTAAAGCTTTTTTTCTTAAGGTTCTTTGTTCTTAACACACAACAAACTCATTACAGCCATGCTACTGGCTTAGGCCATCTCTAGCATTTATTCTTTTGCAAATCATAAGGGCTTGGTTTTCACAAATACAGGAGTAAACCTGTAAAAAGCAACGTTATTTTTCCACACTTCCATTTTTTCAGTGAGAAATTTGGACAGGCGCTGAAATAAGCTCTTTTGGCTCAGGAGTTTGAAAACCTATGAAGTCTGTTTGACTTCTTCTAAGGAAAACACATAACCAGCGCAATTGCCCAGAAGGGACAGCGCTCGTGGCAACGAAGCGAGGGGGAGCTCACAACAGGCCGTGCACATCAGTGACTACAGTCTCTGCTCCTACCAGAGAGAAAGAACAGTCAGCAGCGGTGATGCCGAGTTACCACCCTGGTTAGCCACCAGCAACCAAACAGTTCAGTTCCCCTGCAGCTGGCCCAGCTCTCAGCCTCACAGATAGCCTGAACTGACTAAACCCCCCAAATAACTGTGAAGGCTTTTATTTTTAAAGTCGTAAATACTAGAGAACCAGAAAATAACTTGAGACATATATTCAGTGCATATTCATCTCAGAATGTGTAATTTAAACATTTGCTGGAGTTATCTGCCTTTCAGTAGTAATGGTTTAAAGTCACTAATTTCAACAGCATCTGGGTATTTGCTTTTAAAAGGCACTTTTTGTTCTTACACATTTCCTTTTCAATTTTTTTCATAAATAAGGAAAAGATGAAAATTGAAGAATTTCATTCTTTCACTATCTTCTGGGAACCAGCACCTGACACATCGAATACCTACTGATTCATTAGTGCTAAACACATTACAGCTTTATTTCCATTTGTGCCCAGCACATTTTCAAATCAGTGAAGATGAAATAGAGATCTCTGATCTGTAAGCAGATCTCTGAAAAAAATCCTTATCGAGTTGATTGCACATTTCTGCACTATTTAAGTTTGAATGTGAACTTCAAACAGATTTGATAGTATACAACCAAGCGTGCCATAAAACTCAGCTTGGGATAGCGTATATTAAAACTAACCAGCTGTCCATGTAATTGTCAGACACGACAGACTTACTCAAGATGGGTAACACCATACACTTCACATGATATTCCAAAGGAAATCTTTCCAAATAAGTATGAAGGGAAACATTCTGGAAATTTCAGCACTATCGGTGTCAAAAATGAATTTTTTAAAAAATATATAACCTATAAAAAACATCTTTGCTAAAATAAAAAGTGCTCTCTATGAGTCTGACCTGATTAAAACTTAGTTTCCTCACTGCTGTGTTATTTGATCTTTTAGGAAAGAGAGAGCTCACATCATTAAAGTTTTTTAACTTTTTTTGGACAGTGTATGCTTTTCAGAAATCTATTTATTTGTAAGCTGTATCAGGAAAAAAAAATGGTTCTTCCATCTCCCAACATACCTTTATGGATTTCACAGCAGCACCTGTGTAGCTTCCTGGCCTCTGATCCTTCCATTATCCCGTGAGACATCAGGACCTGCAAGAACCGCCGATGAGCATCTGTCATCTGAGCTGCCATCGCAATACTCCACCAGGCTTCAAACGCTGCAAGAGGTGTAAGTTGGGATTAATGCACGCTCATGCAAATTAAAAATACACAGTCCAAGCATACAGAGGATGCCAACTAAACCCTCCAACATTGAATCAGGAAAAAAAAGCAGGTCCCCCAGGTTGTTCTCAGAATACAGATGGTGACTAACACCGAGGTTCTAGGAGAAGGATGCAAAACAAAGTCCAACAACTTTTAGCTACAGAATAAAACAACATAGGCGTTGTGCCGTCATACCTCCAGCCCAGCAACAGGCGTGTTGTATGTGTAACAGCCAGCAGAACACCTTGCACAGCTTTGTGTTAGATGCTTCTGCCTACTGCATATCCTGTCTAATTAGAGTGCAACTGACTTTGGACAGAAAATGCTCCTCTAAAAGTGCTGAAGAGCATCAGGGCTAAATAAAAGTATCTCAGGGAATTCCTTGACTGGAGAACAGCCAAATAATCGTTAGTAGTTCACAGGAAAAAAGAAGCTTCCAGACTCCTCCGAGGCAAAGGACCCAATGACGGACCAAACGCAGAACCCGCTGCTGCGTGCTGGGATGTTTAGTCTCGCATTGCCTTCCGCCCCGGCACACAGACGGTCTCTGAGCAGCCGCGCCGGGCCCATGACCGCGCTCCGGGGGACCAGAAGCGGGGACGCTGCCCCCGCCGGCCCCGGCCGCCCCGCCTGAGCGCACCCCGGGGCTGCCGGGCAGCAGCGCGGGAAGCCGCTCAAGGGAAAACGCGACGAAGCTTGGCCGGCCGCCCCGGCCGCGGCAGCTCTCCTCCTCCTCCAGCACTGGCGGGGCACCGGCGAGCCTCTGGCCGAGCTCTGGCCTGCCCCGGCCGCCGCCTCCTCACCGCCCGCTCGGCCTCGGGCCTGGGGCCTGGGGTCCGCCGCCAGCCGCAGCCACCGCTGAAGCCACGAGCAACCGCCCGAGAAACGGCCACCGCCGCCAGCCTTCGCCCCCCGCCCAGTCCTGCACCCCCACCGCCCCCGGCCTCCGCCGCTCGGGCCCCCGCCCCGCACTGCCCTCCCATCCCCTCACCCGCCGGCCGCCGCCGCTGCCCCCGCGCTCGGCAGCTCGTGGATCGCTGCGCCCGCCTGGCATCGATGGCCTCGGCAGGCGGCGGGGCGGGGCGGGGCGGGGCGGGGCGGGGCGGGGCGGGGCGGGGCAGTCCCGCCCTGTGCCGTGACGTACTCTTTGCGGGGCGGACCCGCCCCTGGGGCGTTATGGGGGGCGCCCCCCCCCCGCCCTGCCAAGTTCCGCCGTCCCGAGGAGGGGCGGGCCCGGTACCGGGACGGGCCCCGGGCCTGCCTGGGCCGAGGCGGCGGAGCCGGGCCTGGCTGAGCCGCGCAGGGGCGGGGCGGGGCGGCTCCGGCCGGGCGCCACGGGGGTGCGTGTCCCCGCCGCCCTCCCGGAAGCGCCAGTGGCTCCTCCCCGCGGCCCCCAGCGTAGGCGGTGGCAGCGGCGGGGCCGGAGCAGCGGCGGGGCCGGGTTGTGCCCGCGGCCGCTTCTGCCGGGCCAGGCCGCGTTCTGTGGTGGGGGCAGAGGACGCGGATCGGCGGAGCGCGGTGCCCGCGTCGGGGCGGGCCTGGAGGTGCCGGGACCGCGCCGGTCCGGACCGAAGCCCGGGCGCCGGAGCCCGCCGCGCCGCTCCGACCGGGAGCCGGACCAGGCAAGTTCTCCCCGCGATTGCCCGTCCCCGCCCGGCGGGCTGTGGCGGGAGCGGGGTCTCCGCGGTTCGTGCTTTGCGGGTGACGCGGCCCGTGACCGCCCTCCCCACCGGCGCTCCCCGGTTCGGGGCGGCAGCCGCCCGGCGGGCGGGGAGCGGCCCCGTGCGTGGGCTGACGGCGGCCCGGGCCGGGCAGAATTCGGGCGGCGGCTCGGAAGAGCCCCGGGCCCTGCGGGAGCGCTGAGGGGCGGGCGGGCTGCCGGGGGCGGCGAGGAGCGCTCGGCCCAGCGCGGCCCCAGAGCGTCCCGGGGCCGGCGCCGCCCGGCTCCGGCTGCGGCCGCGGCTCCTCCCGGGACCGGCGGGCGCAGGGGGCGGCCGCAGCCCGCGCGTCGGTGAAAGCGCTGGCCTTGGCAGAAGCGTTTTTTCCGCCTTGAGGCTGCTGAACTCGGGCGCGCCTGTTGAACCCTTGAGGACAGAACCGGTGTCATTCCCGGGAGTCTCCTCGGGGCTGGAAATCCCGGCTGACGCCTCTTCCTCCCCCGGGGAAGCCGCCCCGGCCGGGGCCGCGCCCGGCGGGCTCTAAGCCGCGGAGCCGCTCCCGGGTCTCGGTGTCCGGGAGCAATGGCTGCATTGTCAGAGAGCGTGGGACTGACCGGGGCTGAGCTCCGGGGATTGGGAACGGAAGGTCAGAAGGGAGCTGCTCTGGGCAGGCTGGTCTATATGTTTTGTGTTTTGAGCAAGTGTTTTCAACGTGTCTGAATCAACCAGTTTCCATAGTTTCTGTCAGTTTTAAATTAGAAAATACCCGAACTTATCCTCCTGCTTGCAGACTATGATTTGCAGTTTGTCAAATCAGGTGGAAGCACTGTGTCCTTTGGGCCTAGAAGGAACGTGTTGTTATGCCCTTTGCTGACTTCTGTCATCTCAATATGTAAATATGTTGGAATGCAGAAACTTCAGCTTAAGTCATAAATAAAACCTGACCAGTTTCAAGTTTTCTGAAGAGAAGCCGTGTGCTCATTTTGAGAGGCTTTTTTCGTATTTATGAGGAGCTGTTTACTCAGATGTACCCTGTCCCGCTCCAGAAGCACAGATACCGTTTGAATGTTGTTGTGTAAAAGGACATTAGTAGTAGGTGTCCCAAACTACATGAAGGAATTTGTGGAATGAGGATGACATCAAAATATTAGTGAAATTACTCATTTTAAAAGAATGTCTTTCTCCTTTAAAATCTGTCATTCTGAAGTTAAATTCCTTCTTTAGTGGTCATACAATGATGCAGGAAATACTGTGTTAGGTAAGCAATAGTGTGCGTATTGTGCCCTTCAAGATAAAGAATGGGACAGAACCTCCCCACTAAAGAATCTGTAATCTAAGGATCTGGGCATGGATTTGAGTTTCTGCTTACCCAGCACTGTCCACGGCGGTCGTCTCGGCAAGAAGAGAGAACATGAACACGGTGGCGTATGAACTGAACGGCGAAGAACCGTCTGGGAACGGTTTGCTGTTCCGTTTAGGCAGCACAAAGTGGGAGCTATTGAATTTTATCTTTTGGCCCTTCCTTGAACAAAGTTGCCATCCTTAATTACTGGAACTTATAAATATCTTCCAGTCTCCCCTTTCATCTAAACCTCCTCCCTAACGTACTATACAGGACTCTCTCCTCAGCTTCCAAATTCCTGTGAAAACCCCCCTTGTCAGACACCCACGCTTTTCAGCATACCCTGCTTTGTGCGGTTGCCTCCAGCAGTCACATTGCATGTCAAAGAGTAGGTATTGTGATTTATGTTCCTGTAAGTCTGCCGTTTTGTGGAGGCACTTAGGAAAAAAAACCCCAACATTAAAAGCAGCAATAAAAAAGATGGAAATTACTCCCTAACTTACTTTCTTTTCAAATTTTTTGATGAAGTTTTGCTTTTCTTTGTTATATGCTGCTATCTCGTTTTAGTCTGCAGTTACAGCCAGTGTTTTAAACCAGAAAGAATAAGACGCGATGTACTTTAATTATAATAGGGCCAGTTTTAAAATAGAGAGTGGCCCTTCACCTGTGCAATTGCCACAAAGGTAAACTAAGCAGTCTTAAGCGGAAATTACTACCGCCTGTCTTTGGGCATGAGTTACTCTTTGAGCTTAACAGTTTTGCAAATTATGCCTGTAGAGTAAATGTGACCCTAATTTATTTAGAAGCACAGACCAGAAGTTGCTATTGTTTCTCTTGATAGTAAACAAAATCTTTTCACTTTTTTTTTCAAGAGACAGAAATGATAAATGATCAAAGCCTATCACTTTGTGCCAGTAATCACGTAGACCCGCTTCTAGCCCCAATAGAGGTTTCTTCCATAGCTTTGTCAAAGTCACTTATGTCTTTTGCACCTCACTTTCCTCAAATATATTGGGATTACTAGGTTTGCTGTGATTTTAGTATTCTCTATGCATGTGAAATACTTCTTGAAGATTGGTATTTCATTATCTGATATAAAAGAAAAACCTAAGAGCTAACAGACAGGAAACCTATTGGCATTTAAAAATTTTCTCCCTTTGCATTGGATTTATAGTCCAATACCCTTATTAAAAAAAGAGGTAAAAATGGTTACAGTTTCATTAGAGCTATGGGTTAACTCCATTTTCATCACGTGTGCAGATCTTTTCTCTTATGGGGGAGACACTTTTGCTCTGCCATCTGCCAATTCATACATGCTTATGTGATACAGGGTTCTCTGCCAAAGTTTTAAGAGTTTCTTGGAACTCCAGTCATGCGACAGTATTGCTTAACAATGGGCTGAAAGCAAACACTTCCTCTCTTGTGAATTCCAAGAAAAAGGAGGAATAGAAGAAGGATTTTTTTTTTTTTTATGCTGGAGCAGTTTGCTCTTTTTGAGTAGCAGCAAAGGTACTTGCATTCTTTTCAAAAAATTTATTACTGTGTTCAGTCATGTTTTGTCTGTTCCCAAAATGTGAAAAGCTCAGCTCTTGAGTAATAGTTTTCTTGAGCATTTATGAGAAATCTGTCTTTCAAGTGTCCTTTACTACTACATGAGCAGTAACTGCCTCAGAGAAAGTCACAAAAGAGTTTCTAGTCTAATCTTCTATTTTTGCTAATAGTGTTCTTATACCTTAACCTCTAAGATTGATATTTTCCATGTTTAATCTTTAGAAGCTTGTTTTAAAGAGAGGTCAATCATGCATGTGAGAATGGAAGAAATATGGTATCATTAAACGTGACTTCTGACAAGTGCAGAAACTTGGATTATGAGGTAATTGTCTTGGAGCTGAATCGGACATACTGAAGTAAAGATTGGTCATAAGTGAAGTGCTAGTACTTCTAAAAATATTGGGAAAAAAAAAAAGATTCTATTTCTACATTTCACAATAGTTTGATTTATGTAGATATATTTATCAATAAGAGGTGTGATCATCTTTATTAAAAAAACAAAGTGATTCTGTCCCTTACTCAACTGAGTCTGGCTGTTGCCGAACTTGTGTTTATTCTATTTGAATATTTGACAACAGATATTCAGCAGCTGTTCTTGGGAATCTTCCCTGTTTTAGAGAGGAGTTATTTGAGGGGATATGCCTTTGAGGCTGCACATCCTTACATGTATACAGTGCCCACACACGTACTTCCAAAAGGTCATTACATTTTTCCTAAGATAATCACTTACAAGTTTATACCACAGCAGACTTGCTGATCCCTCCCTCGCCAGTTCCTTGTGTCTCGTGGGCTGGTGAAACTCAAAGCTGTTAGAAGTGTCAGAGGTTGATCTGCTGCTGTATTTGGAGGAGAGGGTGTTGAGCCACCACCAACTAACATGTTTCAGTGGTCTCTTCTACTTCAAAATCTAACTAAGGTTCTGCAGAAAGCCCCGCACCACTCCTGCTAAAGGAGATCTGAGTTCTCTCCTCTTTACTCAGTCACACCGAGAACCGTGAGGTTTTGAAATCAAAACCAACGTGCCACCTGGGAACTTGGCGGGTGTCAGCAGAGCAACTGTAGCAGACAGGTAGTGGAACACCGTGTCCAGACTCGGAGACCAGGAAACACCGAGAGCACGAGGGTAAGGGACGGAAGGGTTCTGTCTTAACAATGTGCTGATAAACAAGTTTTATCCCTCTTTATACCAAATGCAGACATGGTTATTCCATGTTAGTTAGCGTCACTTTACCTACAAATTTACCAGAATTTTAAATGCATCACATAGGTTTCTAGTGACATGAAAGCTGGTAACCACATCTAATCCAGAGTATGATCTTCCACTAAGTGGCTACGTTGCATCAGCAAAAGAATCTTGGGGAAGTAAGTTTTTTGAAAATCTTAAATGAATTATTTCATCTGTTTTTGGTTTACTTCACTTTAAGCTTCACTATGCTTAAAGAATTCTAATATGTAAAAGCTGCATAATTTTCATTCTCCAAAGTGCTGGTTATGTCATGATTAGGTATGTGTTTTACAACTTCTTTTTTTTTAAATTATTTACTGTTTTAGTGAATCTGCACTCTGTTGAAGAAAGGCTCAGAGGTCTTTGCTAAGAACTTTTTCAAGAGGGTGATATTACCTAGGCTACTGGTGATAGGACTTGGGGAAAATGTTTTAGTCAATAGATCAGGCACTTCATTCTTAAATGCTTACAGTCATCTGAGCGGAATCATAGGGTTTTGGTGGCATGTTGATTGTCAGTGATTTTGGTCTAGTGTTTACCCTTTAAATATCTTGCATACTAGCAGCTTTGCTTTCCTAGTAGCTAAAAGAGGTCCACCACCAATGTCGGCTTAGTATCCTCTGTAACTAAAACTTTGCAGAAAAGTCTTCTGGCACATTCGATTATCCTTATTCTTCCACACTTCTCGTTGTTCCATGAGCAAGCTTTAGGGGGAATCAGGCGCAGCAGGGGATCTGAATCCGAACATCTAACAGAGCAGTAGGAAGAACTACACCCTTACCTTCACTGGCACACTGATGTAAGCTTATAGTAATGTTTTCTGTTGGCAGAATTTCAGCACAGCTTGTCCTACTGAACCTGGCCAGTGTCAGCGATGGCAAGGCTCCCAAGTGCTGCACCGCATACCCTGTGGATCCTTTTCTTTTCATATACAACAAATGAAGGTACGTCTGTCAATGTTTTAAACTGTCATACCGAAGTTTTTATCTGCAGCATTTTTCTATGACTAGTAGGCAACACTATTACCATCAATTAACTAATATAAAATGTGTAACTTCAAATGTGAGAAATATCCATATACTGGAATAAATTCGTAGAATTTTTTATCTTCTTACTGACCTTTTCCATATGGGCAAGAAAAAGATAGGAATTTGCAGGAAGGAGAAGCTGAGGTTTGGAAAGTCATCTTCCTGCTTCACCATTATTTAACTTCTGTTGGACACCTTGCTGCAGACAGGGTGCTCAGCAGTGACCCAGGACATCTGTAGAAATCCCACTAGAGTAGAAAGCACTAGTCTCTCATTTGCTGATTTTCATAACTGCCTCTGTTTGCCATGCGGGACCTTGAGGGATCTGTGCTCGTGAAACGGGGCCTGTAGCTCTGCTGTTAGAGGGCATCTGTCAGTCCGCGTTCTCCCAAGCGTGCAGAATTACTAAGTTGGAAAATTTAGTTGATGGGATTTGAAGAAATTTTGCAGGCGCTTGCTGTCAGACATTATGTGCTCTGACATGCGCCTGTACCGGGGCAGATGACTGACATGTGATGTCTTGGTGATCTTCACAACACCATTCTCTTGGTCTGGCAGGGTGTGTAGCTGCATTAAGTCTAAATGCTGCTTGTTAGATAATGGTTATTTTCTGAAGTTCAACTGGCAGGGGCTGAATATGACAATTTTTTTTTTCTTTTATCTTTTATAATATTAGATATGTAAAATCATGTTTTCCAACAATGCATTTTTATTCTCTGGAAAAATAATCTTACATTTTGCTTTCTGTAGTTTTTGAATAGTTCCACAGCAGTCTACAGTTCTTTGGTTTTCTGGCTTTTTTTTAGAAAAAAGCAAACCAAAGTAGTTATAAGAAAATAAAAAATTTGAATTAATGAGAAGGATAGAGGTTTACAAGAGTGCATTGGCTGTCGTCTGATCTAGGTAATCCCACACGCTGTAAATGATCTTTACTAAGGTTTAATTTTACAGATTTATTTTTTTCCCCCAGTTAACTAGTTCTAAGTTTTGTCAGCCTGGTATTCTAGTTGAGGATTAAAAAAGAAATCCAGTATTTCGGTTCCTTTTTTTTAACTACATGAACTGAAAACAAACTCGGTACTGTATGTGGTTTCAAAAGGAAATTCTCATATATCTGAGGTTTTAAAAAAACACGGTGTAGCAGAGATGGAAGAGGGAGAAGGTCACAGGAAGAGAATACAGAAGACAATTTAGAGTTCTGGAAAGACATGAGGACACTGAAAGGCAAGATACATAGCTTAACACAGCAGGAAGAGCTTCATTTAATTGAAGTATTCTTGAAAGTGTAAGATCATCACCACATTGAAAAATAATGATGTTCATCTTTTAAAGGGCTTAAAATGTTAGTACTTCTTTTAAAAATACATCTTAAAGTGGAAAAAAAAGAAACTAACAATAAAAATACAAATGGCAACAAATACAAACAACAGCAACCAGATAAATAGATGATGGTTCTTTTAAAATAAATGAGCAGTGTGACTGTTACAGTATTGCAGAAGTTTAATCTTTAACTTGCTGCTCTTCTGATGATTCTTGGGTTTTTTGAAGAATCAGGAAACATGCAGAACAAAAGGAAATAAAATGAGGTGCTGCCATCCAGAAAGGATATAAGAGTGATAGTTCTTATCTACGAGATAAATACCTAGCCTTAGTAAGTAAAACAAAACAAAACATTTTCTAAATATTTGTACACTAATGAAACCATGAGCTGCAGTCAGTTCTAGGTTTATAACCAGTCAATATACCAGACAATTTAGATTATGATTTCTACAGAATTTTAAAATGGTTCCTTGACATTGCTGTACATCCTCATTTGCCTGAGTGAGCCTCACTAAAGTTACTGAGCTTACTCAAGTGATCCAGGACTGCTGGGTAGTCAAGTTTTGGGGGAGGCCTTTTAGAAAAGGAAGTGAAAGTGATGTGTGGATTTTAATGAGGGTGAAAGACCATACACTGACAGTACTAAACAATTAAGTGTTTCTTTGAGTTGGGTTTTTATTGAAGTACAAGAGGGTCTGGTGGTAGATCGCATTGTATGTTACGTATCATGGCCACTAAAAGGCTTCTGACCATCATGTTTATTACATTTGCAGATACTGTACTGTGTCAGAGTATGCTGAAGTTATATCAGAATAAATAGCACAAATGGACTACGGAAGAGTAGAAATGTAAGAAGGACAAAATGAAATTAGGCATTTTTGACAACAAAAGTTTTTGCTTGGGAGAAATAATCTGAAATTTAGGTACCCACTGGAAAGAATAAGCTCATGAAGCAGCAGTGGCTGAAGGACAAGGACCTTTACAGGATGTGAACTGTTGGCAACTTAATCTTGAATTTGCAATGTAAATGACAAGAATGGAGAGTTAGTAACCTGCTGGGCCACATAAACAAAATTGGCCCTTGAATAATTGCCACAGGAACCTTCTGGCAGAATCCCTTAGATAACTATCAGAAAAATATCAAGGAATAGGAGAAAACCGCCAAAGCTATTCTAAATTTTTACAGGGAATTGAGATGTAGAGCAGGAGGGAATGATTTAGATCAGTACACCTTGTGCAAGAAAAGGGAGATATTGTTAATATTTACAAATAATAGAGAATTCAAACATCAAAGAAGGCGAATAATTGTTTGGGATGATAAAAGTATTGGCTATTTCTGACTGCTACATTTAGAAATGATCACATTCCAGTAGCACATTTGGCATACTGTTAGTCCTAATAACAGCATGACCTCACTGTCACATAACTCCTCCTCTTCTGTCCCTTGTTTCACTCATGTGGAGTGCATTGAAATAATGGAAAATGAGGCTGTAAGGGATACTGAAGCTTGTGTGTTCCACTTCCCTTTCCAGTTCCAACAAAGATATTTTGACCAGTGCTCTCTGTTTTTTTCTTAAATACTGCCAGTGAAAGCGTTTGTAAACACGACCATTAGGAGTGCAGGGACTTTGGGCTCTTCTGTACCCTCTCAGTACCTGGAACAATGCAACTAGATCTCTCCAGGTTTCCCAACACTGTCATAACAATGAAAAGTAGACGAAAGAACAGGAAATACTGGGCAAAATTGAGAAAAGGTGTATACTAGAAGAAAGCCTGTGAGAGGAAGATCTTCTAGGCTCTGGGGAACCGCTCTGGGGAGGCAGAGGCCATGTGTTTGGGAAGCTTAGAACCACTGTAGATAAAGCACAAGTGCATGCCTGTAGGCGGTGATCCTGGTCTGACTGTTAATTATCTGCACTTTAGTTTTTGAACCTTCTCTATTAACACCTAGGATGATGCTGGTTTATAATTAAATGTCGATGTGTTTTAGATAGTCTTCCAAGCATAGAAAATCTGATTCTGATAGCTCTATGTTGGATGAGTTGTGCCTTTCTATTTCAATATTACTCCTGAGACCTTCTTCCTCTCCAAGACCGTAGACATCTCTGGAAAGGTGGAGACATTTGGTGATGTGCATCTCTTTCCATTTATCCAGAACACGAAAAATAACAAATTTATAGGGGGTTGGTAGCTCTGTTTAGATGGAAAAATTAATGTTTCTGCTTAGTCCAATCTATTCTTCTGATTCTCTTGCTTCTCAATGTGTGCTGCTTCTCCCTAGTTACGGCTGCAGAACACATACAGGAGTTTGCATGTTTCAGTGACTATGACAAAGAGCTGGTTTGTCACTGGAAGGTGCCTGCACAAGTGAATTGCTCTGAAGAATTCCTGCTCTCCTACAGGACCTATTTTTCTCCTAAGTAAGTGTTTAATAAAATGTTACATTATCATTGTTGGAACTTCATATATCCTTTACCCATTATCAGCTTTGATTCCCTCCCTCTGCCATGGGTGTCCAGGACTAAACGTAATCCAGATTATTTGTCTTGCCAGGAGGAAAATGTGTTGCTGCAATTAACAGCACGCTCTGTTCAGCATGCAGCGTACTCTCCTGCAGACCTCTCTGCACTCTTAGTACAGAGAAAGGATTGAGTCCTACTCGTAGGAGTGGTAGGGCTCTCATAAGTTTACCCAACCTTCCTTTCATGTGAAATTTTACCTCCTTCAGGAGAAATCCCACCTGATTTAACAGTCTGTAGCCTGTGTGAAAGGTACTGTCCAGGTGATTCTCTCTGCATACAGTCTAACTCTGCGTTCAAGCGCAGACTGTTGTCCCTGTTCTGCAGCAGGGCCAGTCGTCATCTCCTACAAAGGAAGAGGCATCTGGGCTCTCCTGTTCTGCTCTGTATTATTTCTCCACACAGACATCCAAATAACCTCACTTTATACGCTGTAGTAAACCTGTTCCTCTACTAGCAAGCTGTAAGTCTGCTCCTTTAGAGGTTGAAATGTGACGAAGGGTGTTAATTTTTCCTCTTGGGATCAATCCTTAGCCTTTCTGTCAAGTTTTTCATTTGTGTGATACAGATATCCAAGGGGGGGTTGGGGAGGGTGGGTTGTTTGGGGGAGATCAGTTTTGGTTTGAATTTGTTTGGGCTAAGTATTTTTAGGAACTGAGCTTGTTTGATTTGATTAACTCTACACATTGGGAAGCTTGATTTCACCTTTTCAAGAAATAGTGTGCCACACTTTCTAAATATCACATAATTTTCTGCCTGTTTTTCAGAAATGTGTGTGTCCCTGAGAATGGAAAAGACAGTTTAAGGTGTACATGTACAATATGTCCGGATTATTTTGTATCAGCCCTCACCTATAGTCTAACTCTAACGTTCAATGGGACTGATACATGGAATTACAATGTTACACCAGCCGAAGTTGGTAAGAAACTGTTTACTTTGTCACAAGGATGTCTGGTTCCAGGCTTTGCAATCCTAGCTAACTCCTCATTCATTTCACTGGAACAGTTTTTCCTTATCCTTTAAATGCAAAATCCCTTTGGCTTAGAAACATGATTCTGGAGTAGATTCTCAAGGAGGTAGTATAATAATGGGGCAAGCAGAGAGTGATTCTTCCTCTAGCTGTACCCTCTTAGCTGCTAGCCAGCAGCTGTTTTGGGGCTTAGACGTGTCTTTAGTGCATTTTATTTGTGGCTGTAAAATTCCAGGATGAAGAGGAATGTGCTGCTGCCAGTTTCTAGAAAGACACTAGGCTATCCCTACTGAAACTTCTTCCATTCCTGTCTCTGTCATACTCTTGATTTTTCACGCTATTTGAATCGTGCCCCCGAACAGAGATTTTTTTACAGTAGTTGCTGTTGGATTGTAACAACCAGTGATAAAAAGTTAATGATTCTGCTCTTTCACAGGACAGAGTGTAGGTACAGTTTATATCTCTCTATAAGCACCTAATTTGTCTAGAACAGTGTGCTTGTTCCTAACGCTTGTCACCTCAAGCAGTCAGAAACCATTCACATACCTTAGGCAGGCTTTCACCTGCACTGACGAGCTGGTTCTTTTCAGAATACTTTATTGTGGCTGCTGCTTATCAGCAGGGTAAGCAGGAGCCTGCATCAGTTTCTGAGACAGGTGGCCAGGACAGCCAGGCTGCCAGTTGTCAGAGCTCTGTGCCTACCCCACAGCACAATGTGCTGTTGCGAGGGCACAGGCAGGTTGTTCCCATTTTTCCAGGCTGAAAGCTGCATCCAATGAACTTGCATTTTGTTCAGCCAGCTTGAAGGTTCAGTGCTGGTTAATGAATGCCTTGCTGTTGCTCTCTTTTGGCCTCTGTATCCTTGTGCTACAGCATAGTAAAAAGGTTAAGTGCATTGACTGCGATGAGATTTTGGTCTCTAGTGAATGTTTCTGTGTCTGCTTCTCTCCATCAGTGCTTTCCCATTGTCATGTTCTCCTCAATTGTATTTTTTTTTTTTTAACATACAGTTAAGCCAAGGGCCCCCAAAAATCTTACCATTAAGAAAGTTGAAAATGGTAATTTCAATCTGAACTGGGAGGAGGCATATTCTCCTCCATCCATGCTCTCTGGACAGCCGGTCATCTATGAAGTGAAATACTGGAGGAAGCAGCACGCGACAGAGGTAAGAGACAGTCTCTTCACTTTCTGTCTCTGGACCTTTTGAGTTTAAAAAGTCCTCTGGAAAATCTTGAAACCATTTAATGAATAATGGTGTAAGGGCCAGCAAGGGCAAGTCCTGCAATGTTCCTGGTCACACATTTGCCACAGGTCACATTGTCCCAAGGTGGTTCAGCTGGACTCTGAAGGATTAAAACTCTTCCGACTGCCACCCCAAAACAGTCTGCTGCTCACAGCGATAGGGCAGAGATTGAAAATACAGTGCTTCTGTTCCCTGAACTTCGTTTGCTCCGTAGACATCAGGAACCTGCAGGCTGTTCGTGACTCCGTGACGCACTTGAGGCATTTCAAGCACCCTCCTGAACAATCCAGCACGTTAGGGCTGAGCTCCTTCTGGTAGGGGAGGAACATGCGTGGTGGCATGGCACAAATACCACCCACTCATGACAGCAAAATGCAGTATCACACACAGCAGATTAAATACACAGTCATTCATTTGTGAAAGGTCACTGAAACACCTAACACTTGTTATTTGATTGCTGTCACTAACCCTTCACCTCAAAGAAATGAAAGTGAACTTTCTCACTTTCTTTTCAGGTTTCTGTAAAAGCAATTAACTACCAGGCAAAAAACTTTGAAATTGCTGCAAGCTCCTTGAGGAGAGGCTATGATTATGTTGCAAGTGTAAGGTGTAACTATACAGACTACCCGGCATACTGGAGTGAATGGAGTGAAGAAGTTGAATTTCACTATGGTAGGTATTGTAACAAACAGTTGATAAAAGGATGGTATAGTTTTGTAAACCATGTCGCATATACCCCGCTGCTCTCCTCTCAGAGGAGAGTTATGGAATCATCATCTTCGTCCTTTTGAATGTATTGTGGGTACATCTGTAAAGGCTTACAAAGAGGCTAAACGTAAAAAGGCAACTCCTGGGGAAACTAAGGAAGAGGAGACCAAGGGAAATTGGGTGGTTTAGCCTTGCAAAAAAGAGGCTGAAAGGGGATGTGTGTTCTCTGTAAATATTTCATGAAGTAGACACCAGGGAAGGAGAAGAGATATTTAAACTAAAGATCAACATTGACATAAGAGCAAGTGGGTATAAATGAACAAGAGATTTAGGCTGCAAATTAAGCGATACTTTAACTGTTAGAGGGCTGAGGGTTTATAAAAATCTCTGAAGAGTGATGGAGAGAACAGGAAGCATAGCTGCACTACAGTGGAGATGATAATGCCATTTTAGGGTCTGTGTGGCAGGTTTGTCCCCGAGAGCTGACAAATGGCCTCCCAGCACACACAGCTCTCCCGGCTCCTAACGCTGTCAGCAACTGACTGCAGTACCTGCGCTGATCTTTGAGACATGCCAGACACCGTCACCACTGCTAGCTCTGTGTGTTCTGTTGTTTATCTGCTGGAGGCTTTATTTTACATCCTCTAAAGGAGCATTTTTTTAAGGTGCAGAAGAGCAATGGCTTTGATTTTGCCAGTGCTTGTATTTATGCGCTCATACTCACGTAGCTGTATCTGTTTATTTAACAGATTACCAAGTAACAGCTGAAGACATTCTGCAGATGGCTGTTCCTGTATCCTGCATACTGATCATGGCAGTGTCTGTAATGTGTTACTTCTGTTTTACCAAGTATGTATCACACTGTTCGCAGGTTTTGTAGAGTAGCAGCTTGCACAGCTATCAGCATTGCTGTTGTTTAGCTGGATGCCTGGTAGTACAGGAATCTAATGTTACGCTTTTCCTCAGCACCTTTATCTCGCTCTCTATGAGCAAACGTTTTATAAAGACAAATCGGTTGCACTCTGTCATTTTCTGAATAGATAACTGAATATTCTCTATTAATCTTACTCAAATGGGCTTGTTACAGCATCTGAAACAGGCTGCAGTTATGGGGTTTGTCAGTTTTCAACCCCAGTCTTAGCTGGAGTTCCAGTAATGATGGTTAAATATCTGTATTTCTTCTTAAATTTTTTTTAGTGGTAACATGAAAGTGGGATACTATCTGTTTCACACATCATTTCAAACATGATTAGAAGAACATGTGACTGGTTGTGCAGAGCAGTCACACACCAAGCATACAAACATCTTTGCACTAGTTTAATAAAAAGCAGCACTTGGAGATGCACAGATCAAGCACTTCCTGTTGCTGCAATGCAGATGGCTAAGAGAGAAAAATAGAAGAGGGAAGTGTACACTGATGAAGCCAAAATGCAGTTAAAGCAAACAATTTTATTTCTTCCTTTGCAGAGTGAAGAAAGAATGGTGGGATCAAATCCCAAATCCAGCAAAGAGCCATTTGGTTGTAAAAAATGTCAAGGTAATTTAAAGGCTTTGCAAAAAATACCTTTTCCTGATCACCATATGTAGAATATGTAATAAGTGGTATTGTCTGGCTAGTGCAGGGGATACTAAATACAATTCACATGTCCTAAATCTCATTTGTATCTTTTTTTAGTTTTCAGTTTTGTGCTACATTGATGAAATTAAGTTCCCTTTCCATGACTTAAAGCAGAGTCACATGGAAAACCAAATGTAAGTAAAATAAATGGAAAAAAAAAAAATCTCTGCTTTATAGCATAAAATAGTTTCCTATTACATAAACATTAACTGTCCTTTCCTTTTGACTTCCAAAAACAGATGTTGCAAGAACTGTCTGGCTCAAAGTTTGTCAAGCCAAAACTTCAAGGGAAAAGGTAACGTCGGAAATGCTGAGAAATCCTGCAGTTGCCACAGCAAGTCTGGAGAGTGGTTTCCAAAAGGCAGTAGTGCAGATTTAACCCCCGAGACGATTCTGGTTGAAGAGTCTATAGAAATCTGTGAATGTCTGACGGACGTTGAGGCTGAGAGCCGGGAAGAGACTAATGACCAGATGACCACGTTTGAGCCTTGTGAGAGCAGTGTCAGTGTTTTCAGGGAGCATGCTGAACACAATGATGCACTAGCGAGGATGTTCATTGATCTTCTGGCAGATGAAAACAGCGTGCAAGGCAATAAAGACCCAGACATTGTCGCAGGTGAGAATAAAACCTTTGAGAAACTTGAATCAGAAAATCCATCACAGCAAAGTCCAAAAGAAAGTGCAGCCCAGAGCCAGCAGCCATGTGATATTTCTCATACAGTCTCCCTTTTCACCAAAGCCTTTCAAGATAACTACAATTGTAGTACAGACAGCAAGAAGTCAGAACAATCAGAAGAATCCTTTGAATCTGGCTATCAGAGCTCGAGCATAAATTCTGCTTCTCTGGATGCAAGAGATCTTCAGCATATGGTTCATCAAAGCCTTTTTCCATGCAGTTCTGAAAGCCAGCATGACTTGTGTGTCCTGATCCAGGAATCTCCAAATAAACTATCCTTTGGGACCAAAAAAGACAGAATAAGCAACTCTGCACACAAGAGCTGTGACACCCTTATGTCTCCATCCGTGGAGCTCTGTGGCTCTGGCTACAAGAGCTGTGACACCCTTATCTCTCCATCCGTGGAGCCCTGTGGCTCTGGCTACAAGAGCTGTGACACCCTTATCTCTCCATCTGTGGAGCTCTGTGGCTCTGGCTACAAGAGCTTTGATATTCTTGTGTCTGCAAGCAAGGAACCAAGCAGGTCTGTGTATAAGAGCTTTGACAGCCTTATCTCTCAGTCTGGGGCTAACAGTAGCCTGACTCAGTGTTTCGAAAATGCATGTTCCTCACCACCTTTGACACAGTTTTCAGAGACACTAGAACTTAGCTGCAGAGATCAAATTTATCAACCCCCAAGCAATCAGACATGTTATGCCAACTACAGATCTCCCTGCACTGAGCCTGATTTTCAAAACACCTGTTCAGAACATACTGATTTTCTATCTTTCTCCACACACGCAAATGACAGTGCTTCAGCTTTCCTACCAGAGAAAGAAATATATAAACAAGTAACATATCAAAATGTTCAAAAGGCGGCCAATATAATTTCTTGCCCCATTGGATCTCAACCATCTGGGTATCAGCCTTTTGATAATGCAGTTAAATGTCATGGTATGTACAGTGACAATGACAGTGAGGTTCTCTCTAGGTCGTTATATGAACCCTTCATTTGTCTTTTGTACAACAACCCGAGAGAAACACCTCCAGAACCTGACCAGAGGACAGATGACCACATGTGTGTGCTTGTACAGGGTTTTGACTGCAGCCTTGTCCCAGGTTCAGCCTCTAGTGAGAATGTCACACAGACCAGTGATGGCAGCCTTTGGATCATCAACTCTAATGAGCTGTCTAGTGATAGCAAAGATGAAAATACCAGCAGAGATGAACAGCTGTTGCATTTGGTAGAGCTGAACTGTCAAGATTTTAACAGCAGAGAAAGAACTATAAAAGGGACAAAACCTGACAGCTTTAACTGTACCGGTAAAGGAACGCAAGAGAGCATCAGCAACAGACTAAATACTGCCTTTCACTGCCACACGCACAACTACTTGGGGAAACTTGGAAATGCAGGGGAAAATAAAGAGGTGATAAAGCACGTGGTAGGCAGGAGGTGTGGCTCGGCAGCTGGCTTACCAGAAGAGTCGCTGGACAGCACTGGGCTGAACTTAGACAGAAAAACTGCAGAGCCCCTGGAGCTCCTGGTCTCAGACAAGTTGTCACCTCCTCTTTTTGTGGATAACCCCTGTCCCTCTGATTCTCACACCGTTTGCAGGGAGGGTTCTGGACTGGCACCTGCAGTTAAAAAAAGTCCAGTAGAACTATTGAGAGAAAATGACAGGAAGAATGAGAAAAAAATTAAACTTGTACAGGCCCTTGCCCAGGAGGACAACTGCTACATGAAGGTAGCCTAGCCACACTTGCCAAGGCTGAACCAAACCAGTGTTTGGGAATAAACTGAATGGCAAATTGAAATGTTGGTTGTTCTTCCAGTCTTGCCTGAGGTGAGGGCTGCTGCGGGTCAGACGTGGATTGGGTGGACTGTAACGTGCGGGGCGGGCAGCCCACACGTGGTGCAGGCCCTGGGGATGGTGGGGGTTAGCACCTAGCACTTGCAGCTACAACTCGGAGGGGCTGAAGCCAGAGCTAAAGTTTCTCTGACCATGATTGCTCTCTAAAAGTGAGCAGCAGCTGCATGAAGTCAGGATTCTTAGTACAGCTCCGGTGGTTATTGCCCCGGCTCTGTATGTCTTCACACCTGGAAGTGGGATGTAGGTGCAGGTCGAGGGGAAGTGATTGACTTGCACTGGCGGCATCACACACCTTTCATA
The DNA here is from genome assembly GCF_047716275.1 of Strix uralensis. Lineage (NCBI taxonomy): Eukaryota > Metazoa > Chordata > Aves > Strigiformes > Strigidae > Strix > Strix uralensis. Next base: position 20,998,341 of record NC_133987.1, read on the forward strand.
ATTTATTTACTGGGAAGGAGGGAGGTCCTGCGTGCCTAGCCCCAGCGTGGGGTACGTGTTTCTATACTTGCTCAATCTAGACCTGAAATAAAGATTACTGTCATTTGGGCTTAAGCAATGCTATTATTGATGATTAGTTTCTTATTCTGTGGAAGCAGTTATACCACACTTTTACAGCTGTAAGTGGAGTCAGACATTTCTAAGCAGTGTTTTCCCAGAAAGTTTATCCATTTTATGGTCAGACTCCCTAAATTGATGGAGTGTTTTTTCAGCTTCTCGTTCTTGTCCAGTCAGAATGGGAATTATGCCTGCAGCTTTAAGGCAGCGTATACTTATTGTTGGATAATAGTTCCAAAAGTTTTACAACTCTGAATTTTTCTAGGGCATTATCATCTATTTTGGTATGGTACATTCCACCCTAGTATGCTGGCAAGTGGCACAAACTAGTGAAGAACCATTAAGTAATTTTATGTGTATTAAAATATGTGTGTATTCTCATCATTTAGAAAACCCTATTTGAATTGCCATTCATAAGAAAGGAAACACTAATGCCACAGAAACTGGTTTAATGTGTTTTGTAAGTAAGATTTTTGCACCACAAATCTCTCTTCAAAGTTCAGGTTGGCCAAGTAGTAGAAGTATCTATGCATCAATTTTGCAGCAGTAAAAAAGGGTGTGTAAACCCTGGAAGGAGACTCACAGGGAAGTGTCTGTGTTCAGATGTGATAGTTGATGTTTGTGTAGGCACTGGTTTGTGGCTCACTTTCACTAAGGTGGTGGTTAGTGAAAGATCTTGCTGCTCGTAGCGAAGGTGCTGATGAACATGTTTTTATTGTTTTACTGAAATACCAGGTTGAATTTTATTTTCATTCCAGCGAGATTTAATTCTATCAGAAATACTTTTTTGTTGCATGAGGTCAGTCACTGCTGTAGTTAACATCAGCACAAATTCTGTGACGGCGGGGTGCATGAGGAGGCTTTCCAGGATCTGTAAACGAAACCCGTACTGAGGTGGTAGAACAGGAAGATGCAGAGGCCATGGTCTGCCTCATGAGTAAGCCGACTCACTTCCGTAAATGCAAGCAGAGTCAAGTTTAGGCAAATCCCACAGCTGGTTATTGCAGCTCCCCAGAATAGGTTATTCACCATTTGCTGTAGCAGCACAGGGCTGTTAAGGGAGGCACAGGGACACCACTGGTGCTTTCTTAGCCTTGTGCTCCTTGTGAAATCCTCTGGGAAGGCTTTCACTTGGCTGGAGCAGCCAGGAGAGGTCTGCTCAGGCCAGGACTGGAAAGCTGTTTGCTGCAGCACTTCTCTGCTGAGCCCCAGCTTCATTCTGCCTTTCCCTGGCTTTTGTTCTTCTACAGAGCTGTGCCCTCCTGTCTGCTCATTTCTGTTGAATGACTTCCTGTGCAGGGGTATTCTTCCCCTTCTCTCCCTTCAGTATTTCTCTGGTGACATCAAACTGTAACTCTTCAAGAAGGGGGAGCCCTATTCCTATGCCTTTTCATAACCCAAACTGGCGATAAACCCCAGGGCTGGCTGGGTGGGCAGCTCACCCCGACCCGAGATGGGCACGGGCCTGACTGCAGCGGGAGCTCAGTTCACCTTCCCTCCTCCAGTGCCTCTGCTTTGCTATCTGGAGCTATGGCCGGGCTACGCAAATGCAGACAGGTTTCAGGGGACGGGTTTCTGGCCTAAGACGACCTGCCCGGGGTGTGTGGGAGCGCTGGGTCTGGGCTGGCTCCAGCGAGGTGTCTGGTCTGCACACACCTCCCTGGGCCCAGCCTGTGCCTGCAGAGGCAGCTCACCCTCCCCAGAGAGGAGCTTCATTCCTGAAGGCTGGGACCCTCCAAGCACATCCTTTGTAGCTAGTGGAGGGCTCCTACCAGCACAGAAGAATTATTGACCATAGTAAGTGCATTTTCAGTGTTTCTCAGTTTGTTTTGTAAGACTGCAGTGCAAGTGGAGGCTTGTGCTAAGTTTTGGCTTAGTTATAATGCTGTTTGTTACACACTGACAATTACTCCACCTCCACAGCTTTCTCACCTGGCTGCCTACCAGGTATTAGCAGCCTGACTCACCGTGAGGGAAATGGGTTCCTGAGAAAAGCAGGTGTGTTCCCAGTTCAGGAAAAGCTAGTTCTGATAGATTGCCTTTCCTTTGCAGAGAATGCCACAGCCTTGCCTTTTTGTCTTTCTCTTCTTTCTGAACAGTGTTATATCCTTGGAAATAGGCACCTGTACAGAAAAGCTGTTGGCAGATTCCTCTCAATCACAAGGTTTGTGGCTGCCTGTGAAAAACTAACAATAACCACAAGATGAGGGTGTGACTAGGCTGGAGCAGGGACTTGAGGATGTGGGGTCAAGTTCTAGGGACAAGTTAATTTAGGGTGAAGAAGTCAGCTTTTTAAATAATTTGTCTCTGCATCTTGCTTTGGGACCCTGCATTGTTCAGGTAGGGTGCAAAAATGTCCAAGTGCTTATCTATCATGAGATACAAACTTTATCTAAGAAAATAAATTATTTTAGGTGTTGCATTCTAGCTGTGACATGGCCAAAGGAACAAAGGGTGAGAGAACCAAATGAGGTGGTTGGAACTTCCAAAACCCTGCTCCCTAATGTTTACTTCTGACTGTGGAGTTGTGTGACAAAACTCCTTAGTGAATAGAGACTGAGAGGACAGTTTGCTTTCTCCTAGCCTTGTCTTTTCTGTAGAAAACTCCTTAGGGAGCGTGATTTGTGCAGTTTGTATCCTAGCTCTGACAGAGGGGCTTCCAAAGGGTGTAATTTTGCTTACAGTTGCTTTCACAAAAAATAGGTGCTTTTGACTAATTCTCAGGGAAAGTGCCCAAGCATGTGCACGTGTGTGTGCACACACTGATCATTTCCCCTCTCTGCAGATTGCCCAGTGCGAGTTCTGCCCTAGGCTCCCACATGGTGCTGTATCATGATCACTCATTACCCGGAATTTGAATTTTTTTCACCATGCTGCTATGACTGAGGCAGCCACATCATGCTGCCAGCTTTTCATCAGATGTTGCAGTCACAGCACGCAGCCCTCGGGGCCCCTCTGACTGAACTGTGGTGATGAGGTTGGAAGCCAAGCAGCAGCTCAGCATGAACTTGCTGACAACCAGAGCGCTGAGACCAATGAGCTGGTTTTCAGCTGCAGGACTATCGTCTCTCAAAGCAGATTTCTCCAAAGCAAAGGGAAAAACCAGCCAAGTGAGGAAGAGGGCACTTTCCAGGTACCTCACTAACACACATAGCCGTACCTCGGTGTATTTTCCCAGAGTACCTAGTAACAGCCGTCAGCAGCACCACTGGTTTGCTAAGTCCTAACTATTCTCATTCCTCTGACAAGCTGAGAAAGCAACGTTGAGAGGAACTTTACATCTCTGCTGTACTCTGGCTAAAGGTGCTTTGCTCTGTCCCTTGTGCTGTCCTGCTTCCACCCTGTCCCTTCTGTGGCTTTCTGCAACATGGAAATTTCCACACAGCTGCCTTCTACCCCTCCAGCAAGACGAAAGAGATTTAAAACTGGCTCCACCTCTAGGTGAGGAGTGTGGGGAACTGTCTGCTGTGGTACGTTTAGCGACATGGGGGGAGGAGCAGCTGTTTTCTTCTTCTTTTGCTCTTAGCCAGAATACTTCCTATAAAACTCTGACCATCTGTGCAGGAGACCTAAAGCTCTGTATTCTGAATGCAGAGGGGCAGTTGTAACGGCAAGAGTTGGTAGAGTCCCAGCCTGTCTCTGATAGAGGGGTGAGCGCACTAGGCCTGCGGCAGCCTGGGGAGCGTGGCAGGCCTCCGAAGGAGCTCCTGTTGCAGCTCAGTGATGGACCAGCCCCAGCCAGGGTCCTGTCTGTGCTCTGCCGTGTAAGAGCAGGGTGTTCGCAGCAGTGTGGTGTTTGTCCTCTGCTTGAAGGTTACTGAGTTGGTGACTAACACACCACTGGGACTTTCCTACTTGCTGCTGTTTCCCCAGCTCTTAGACATGGGGGAATTTGCCATAAGCTGAAGAGTTTGAGGTTGGCTGCTCCTCCCCAGCTCAGCCACTGCTGGTTTCACTTTCGGTGAGCCACCCACACAGAAACAAGAACTAAAACAGGGTGAGAAAGCTCTGGGCTGCCTTCCGGGGGTAGATTTTTCCATACCTGGCTCAGGGTTGTAAGCAGTCCCTGGTTCTCGAGTTGCTGTGAGAACCAGGTCCGCACTGGCTGTGGTTGTCCCTGAAGTTAGTGCTCTTGTCCCCTGGCGAGGAGGCAGTGGAGGCTTCGAGGAGCCGGCTCTGCCAGCTCCTGCTGTGGCATTCACTAACCAGTGCTGGTGTCTGGCAGGCCCTGAGTTTGAAGGTTATGTGGGGCAGGCAGCTCCCTGCTGGGTGTCTGCTGCCCAACCGGGGCGCTCCAGAAGCACACACGTGCTCCTCCTCAACACCAGGGATGCAGCAGAACCATCACCTGCCTTGTTTCCTCCACAGGGGCAGGAATTAAGACCCGTAGTTTAGCATGTGCCATCTATTCAGTCTGAGCTGGGCTGGGCCCCTGCAACAGACGCTGTTGTACAGAAGCATCGGGGATTCTTCCCACTTCCGGTCAGGTCACCTCTGCTGTTCTTACGACTTGTCTCAAAAACCTCCAGCTGCGGTCCCTAGTGTGAAGGACCAACACATTCAACTGCTGTCCATGTTGTCTCTATTTTGCGTGTTATCTGCCATTGTTTTAGCTTCTTGCGGCTCCTAGCACATCACTTTCCAACTTTTGCACAGGCACAGTGGCAGGGTGTGGAGTGTGGAAGCAAGCTCTGCGGAGCCGGGCACGGAACAGCACCCAGGGGATCCCAGCAGCTTCCTTGTTTAAGCAGGAGCCTCACACCACAACCAAAGCCACTGTGGAGCATGGAATCCCCCAGCTTCTACATTTTGTAGGAACAACCTTCAGAGTCCTTCTCTTCTTGCTGAGCACTGTAAACATTTACCAGTGCTGATTTGGGTGCAGATACACTGATGTGACACAATTTCATCGCACTAGCCCCTGTACTTTCGCGGAGCCAATAACCCCATGTTTTGGCCTTCTTAGCCTCAGACAAAACAAGTTCCTGCCTTCTGCTGCTTTATAGTGAGCTCCTACCAGCATCAGAGCAAAGCCACAGCTTCACAAAACTTGGACTGCCCCAAAAAAATCTCACTAAGCCTTTTGTCTTCTCTATGCAGAAATGTATTTTGAATTTTTGGAAACATTGGTTTCTTTGGAGCAATCTGTTTCTGTGAAAATCCTGTTTATCTCCAATGTTGATAATATGCCCCAATATATTGCAAGATGCTTTTCATATAACTCTGCGTGTTTGTCCGTCCTGCACCCCCCTCCTGCCTTTTCTCCTAAAGACACGGTGCATCCCCCCCAGCGACATGAGAAGCCCCCAACTGTGTTAGGGCTGCAGGGTTTGGGATGGAACCTGTGCCCTGCCGTGCGATCGTCTCCTGCAGCTCGCTGCGTGCCACGTGGAGGCAGCACGCGATGTGAGCCATTGGCTTTTGCTTTGAAAGTCAGAGGTTGAAAATCACCTTGGTGTTTTCACCCTATCAGAGGTGCCAGCAGCCATACAAGTCACCCGCGGTTGCTGTTCCGAGCCCCAGGTGTGGATGCCCGGCTGTAAACACTCCTGGCCAGGCAGCACGGGTGGGAGGTGCTGATTTTTGGCAGCTGTGGTAAAACAGAGGTCCAAGAGGCTCAGGTGAGGCTCTTGCCATAAATAGCTGTTTGCCAGCAGCAGAGTTCTGGTCTTGGTGCATCCCTGTGAGCAGAGGCCTGGGGATAAGCTGATGGATGTTGGCTCTAGATGGCTCCATTTCTGCCAACCTGCATGGAAGGAGCGGGGAGTTCTGCCAGCGCTGCTGACTCAGGTGAGTGCTGTGGGGACGTGTGGTGGACTGGCTGACCACGTGCAGAGCCAGTGCTCTTTGGAAGCACAAGCACAGAAGGTGTGACCCTGGGACCAGCCTGGGAATGGCTGTGAGAGGGGAGGGTGGAGAGGGTGGGACACCTCAGCTGAACAGACAAGGAAAGGCTGATGCTTAGTTGGCGAAGCTGCAGGAGCCCAACTGCAGGGCAGGGCTCTGACAAATACATGGAGGGGAGTAGTGCTGGTGGGTATCCAAAGGGCGCCAGGCTCCCGGAGGAGGGTGGTGTGGCGGCTGTCTTGGCAGCTGTCTTGGGAAGAGCGTGCTTTCCCGTGGCTGAGTGTGTACGGTGTAGTGAGGCTGCTGGCGAGATGCTCTGGGCATGTTTTGCGTGATGCAGATGAGAGTGGTGGGTTTGAGCCTGAGCAGAGCTGTGGGTTTCTGTTCCAGATGGTCAGGGTGAGTTCACAGGCACAGTCATTCCTGTTTCTGTTTACCAGCATATGTCTGGTGATTTCCTAAGAGAAGATGCAAGCCTCTGTGTGATCCCCTCCATGTGAGCAAGACATGCATAGCGACTGCTCTGGGAAGGTAAGCCTTTTTCCTCTGGCAGGAGCCAGAGGGATGTGCTCCTGCTATAGCTTTCATGGGTTCAGACTTGACGTGTATTGGGGGAAACAAGAGGCTGAGACCGATGTTGGTGACTACAAAGATACAACTGGCAAAGGCGCAAGGGAGGCAGGAGGGCAGGGTGCTGGGGTCTCTGTGGGCGGCACTCAGCATTCCCCAGAACAAAAGCGACACACTCTTTCCTCATCCTGTGTGGCTCGCAGGCTGCCAGCTGGGGGGCTTTGTTGTTTTTCAACCTGCTGCTTTGCTGACTAACACCTCTGCTTTCTGCCTGGCTCATTCATACTTTACCCCATTTCCTGAGCTTTGAGGTGGTTTCTTCTATTGCTTTCCCTTCCAGTAGAACAGTTACTCATGTCTCAGCTGTTCTGCCATTTTTTTACTCATTACTTATCGTAATGTATGATTATCTTCCTCCTAAATGTCACCAGTCAGTAAAGGTAGCTTTGACCCTAGAGTTATACCGGGTCTGTATCTTTGATGATGCTGAGAATATAGTTTTAATTCTGTTGTGACAGAAAGAAAATACAGAGGTAGAACGGTTTGTGTGGGTTTTTTTCCTCACATCATGAACTTGATAACTGCAAGTGTCACTAATTCTCCCTTCTAGAGAAAGGAATTGTCAGCTCTGTTTGTTATTTCCTCTGTGTGTATTTATTCTTGCTCATAAATACATATGGATGTTGCCCTTCTTCCAGTCATAGCAAAATGCTTTTGGGTCATCAATAACTTTAGCAGAATCCACCAAGCCTTCCCTGGTGTGCCCTTCACGCTTGCTTCTTGATGAATATTGCCACTGCAGGCTGGGCTGAGATTACAGCTGGATGAAAGTAGTCACCTCTCATATCGAATCTACAGAAACTGCTTCAGGTGTCCAAGAGCTTTACCTTGGGGGCTGGATGCAGCTGCCCTGAAGTGCCCCAGAACCTCAGGTGCAGAGGGGCCAGTTCCCACGCAGCACAGAGAGCTCTAGAGCTGTGTGCTCTTGAAGAAGATCGCTGCCTGACTGGCTTTGCTCCGTGCAGGTGTATCCACGTACTGTGCTCCGGGTGGCAGCAAGTATCAGGGCTCCTAGAGACCTGCCTGTGTCCTACATCGTGGCTCTTCCTGGGCTGGGTGGGGTGGATACGGTCCCTCTCGGTCGCTGAGAGAGATCCGGTGGGTCACGCTGTGCTGGGCTTCCCAGGATGGAGGAGCTACATGCAGGTGAAGCATTTGCTCTGCAGGGGCGGGATGACGTGTTGCTCTTCCCATTGCAGCATTCACACAGTTTCACATGCGCACATGCCTGTACTGGCACATACGTGCACACATGTACAGGCACAGTACTAGATGACAGAAGAGAATCAGTCATTAAGTTTCAACACATCTGCGTGATGAGCTGTTCCAGCCTTCTTATTGGCTTTGTGCTTCACCAGTAGTGAGTATCACAGGAGGGAAACTGCACATCTGAATTCTGGCAGTCAGTGAAGGATAAACTTTCTTACATTAAAATTAACTATCTTATAAAAAGAACTTCCAACTGCCACTTCTGCCCTCTCCTAGGGCTCATTACCTACCTTCAGTCTTACCTCTCCTCGTCTCTAATCAGCAGACTCCTCCACGCCCCCGACTCACCCTGGGAGAAACAGATGGTTTAGATGTTCAGGCCAGGGCAGGTGGCTCCTGACTGTGCTTGCTGGGTAGTTGCTGGTAATGGGGCTGGCCTGTGTGGTAGTTGTGCACCATTATAACATGCATGGAGAGGATCCTGTTACTTAGCCCAACAGCTATTCCTCATCGTGTTCAGAGCAGAGTCACTGTAAGAGAGATCAGCTCCCCCTTCTGCATGCTTTGTGGATCACTTGCAGGTGTGGTGTCAGGCCCAAGCTTCTCAAAAAGACTTGTCCCAGCTGGTGCTGCCTATGGGTTGTGGAGATGGTCACTGCTGGGTGCGGTGTGGGATAGCACAGGGCCAGTTAGGCTGAGCAGCTGAGCTAGGCATTTCCCAGGCAGTTAGCAAGACCTTTCTCTTGTGAGGATGGCAGACCCGGACAGTGGTGCAGCTTTTGCTCCATGGTTACACAGGACTCTCCAAGGTGTGCTAGCACCACTATTTGTGCAGAGGAATGAGGGAATGGGCAGCATGTGTGATCAATCCAAAGAGTGATAGTCTGGCAGGCACAAGCCACGCTACTTTTAAAACATACAATAATATGCATTTGATACTACTGAGCTAATTTTTAAAACAGGAATTCTGGTGGTACTCTAAGACCACCGGCTTTACAAATTTAAATGTATTGCACTTAAATGCCTGTTTTTCTCAAACAACTCATTAAAAATCACTTGTGCTATTTTCTGTTTAACTGCTTAGGCTGCAATTATTCTGTATTGTTGTCCTTTTGTTCTTTATTAACTGGATCCCATGTTAGCTTTTCTGATAGTTTTGGTTTAGACCTGCTGGCCTGCTTTATGGCCCAGAACAGCCTACCTTCTTTTATACAAACTCTGGCATGTTGTTAACACTCTTGCAAATTCCTGGGAACGTTCCCTGACACAGGGACACTTCACCTTGTTCCTGCCTATATATCAGCACAGAAATCAGCTGCTCTCTTTTGTGCTGTTACTAGCAGTTTCCCCATGGCTGTGTATTCTTTGCTCCAGACTGCGATCAGCAGCCTTTTAAGTCTGGATTTCTCCTTTTCAAATAGATGCTAGGTATGCTGGAAGCAGTAAGCTCCTGATTATTTTTCAAATATCTTGTCAGTACATGAGAGAGCGACAGCTGCTACTGCTGAATATGAAGCTAGGACCTTCTGTCTTGAGCATCTTCTTATGCCCTCAATGGTCTGTGATCACTGCATCTTGCCTATGTGAGGGATGGGATTTATTCTGTCCTTTACTATAAATACATATTGTACATAGACTGACCAGCCATGACTCTCCCATACCTGTGATTTCCCTCACCACCTGAGGAGCCCTGAGGTCTGGGTCAGAGCTGGTTCCTACTCTCTGTGCATCTCCCCAGGCTGCTGGGCTGGGCCTTGCCAAGCCTTTGCACCCCCTGTGGCTGGGCCGTGGTCTCTTTAGCTGGGCAGGTCTCAGCTGAACACAGAGCCAGCTCGCCTGCACCCAGCAGCTCTGCTGCCATCTCTTTGGGTTACTCCTTGGTTTTCACCCTCCTGCTGCCACACTGTGCTGCGTGTGCCGAGTCCCCTCCGCGCTGTGGCTCCTCTCCCTCTTGCCCAGGGAGCTGCACTGGCCCTTGCAGCCCCTTCTAAGGTCCGTGGAGGTGAGTTGAGCTCCCCTCCCTCCCGTCAGCCTTGCAGACCCCAGCCAAGACACGACTGAGGTCAGGGTAGGGGTCAGCCCCTCTGCCTGGGCCTGTGGTCTGAGGGCTCCCCAGGGCCGTTCTGGGGCGGGTGGAAGCAGAGCGCAGGTGCTGGGCTGTCTCTGATGTACACACTGTACTACAGAGCTGGGCTTAACCATTGAATGTCTTGATGCTGCTGCCTCCCCACTGCAAAGCTCGAACTCCACCAGCCCCACTATGACCTTTTAGATCTGAGGCTTGTAAGTTTTTATCTGCTCTCCCACCTCTTTCTCACATAAGAGTAAGAGAGCAGAGCAATACAGTAATAAATGTTGTGTGGGTGTTGGGACCCGAATTCATTGCCTCCTCTGCTCACCACATCCTTCTATCAGCACAGTAATACTGATACAGTGGTGACGTCAACCACCATTTATCACTGTGTATTCCAATACACTACAGCTCTTGGTCGGGCACAAGTAGGCTTTGCTCTCACTCAGAGCTGATGAGATCCACCTACTCCCCAGCTCCCGCGCACCCAGTGTCTGCAGTCGCACAATGATTTAGCCAGGCCAGCTGTGGAAGAGTTGGAGGGCTGAAATGGACAGCTGAAAGGATGGGGCAAGGTAATGTCCATGTTTCCACCAGTTTTCCCTGCTGCCAGTTTGTTACTTGATATCTGTGACTTCACTGTAAATCTTTTATAGCTGACGTGGCCCCTGTGCCCCTGCTGTCGGTGCAGTTGGCCTCTACCGGACAGCTAGAGAATCCTGTTTCCCTCTTGCTTTAGCTTTGTGATTAGATGGCAGTGTACATTGATAATGAATTTTTTTCAAGAAGAAAGCTTGGTGTTTGCATATAACTGGTGGACTGAGAAACTTCCACTCTTTTTTCTTTTGGTGTAGCTATGACATTTATTTTCTCACGCTTGGAAATACCAGATTTCTTTTTCTTTTTATTTTACTTAAACTGAGTTCTTAATTAGGCTTTTTTGGTTTTTTGTGGAAGTTTTGTAAGTGCATACATTTCCTGGAGACCCTTCAATCTGCAAGCTTAGACTGCATTCATCTTTGGCAGCTTATAGCACCATATTTCCAGATCCTTAACAAAAAATAATCTGCATAAATGTCTGTGTATTGGTCCTATTTCCTATTCTCTGGTATACTAAAACCTTGTAGCACCATTTACATGTGCGCATCTATATGAATGGCTAATCAACTTTATTACTGTGCTCTCACACACTGTTCCCTAGGATACTACAGAGCTTGCAGCAATGGTGCTTAGCAGCTGTACAACCCTTGACATTTTATAAGGATTAAGTAACTGTTTCAAGGGTACATGAAGGGTGCACAGAGAAATTAAAATGAGGTGGTAGAAAGGACTTTTCTAATGCCAGACAGGGAATAAGTTCTTCCCTCCAAGTGAACAGTCACGTGAGCGGGGTGCTGACAGATGGAAGCGAGTAGGAAGGATGTAATGAATGGAGAGGTGTAGGAAAGGTGGGGGGTCTTAATCACAGACTAGGATTGAGGCTTGAAGAGGGCCTGACTGGAGGAAGCCTCAGCACAGGGGTTGCTGTACATCTCTGAAGTCATGACGCCCTCCGGTCATCAGAGACCACAGAGACACTGCTGCAGAGGTGCATCTTTCCCAGCCCTTCTGCACACAGGTCCACATCATGTCATAATGACCTGGAGCACAGTCAGGAGGCCAGACACACGCAGCATGGACACTTTCTACAGTGCTCTCGGAGGTAGCAGTCCTTCCCCACAACTCCGAGGTAGGAGAATTGTGTAAGAAGAGAAGGAGATAAGCGTTGGACTAATCTGTGGGCACTGGCTGGGATAAGAGTTGGGGCAGTGGAGTTCCAAGTGAGGAAGTACTGTCTCCTTGCTTCGCCTGTTAGCAGATCCTATGTCTTACTTTTGCCAGTGTGCTCTTATTCAGGAAGCTCCTTTCTAGATTACAACCTTACATGTTAACCTCTTTCCAGTGTGTAATGGCAGCCTCTGATATCTCCATAAGACATCCTCCCAATGAGCTGCTCGGGCTTGTTGCTTTGGTTTTTTCCTTTTCGGTCCTTTCTGTCCCATTGGATCAATGGTATTATTCTCTGAGCAGAGGAAGAAAAATAGGGAAGGCACTTTAAAGAAACCACAGTCCAGTAGCTAAAAGCAGCAAAGACTTCCCTTGCATTGCTCTGTCCATTCAGGCAGGAATGGGAGTAAAATGAGGGAGCTACAGAAATGAATGTGAAACATTGGGGGCACTGCCAGTTGGATTCTGAAACAAGCAGTGGGTATGCAGAGCTCTCTGAGGGCCCAACCCTTCCTTCCTCTGATGAAGAAGAGGCAACAAGTTGCCTTTCTTGGCCTTACAGGGTGGCTGAGACTGTGGAGTGTGACGGTCACGAAGCAAAGTGATGCCAAGAGGGGCTGCAGCAGGGCAGAGTGCTGGGCGGCACTAGCCCGTCCCTCAGTCGAGCACCTGCTGGGTTACAGGTAGCGAGAGAGCACGAAGGCTTGAGGAGGAGCAACAGCAGCCCTGGGGACTCTGCGCTTTCTCGGGGTGAGAACAGGACCGTTTGGGCAGGTTATTGGCATCCTAAGCTGGGGGACCTCTGAATATTCTGAGCCCAGCAACAACAGGTTCTAGGTATTTCACAGGGAGAAGGAGACTTTAAAAGTCAGTGGACAAGGATCTGTGTCATGTCTCTAGAGCTAGTGGCCTTTAGGCCTCAGGGGCTGGCTCATTCGGCACAGCTCTTCTATTAAATGAGCTGCAGGGAACAGGCCCTCGATGCTGGGAAGTCACGAGCAGATGCTGCCTCAGGAGACTGCCCGTCTTGAGGGCATCTGTGTTCACAGTGCAACCAGTCTCAGCATGAAGTCAGGTGAGCAGATGGCAGGATAACAGGGTCCTTCCTCAAAGGAATGAGCATTCGGAGAAGAGCAGTGGAAAGATGAGTGGGAGCACAAGGTGGGCTTAGACAGTGGGCTGTGTCTTAGTAACCAGGGACTGCACCACCAGAAGTAGTGGTAATGAAAATGGGTGTTATACAGGGAGAACCTGGAGAATTTGGGACCAGAGGGGTCAAGAAAAGATGTTTCCTCAGGAAATGTATGATACAGAAGGAAGGGCTGGAGTGTGGGGAAAGAGTTTCTGGCCTGCTGCTCACAGCAGGCAGGGGGGACTGTCAGGGTACCTGGGGTTCCTCGCTGAGCTGGAGCTTGTGCTTCATCTGCAGGATATGTTGGGCAGGAAAGGAGGGGCAGCAGCAGCATGGCTGCTCCCACCGCAGGCAGGGGGGACTGTCAGGGTACCTGGGGTTCCTCGCTGAGCTGGAGCTTGTGCTTCATCTGCAGGATATGTTGGGCAGGAAAGGAGGGGCAGCAGCAGCATGGCTGCTCCCACCGCAGGGCTGAGGTGCTGCAGCCGTGAGGTGTTTGTGGCACCTCCTGAGCGAGCCGTGCTGATCTCATCTGGATACTGTGGTGCCTTGAGAGCAAGTCTCTGAGCTCACATGGGGCTGCAGGGGCTTTTTGGTGGCTGCTAAATTTATTTTGCTTTCATTATTTGAGTAAACCTGGGAAATTTTTAAACACCACAAATGTTTCCCAAGTGGGAGAGGCCTCACTGGTATTCTCTCTGCTGAGTGATTGTCTGGAGGCTTCCTGGTGCTGGGGGAGGAGGCACAGGCACCCCAGGACCTGGGTCCTGCGCCTGGCTTGGGGCAACCCCCAGTATCAATACAGGCTGGTGGGTGAAGGGATGGGGAGCAGCTGTGACGATAAGGACCTGGGGTACTGGTGGGTGAAAAGCTGGACATGAGCCAACAACGAGTGCTCACAGCCCAGAAAGCCACCTGTGTGCTGGGCTGCACCCAGAGCAGTGTGGCCAGCAGGTCGAGGAAGGGGATTCTCCCCCTCTGCTCTGCTCTGTGAGACCCCCCTGCAGTGCTGGGTCCAGCTCTGGGGGCACCAACATCAGAAGGACACGGACCTGCTCGAGCGGGGCCAGAGGAGGCCATGAAGATGCTCGGGGGGCTGGAGCAGCTCCTCTGTGAGGACAGGCTGAGACAGTTGGGGGGTTCAGCTGGAGAAGAGAAGGCTCCGGGGAGACCTTAGAGCGGCCTCCCAGGACTGAAAGGGGCTACAGGAAAGGGGGGAGGGACTCTTGATTGGGGGGAGGGATAGAATGAGGGGTAATGGTTTTAAACTAAAGAAGGGCAGATTCAGACGAGATATAAGAAAGAAATTTTTTTATGATGAGGGTGGTGAAACACTGGCACAGGTTGCCCAGAGAGGTGGTGGATGCCCCATCCCTGGAGGTTGGACGGGGCTTTGAGCGACCTAGTGGATCTAGTGGAAGATGTCCCTGCCCGTGGCGGGGGGTTGGACTAGATGGCCTTTAAAGGCCCCTTCCAACCCAAACCAGTCTGTGATTCTGTCACCTGCACCAGGCCCTGCCAGGAGCTCTGGGTATCTTTTGGTGGCTGCAGCTTGCTGCCCTATCTTCGCCCATATGGCTTTCACAGGTACTGCTGTGCAATCTAGCACAGGGGGTTTTGCAGAGCTCTGGGGCTCTGCAGAGACACTCCTGTGTGTCCAGACACTGACAGTGTTGCTGCTCTGTGGCACAGCACGTGGGCCATCCCTGCTACCTTTGCATCCTTGCAACTTGCTGCCGACAGAAGTATGTCCCAAAAATAACAGAGGTTGCTTCTCCAAAGTCTTGTCCCCAGGCAGCCTAGCCCATTTCAGAATAGCTTGAGAAAAGAGCACTGAAATCTGTACCGGGTATCAACAGCCAATACTCTGCAGGGAGCTCATTCTAAGTCTTTCTGCGCACATCTAAGTGTTTCTGTAAATGTTAAATGCTGTGAAAACCCAGCCTTAATGTGTTATGTGGCTTGAGGGCCTGGTCTTGTAGAAGGAGCTGTGGGCTGAGCAGTCATTTGTATGTGATGCTGTTTCCTTGTATTGTTGTAAACATCCTGCTGTTCTCTTCTCTGGAGACTTTCCTGCAGGTTCTCTTCACCAAACTGCATCAGGACAGCCTGCCCCTGAAATGAGTGCTGTACCTCAATCTCTTCTGTGCCACATGGGAGGCTGTAATTTTTTTTTTTGTCTGGGCTGCTTTCCTGGAGTCCCTTAACTAGATATTCCATGCTTATTTAACCATGGGTAAGGCAAACCAATGAGTTCTCACAAGCCTTGCTCATACAGACCCACTGTGACATTCAGACTCTATTTGATGAAGTTGCTGTACGGATGTTTAAGCCACAGCAATGTTGCTTCTCCTAGCTGCGAGCCATTTCTAGTTGCAGGAAGCTGATGAAGAAAAAATGGGTTAGCGCTTAACCCAAGTGCCTTCCTGTTGCATGGATAGACTAAGGCTGCAGTCACTTTGCTGCTTTCTCTCTGCACGTGCTGCTGGCAAGGAGTGGAGATTTCACTGACCTGGTTTATGGCCGTTGGCAGGGCTGTTGGTCGTCCCCACCTTAGCCCGTGGAGTAGATACATACAGGAGAGCTGCGATGTCTTGCCTAAATTAGGCACTTCTAGACATTTAAATGAAAGCAAGATTAATTCCACTTTAAGCTTCAACATAAGGGTAGATGGCTGAGCTGAACTTTTAATTGGTTTGTTGTTCTTAAGTTTGTGGTTTGAGTTTTGTTTTTTTTTTTTTTTCCCCCCAGGACATCCAGTCAGAAACAACATGAGGAACAAACCGTGGCTCCAGAGTATTGCCTTCTTCCTTTTATTCCAGTACAGTAAGTTCCCAAATATCTCTTCCGGGCTGCACACCCGCAGGATTTATCTTGGTGACCGTTGACACAGACTCTGCTGAGATGTGGGTGGCAGGATGTTGCCATGGGACAGCAAGCACAAGATAGGGCACCAGGGGAGTGGATTCCATGGGATAACGAGTTATGGAAGAGGCTCCATGGGCAGTGGAGGACAGACACAAGAGGGTCACAGCTGAGCAGGGCTCAGCCAG